>NC_052135.2:70697701-71016389 GCF_016086655.4 Lepeophtheirus salmonis | reverse complement strand
TACGAACTTGGACTTGTCAATCTCAACAACGTGCCCGGGCCCACCTAACCACATAGGATGTTTTTCAAAATATTTTGTACAAACTTCACCTAAAAATTGTTATCTCCATGTACAACTGTACGTTTAGAAAGGCTGGTTTGGTTTGAAGTAGTAGAAACTGTTGATAATTTCGACCAATGATAAATAATTATAATACATAGAATGTTTAACAGAAATATTACTTTTTTCAAAAAAGTTTTTTTTCTTAAATTGAATATATGTTCCTACAAGATGCCCGAAAACACCTATACCAGGGGAGTCCTCAGGCTTGAAACCACCTAATGGCAGCTTCTTTGGATGCAAGACTTTTGAAAATATATGCACGCATGTTTCTTCTACTAAATTCACGAATAGAATGTGACTATCGGGAATTATGAGTATAGTAATGCCCTTTGGAGTACTTTGAACGATCCAGATTATCATGTTAATAATTACCATGGTGATGTATTTATGTATTGTATGATGCATTTTAATGTATTAGGTTGCTGTAAAATTAATATTTAGTTGAGTCTAGAGGAAAAAAGTTCTTGGTATAGAAAGAGAGGGAGTGAAAAAAAGGAAGAATAATTAGAAAGAAAAAGTGGTGATGGTAGATTTTTGTAAATGTACCCCAATACTGTTATATAATTGCTTATATAAATAGCTTTATTTTAGTTATATACTAGCAGAAGGACTCGGTTTTGGCCGGAGTTATTAGGCGTTGAGGAATATCCAAATTTTACTTGAATAATATAGAGAATAATTTCCCAACAAATTGATGATGGAATACCATTCATTTATTTTTTCAAAATGACATTTTTTAATAAGAATTAAAAAAATTTTTTTTTTTTATAGAATTGATTTTTTTTTTTTTGGAAATATAGCTGTAGATTATTTTTACGGCCATTTTGAATAAATCATATCCATATGACATTTAATGACTTTTTTTTGGAAAATAATAGGTTTTTTTATTTTTAAATAACCTTTTTTTATAATCAAAAAGGTTCTTTTATTAAAATTCCTCTTTAGTATATAAATACTCTATAAACCTTTTACAGCACATGGCTCCCTGAGGCACTTATCCCTAGTATAAACCTCCTAAAATTACTACAAATTGAGAACTCCTATTTAAAAAAAAAAACCAGTTATTCCTTTGACGACGAAACACCATTTATCATCTGACCATCTCCGGTAAAATAATGTCTCTTATAAATGATGTAATTACAATTGTCATTTTTTAAGGACGACATCACCATTCATTACTTCCTAAGGTCTATGATGATGATGACTCTTAAATATTGATTTATAATCGAGTTGTGTTTGTGCAATTTATGTTGTTAAAAAAAAAATAATGTCAGAGAATCATCATTCTGAGATGATAAAAAAAGTCCTTCTCATTACCCTTGAAAAGAATGTAATGTATGTAATATTACATATTATTTATAAATACAGTCAAACCTATATTTAGCGGCCGAACAAGGGAAACTTAAAAAGCGAACCTTTAAAGCTGGTTTCTTATTCTGTAAAAATTATAAATTTGAAAACTGGATATGACCGTCTAGTACGGTGACACACTTACAACAAGGGGCTGTTAGACCAGGTTTGACTGTATGTACACTTGCGTATCATAAAATATCTGAAATCATGTCTTTTCTATATCTATCTATTTACAACGTAGCAAGTATTTTTTGTCCTTTTTAAATGTTTATTACAATTAATTCTATTTCAAAAAAAAAAAAAACAAAAAAGGAAAAGAATCAAAAAATCATTTGGATTGCAAACATTTCACTTTTGTATGAAACAAATCTACTACATAATATGAACATTATTATTAGACTGTCCTGTTTTCAAGCTGATATTTTTTTCCTTTGCATTAAGACGTTTTCTACTGGACACAATCAAAATAATGAGCCTTGCGAAGTTGCGAGTCTCTCCATTTATTTTTACCGTGGTACACGTCATTTTAATTACCTTTTTTAAGGATCTTGTATGGTTCCAAATATGATGATGCCATGAGTTAAATTATGTACCTGGTATTTGGTTGATCAGTAATTAAAAAATATTGTGTACCTTGTTTTAAATTATAATTTAAAAAGGTCTACTAAGATGTGCTAAATGATTTACGGTTTCTCTGTTGCGTCAATGATAATAATGTTCCTGCTTTTGTTCAACATCCTTATTCAAATAAGGTTTAATTTTCATATCAGGGGCCTTCGCAAGGGGGCAGCTAGAGGGCTGTAGCCCCCAAATCAAGGAATTTTTGCTTTTTACTAGAAAATTTATTTTTTTCTATTTTTTTCAAAAAAATTAATTTATTATGAATAGCTGTGGATTTTGAAAAAAAATTTCCAAAAAAATAATTTTTGAATTTTTTCCAAAAAATAGATTCTTTGACATTTTTTTCCACAAAATTTAATTATTTGCAAATTTTTTCTCCAAAAAAATTAGCTTTTTCCGAAAAGCTATGAACTTTTTAATCTTTTTTAAAGACTTTAATATTTTTAATTTTTTGTCAATAGCTGTGGATTTTTGATATTGTCTTACAAAAAATGAAATATATTATATTTTTTCGAAACAATTTTACTTTTGAAATTTTTTCCAAAAGATTAACTTTTTATGAACAACTGTAGATTTTATTTTTTCTGAATAATTTAATTTATTGAGAATAACTATCAATTTTGGATTTTTTTTTCTAAAGAATATAATTTTATAAAAAAAGCTACTGATTTTCAAAATTTAAATTTGTAATTGTTTTCTCAAAAAGTAAATTTTTAAATTGTTTAAAAAAAAAAAAAAATTAAAACATGACCCCCGCCCCACCTCCCCTAAAAGATCCTGCTAACACCCCTGCTAATATTATGATTTTTAAAACATGGCAATCACAAATTGAAATTGAGTATATTGACCCATAAAAATAATAAATATCGACAAAAAAATCCATTTTTTTAAATTGCAAATTAAAATGGGCATGGCTTGTACCACATCAATACTGACTGAAAAAGCGTGTAACATTGCTAAATTTAGAGAAATGATTGTCTCCAGCAGAAAACGTCATTGAGCAGGGATTTTTTTTTTTCAGCCCGAAAACGGGACAGTCTAACAATGTATATTGTATCCATTACAGAAATTATCTTTTCTCCTCTCGATAGTTATTAGTATCTACTCCTCCTTCACTAGCAGCTATTAGCACGATCACACCTTGTACATACATACATAAGAAGTGACAGAAGGCCTTGTATCCAAATGCAATTTGCCATTTAGTTGGTGTAATTTTACGCTATCTTAATTCACAACCATTTAATTGCAACCAAAGAGTTCGTTTTCCCGTTTTTTTTTCCTCTCTTTTTATATCAAAGACAAACAAAAACTACATATTTAAATTGTAAGACTCTTAATACATGTGTAATAAATGCAATTAACTACTTAGGTACCTATGCATGCATGTGGCGCGTCAACATAAATGCAATTTAGAAAGATTTTTATCAAAAAACATCGCACATTGAAAGTCTTCAGTTATCTTAAAATGATAGTTACAATTAAGTAATTCTAATTTTAATTAATTAATTACATAATATCCAATAATATCTGGTATGTTTTCTCTCAAATCTTTTCTGTAATATATCTGTACGATTCAATTTCTGTCAAAATTGATTATTCTGATTAATCTTTTGGAAAAGCTACAAATTACACATCAGGGTCTTCTAGGTGAGGTCTCAAAGGGCTGTAGCCACCCCTCCCCAAATTAAGGAATTTTTTATTCTTACTAAATGATTTAATATTAGACATTTAATTAAATTCTTTCCAAAAAATGTAATTTTATGTGAATAGGCATAGATTTTTGAAATTTTTCTCTGAAAAATTTAATAATTGATATTTTTTCAAAAAAATTTCAATTATTAAATTTAATTTTACAAACTTTTTTTTTTTAAATAATTTTTTATCTGAACCACTTTGAATTTTTGAATTTTTTGAGAATAGTCATGGATTTTTGAATTTTTTTTCTCCAAAATATTAAATAGTCTTTGAAAAGCTATAGACTTTTGAAATTTTTTCCAATAAGTTTTATATATAATATGTAGTTTTTAAATTTTTTTCCAAAAATTTTTATATATGATATGTAATTTTAAATTTTTTTTACAAACTTTTTTTTTTCTGAACAGCTCTGGATTTTAGAATTTTCCAAAAAAATCATTTTTTTCTGAATAGCTCTGGATTTTAAAAATTTAAAAAAAAAAAAAATCATTTTTTTGAGAGTAACTATGGATAGAAAAATTTAATAATTGAAAATTGTTCCAAAAATTTTATACTTGAAATTTAAATTTACAAATTTTTTCCCAAAAAATTTAATTTTTTGAAAATAGTTATAGATTTTTGTAATTTTTTTTCAAAAAATTAAATATTTTAAACTTTTTCCCAAAAATTTAATTGTTCCATTTTTTTGCCAAAACATTGTAATTTTTCAATTTTATTCCACAGACACTCACACTCCAAAATATAATCCTACGACCGCCCTTCAAATTGAGTAAAATACTTTGTCATAATGACATTATATACATTGATATTTTATGTATTTTAATGGCCAAAATATCGGAGTAAAATGAATTTTCTAATCTATGTTTGGGAGTATTTGAATATAAATTTTATGATTGGCATAAATATGATCATTTCCGTATGACGTTTTATTCATCAACATGAATAGCATCAAACTATAGCTACTGATGCTCTAGTCCACGACTTGTATTTTTAACAAGTTATGTTACAATTAAAAATAACTAGAAAATAATTAGCTGAAGTAGTCCTTCGGAAGCTTGAGAAGCACAGATGGTACTTGGGACATGAGTTGCATTATTTAACAAACGACTGCGTGATCAATAAAAAAAAAATGCCCTAAAATTGTATTGGTACTCAGTCAAATCTTCTTTTGGCATCCTTAATATTAGGACTGATTAGCTTTTGGAGCCAGTTACCTCATGGTCAAACAATGATAACACTGGTCAACACATGGTGTGTTTCTGATTGCTTTTACCTCCAAAAGCATCAAAATTACCTTTATGGCCCAACAATTTCTGCTTTGATGTTCTACTGAGAGAAGAAAACATCAATACACCTTCCTAACTTAATCAATATACAAAAATGACCTTTCAAAGAACAAATCTGAAATATTTTTTGGTAATAATAAATTTTAAGATGCTCTTTTTTTTATGAAGTTGTTTATGTATTTTTTTTTTTTTTTGCAATTAGAAGGCCTTTTCTCCGATTCTGTTAAAGAGTCAGGAATAATTAAAATATTTTTTGAATTTGGAAATTTGTACATATTATTTAGTATTGGTTTTCAGTCTGGAAATCCTGGACCGGTTTCAGACCGTTATATTTTTCGTTGGAGATAACTATTTGAGGTCAACAAAAAAGCTCGGTCTGGACCGGTGTCAAAGAAAAATTCGGCCTTGATCAACCCAAAAGAAAAGCTCGCTCTAGATCGGTCCTAAGGAAAAATTTGGTCTAGTCTGCTCCCAAAAAAATCGGTCAAGACCGATTTTATAGATAAATTGTTTATAACATGACATCATATGTATAAGCAAATACAATGACGTCATACGAAGTTTAAATATAGAATTTGAAGCCCGTCGTCTCTAGTGGAATACGGAATTTTGAATTCAAACATCTTTCAAGATGGATGATCAAGTTAGAAGTATCTGCCTTCGATTCCCTCTTTCTTCTTTTGGTCCTAACTCTTGGAGAACATAGAAGTCCACTTCATAATAAAATAATAAAACAAACTAATTTGTGAGAAAACGGTTTCTTATTACTTATGATTCAAACGATTTGCTTGTATAGTCGAATGACTAAATTTATATTATATGTACAAAGTATTTGTTCTAGAAAATATCGTGTACACCTGAGATTTTTTTGAGAAAATCAATAAAGGTTGATCTAGAAAAAAAGAAGAAATTTCGTCTCTTATAATATATGAGACCATTGGGTAAAACCGACAATAAACCAGTCACAATTTCACTAGCTGTCAAAAAAATTAATTCGTTTGATATAATTGGACCTTTAGTGGTGAAGTATCGTGAAGCTAATTTGGAAACATTCGGAAATTTATCTAAATTATCCTTCCACCGTACCACTGCATTTTCGTCAACTGGGATACATTTTATCATTTTGTAGGTCGTTATTTCTTTTGGGCAATATTTTATTTTATTTGACTCAGCTTTGTAGCTATCAACTGCTCCTTCCAAAACATTCATGAAATTGTCAGAGTTACCATGTTGATTTTCGGTATTTTTGAACACGCCAAAATACACACGATTCTCATAACTAATTATAAAAATCCACAACCAACAAAATATGAGGTATTGAAGTATTGTAAGCTTAGGATAGGGCCTCTTACCCAAAACAGTGCTTTAAAAATGATGCAGTATTTCTTTTAAGGGGATTCAAAAAGTTTCGTGTTCACACGAGAAAGAAATTTGCTTAATCCGAAACGGTTAAGGATGTTTGTGTCTAATCGGAATCTTATGAAGAAGGTAGAATCAGCGCATTCTGCATGTCAAAATTAATCCTACTCAAAATTGGTACAAGTTTATTTTTACACATAAACAGTGTTGCCGAAATCTTTCATTAAAGATGCCGTTTTCTAGATAAATATTTTGTACTTTCTTCAAAAAACGTTTCCATATGGACAGGCCTAACTTTGCTATGTCCGAACCGAGCTCGATGCGCCTATACGAGCACCAAAAATTAATGTTATCTTTGTCATTCAGAGATCATAATCCCTTTGCGAAATCCAGTGTTTTTCGTTATAAGTGGAAATGTCTTTTTTTTTAATGATTCGTAACTAATATATATATATATATATAATGTACTCGTAGTAAGCTGTTTGTTTAAACACTTTTATCATAAATAATAAATGAAAGAACAAAAAAAAAATTAAAACATTTTTTTTTTCATAAAAAGTGCATAAAAACAAAAATCTTTTACAAATAGTAAATGATTTCATCACAATTTATGATTTGTTAAGGATATAAATCACATGTTATATATCTCCCAAAAGAAATAAAGATACCTTTGCATACCTGGTCATCATAACTTATAATACGTCTTCGTTTTTGTTTTGTTTTTGTGTAATAGTAGAATCATATAACATAAATATATGTACATAATAGGCCCATTTTATTATTTTGTTGCTATAAAAAATAAGAAAAAAATTGAAATAAATATAATTCGTATAATTGATTTTTTTTTTTTCATATTAATATTCTGCATTTATTTTCAGTTCAATTCATTGAGGGTGATTCTAACTTTCAATGAAAAAATGCATCAAATAATATCTCATTTTTGTTGGAGGGGTTGGGGGGACGGGGCTGGTTGGAGGGTCTATTGATGTCTCACCATTAATAGACCGAAAAATATTATTACTGAAAAAAATATTGGCTGATAGTTTGCTAAAGAAAGTAACCAATACACAAAATTATAACTTTGATAATTTGAAGAATGTTTGGAGAATTGCAGGTTAGCTGTTGACGAAAAGGAAATAAATAAATACTCCATTCCGTATATTATAAGGATGTAGGCAGAAATAACAGCGATGCCAATCCTCAATTCTAGTCTGCAGCCAATAAGAGCTTATACTTATATTTCCAGATGCGTCTTTAGAGAGGGGAGATGCTTAGAACCCCCAAAATCAGTTTAGAAATTAAAATTTTGAAGTTGAAACAAAAAAAGAAGTTTTATTTAAAAAAATAAGGGAGGAAGCCCCTTCTCCCCCCGCCCCTCCCCAGATAATAATGATATAATCTTGAAGACGCCCCTGAACTCCATAATCCAATCCTCCATAAACAGTTCTCCAGCATTCATGATGCACACGTAGTAGCGATTAATTTATTTATACTTAGATATACTCTCTTCAAAAATAAGATAAAAATGATAAAAGCTATGAAAAATACTAAAACACTTTTCAGGTTGTAACCAAAAAAAAGTATTGCGTTCGTGTAAGATCTTATTTTTTTGCAAATATACCTATATATCGTTTACGAGTTGTAACTTGTACAATCTATTTGTCCCCGGTCATTCTAGGTGTGTGGACAAAATGTCGACCCACAGAACGTTGACAGACAACACGTCGAATAGACTAAACGTCGACTGACGTTTAGTAGACCATAGAATACAAAATAAAGAGCTACTCCAAATGGTATTGCGATATATCTCATTAAGACATTTTCCGCCTGAAACATAACTCAGTAGCACAATTCCTACATAAAGTACCAGTAAGGGGCCCTCCAAATCCTCGTTATACATATTGTGGCTGTTTTCAGTTTCCGGCGTGTCCCAAAATGGGATGAAACCCACCGCCACTATTTCAGCAACCACTACGAGCCCCTCACAACCCATATGTACCCCCCAAAACGTTTCAGCAGTTTTCAGTATGGCCTGTCCCCAAAATGGAATGAAACCCACCCTCACCATTTTAAAGGGTGGTGGGGTAAATATCTCGGGCTGGAAATGTCTGGAGTTAAATGTCGTAGTTTATCATATTTTGAAATTTAATATTTTCCGGTTGATGTTGTGTCGATCGATGTTTTGTACGGTGAACGATTTTTAGGGGCGACATTTTGTGCATTTGACGTTTTATCCATTCTACATTTTGTCCATTTGACATTTTACCGGTCGACGATCGGTCAGTCGGCGTTCTGTCTGTCGACGTTTTGACCTACATTTGTCATTCTAAAACCCTTTTAGAAATAAAATCCAGCATATGGCAATATATGGCATATGGCAAAAATATTAGTTTTGTGATAAAAATAGTCTCAAATTGTCAAGATTGAAATATTTTGTGTATTTGCAAAAACAGTCAGAGATGAACAAACTAACACATCATTCATTGCCCCAAGATAAGGCTGGTATACAGGGTGTCCACCATAAATTGGAACTACATTAAACTTCATCCAGATCCATAATGTGGATATTTGGGGTTAAATCATACTAATATAAAAGGTTGCGTGAACAATACACTATAACTTCCCCCACAATTGTTTTGACAACAAACAATAGTCATCATGAACAAGCAAGGAAAGACATATCCTTTGGCTCGCGCGGGACACAAACCCTCTGCTATCTACAAGCTTCTCAACTACCCCAAGACCACGGTGTACCGGGTCTTCAATGCCTGGGAGGTTGAGGGGAAGGTCTGCCGCAAGGTCCACAACATGAGAAGTAACCGAATCCGCACTCCCCGCTTCCTTGAAGGCCTCTGCAAGTCCATCAAGGCTTGCCGGGGACTTCCTTGTCCAGGTTGGCCAAGAACCGTGGAGTGAGCAAGCAGCTGGTCTCAAGGCTGTGAATGAGGACCTCGAGTACAGGTCATACCGAATGACCAAATACACAGATCCTCACGGCATCCATGAAGGCCACTAGGCTCACCAACGGTAAGCGTCTCCTCAATGATCTGAAGACCCATGGAGGAAGAATCATCTTCTTCTTCGACGAGAAGAACTGAACTGTCGACAGAAGCTACAACGTCCAGAACGACAGGTGGCTTGCCAAGGAGAGAGAAGAGGTCCCTGCGGTCTTCGCCACAAAGTTCCCGGCCTCCGTGATGACCCTGGGTGCCATCTGCAGCACCGGTGAGGTGATGCCTCCTTTCTTCTTCAATCCCAAGGAAAGGGTTAACGCGATAAGCTACTGCGAAGTCATGGAGGAGCTCGTCATCCCCTGGATGAAGGATACGGCCGATGGGAGGAACTTCATATTCCAACAATACTCAGCACCCACAAACATCGCCATGAGGACCACTAACCTTTTCAACTCCCACGACTTCACTTTCTGGGATCGCAAAAAACTCACCCGACCTCAATCCGTGTGATTACTGGTAGGGGAAGTTGGAGAGGGAGGTGTGCAACGTCAGCCACAAGAGTATCACGGCCCTGAAGGGAGTGGAATGCTGTCGATTCCGCGGAAGTCATAAGGGCATGCAAATCCTTTAGGGGCAGAATGGAGAAGATGGTGGCTGCTGAGAGAGGACATGTTGAATAAATTTATTGTTTAATATCATGTCTAACTTTTTCATATTAACAAATACACCCCAAATTCCATTTTTATCAAGCAGGTTGAATTTTAAGATAGTTCCAATTTATCGTATTAGGCATATTAAACAAACAACCAAATCCATTACGCACATATAGCTAATAGGAATTCCTTGCCTTTTTTTGGAAAAAAAATTGGAAAAATTAAGTTTTTCATAAAAGAAACAGAAAATATTTTTCTGAAAAAATAAAATTTTCTGAAAAAAACGAGAGCTTTTTGAAAAAAAAAACGAGAGCTGATCAAATTCTCAACCTGAAAAAAAGCCAAGTAAGATCGCTCTAATATTTATAAAAACTTTTACATTTAAAAAACTTCAAATACTAAATTTTTGAGAGAGAAAATTTCAAAAAAGAGCAGAGCACACTCATAGTTATTAACTGAAATTAGTGGAAAAAAATTTGAAAAATTTATATTAAATTTCAAATAATAAAGATTGCGAAAAAAATTTCTAATTTTAGTTTTCTAGTTAAACAATAAAAAAATAAAGAAAAGTTTATAGCCCATCCAACCCGCCCTCTTTCAGACACTCCTGACGATGTATCCTCATTTTCTCGAAATCGGGTTGGTTTGGATCTTTAAAAAAAAGTATACGGGTATTTGGACTTATATCTGAAACCAAAATTCGACGGATATTTGTCTAGAATTTTATGAGAATTCTACGCGAAGTTTGTACCTAAAAAAATAGGATTTGAATTACGGTTACATTTTTACTGATTACTGATGGCGAAGCAGTGAATAACCCAATGTATATATACACATTAGTTATTATTATAGTTATTGTTATAACATAATTAGACACGTCGTTACCTATACAGTGTATTGCAACCTCTTCATCAACAAAAGAAAACAGAAAGAAGGCCCAAAATCAGTTGGACATTAGCAAATTCTATATATATTCATTAATATTATAACTATTCCTTGCTTAATAAGAACTAATTCAAATCAAACCAATCAATATTCACAAAAGTTATTACAAAGTGATCAAGAAAATTTGCAAATGCTCAAAAAGGTAATAATCGCCTGTGTCAGGTCTGGACTATACGGTGGGTGCAACAGAACCTCCAATCCAAGCTCTTGGAGCTTTTGGGCGACGTTAAAGATGTGTGTGGTCTGGCGCTGTCTAGATGGAATACAACACTCTTTCTATTAGCCTATTCTAGCCACTTTTAGTCGATTGCTTGCCTCAATGTGGGTCAGTTATTGACAAAATAACTCCGAATCGAGTGTTTTTGCCCAATGGGATAAGCTCATAGTGGATGATTCCTTAACAATCCCACCAACCACAAAGCATAACCTTCTTGGACGTTAATCCGGGCTTGGGGATCGTTTGTACCGCTTCTCGTCCATTGACCACGACCTTTTTCGGCTGATGTTCTTGTATGTGACCCATTTTTTATCACCAGGTGCTTCAAAAATGGATCAATTTTGTTTAGCAAAGAGTCGCAAACATCAGTTTGGTCCAAAAGGTTCCTTACATCAATTCTTGTGGAACCCATATGTCGAGCTTCTTTTTAAGGAAAACCTTATGCAAATGGTTTCAAACGACTTTCCACCTAATTTTCAGTTTCTTGGCAATGGAATAAGTGCTCACATGCCGGTCAAATTCGACGATTTCCATATTTTATCGATATTTTCGATGATTTGCCTACCAGAGCCTGTCTCATCGTCGACGTCCATATTACCAGAACGGAATTGTTGGAACCACCGTTTTGCTGTAGTATTTGATACGGTATTGGTCCATAAACAGCCCTTTTTTGGCTACCTGCTCCACCTTTTCACTTTGGTCGTGGTGATACAGAAGAATGTATGGAATTTTCAAATTTTTTATTTCCATTTTGGAACGCTATAACACACAACTGGCTTCACTCAACACAAAACTGTAAAATAACTTTTCTAAGTGTACGCTTAACCTTAAAACATACTTTGAGCTCTTAAAATAATAATTGGAGTGTGATAATTGAGAGATATAGCTCACTAAAATTATCTACAGAAAAACGCTCAGAACTTTTTACTAAACCTAATTTATAATATACGCAGGGAAAAACTTGGACAAGCCATATGTTACATAATACTTAACGATGAACAATTATTGTAATTACATCAATGATATATCAACTACTTAAGGAATATTTAATTACGACTTTATCCTCATCACTTGACCTACTGAAGTTCTTAATTTTTTACAAATTTTTATATACAAGTTCTAACTTAAATAAGCAAATTGTACCAATTGCGATCCAAAAATGAAATCAGTAATTATAAATGACTGCCTTAACAGAGTACTTGAGATAAGGATAAGCATACAAAAAAGGAATATTCTTAGATGTTCGATACACTAGTAGTCTAATTTTGCTGTATTTGGAGGAAACCCACAAATTGATCAGTACTAAATAAAAATATTATATACAAAGTTATATCGATTGTTGTAAAAAATATGATCTAAAACGAGTGCCAGAACAAACAATGTTTGATTTGATTTTTCTAAAGCATATGTACTTTAAATCGAGAGAACATTTCAGAATTAACTGTGTGTGCGCATGTTCAGAGTGCGACAGTGAAAATTTTCTCAACCAAGAAGCAAAACTAAAACCTTAATAACTTTTTTATTAGAAAAGAATATTAAAAAAACTTTGCGAAATCAATCTTCCCAAAAATAATTCAATACGACCGCCTCCAGCCTCTATCACAGACTCCAGACAAGGTCTGAACTCGGCATAGGTTGCGCAATATAATTTGCAGACATGTAGGCGAGCTGTTTGATGCTGGCCTTGAGCTCTTGCACTTTCCTGTGCAATTTTCTTCCCAGTCTTGCTCTCTAAGACGATCCACATATTGAAGTCAATTGGATTGAGATCAGGACTGGAAAAGTTCAGAAGGTCTTATCCCAGAAGTCAGGAAATTTATCCTTGCAGAAGTTATGTGTCTTCAAGACCGTATGGCTGACGGCACCGTCTTGAGTTAACACATGGTTGTTCTCTGGATAGTTAGCCTTCAGACAGGTTAAGATTTTCCACCTCAGAACCTTATAGTAGGCATTAGCCCCGATTTTCTCATTGGGCTTGAAGAAGAAGGGATCCATTGTTCTTTGTCATAAGAGGCTACGACTCCCAGTACGGATATTTTGTCTGTACTTGCCCTGGACTTCCTCAGTTGATGCTGCAATAAATATGTCATTTCTTGTAGTTTAAAACTTAGTTGACTGTGAAGATCTTTTTGTCTGAAAAGATTTACACATTCGACGGATATCTTTTCTAGTAATTAAGGACTATTTTGCATTTATCAAGCCTTTGGGCCTTCATCCTGTCTGTAAGGGTATGTCTTGGAGTCCTGACAAAGCTCTTAAGACCAAGGTCATCATGAACTGCCCTCTTGATGGTGATCTCGTCCACGTTGAACTCGTTAGACAAGCGGTGCATTGATACAGTTAGATATTCCTTGATCTTGGACTCCAGGGACTTGAGAAATGCTTCATCTCGCTTCAAACCAGTTTTTCCCCTTCCTGCCTTCCTTTTGACTCCTTTCACATTCTCCTTGGCTACCCTGATTTTCTTGAGTGTCCTCACGATCAAGCCGACAATTTGTGAAATTCTTTTTGGATCAACATCTGTGTCGAGAAGATCTGAAACCCTTTGCCTTTTTTATTCCTGTTCATTCATTTTTCGTCCGATTTTGATCAAATTAAAACAATGCTCAAGAAAAACAAGACATGTATCGGAACATTGATTGAGATGTCACCTGAAGCCTTAATTTGGGGAAAAAATTAATTTTAATGACCCCGAAAATTTCACTGTCACTCTGTATATGACGGAGAGTAACATTGAAGATTTTTATTTCTTGAGTTCCGCGTTGGACACAAAATAGATTTGAGGATTGGCATCGACGTCATGACTTTGGTGTCAAATTTGATTTGTCGATGTAATATAGGATACATTATTGTAAATAAAAACTAACAACAAATGCTTTAAACAATCCTTATAAAACTATATTTATCTTTAAATTTCTAAATTTGGATATTTAGGGTGCTCATTTTTAAGATTTGTAGCGATTTGCCCAAAGAAATTTCTCAAAAATCCCAAGTCTACAGATGACTTATTTAAATAAAGGGCATTGATTCGTAGAAATTGTAACTTGTACAATCTGATTGTACATATTATAATTTGTACAAAGCATCTAGAATTATACAAGTATTTTATTATGTGTACAAGTTCTTGAAATTATATGATTAATAAAAATTAGGAAGACAAAAACCAAATATATACCCTATATTATATGAAACTTTATTTATTTTTTTTGCAGATCTTTCTAGATATTTTATTGAGTTATAAATCTCAAAATAAATACTCATTTTGACTCTAAAACCTTCGTCATTTTTATTTAGTTACTTACTTACTTACGAAAAAGTTCTTTATTACGTTGATTCCAAGAGTTTCAAAATATACAAATATATATGTTTGTATATTGTATTCATTTTCTGTTCAAACGGGTATAACTATTACTCTTAGAAGATGATGACGCAACTCTGGAATTAATTATTAATAAAAAAAAATCAATGAGGGTTATTACTTTTTTCAATAAACAAATAGGGATTAATAATCATTAATTAACACAGGAAATTCAGTTGAGTATTATTTGTACCTACTTATATAATTGGGAAATATCATGTCCGAATTAAGACTAGCTACTACGAACCATTTACCTGCTACAGTTAGCATTTATTTATAAGGAATTCACAAGGTATTTAATTCGGGACATTCTAAAGGTAGGGAAGACAGGACTATGAGCAAAGACAAAAATCCAGTGTTAAATGGGCATGTTAAAAAAAAAGTATCGAAAAATCAACATTGCAACCCTCACAATTTGAAGAATGTGTTGGAGGTTGGAGAAGGAATAATGCTCAAGAAAGAGAAGAAGGAGAAAAGGATATAAACAAGAACATTACCTGTCGATCCCCAATTCTACTCTGAGTCCAACAAGGACTTAGAATTATAACTCTCCAACAAATTCTCAGTCATTTAACGTTCAAACAGGTCCTGAATATAATTGAATCTTTTCAGGAAAGGATGTTCACCCCTCAGGAATTTAATAAGAATGACAACTGCTAAGGAAAATAAAATTCGTTCTTTATACTACTAATTACTACAAATTAACGGGACCGGATTTACGTCATTGGGAATGAACAAGCTAAACGAAAAACATAGATTATCTGCAAGGTGGTGTGAAAGTCTGTTTAAATTCGTAGTTTTAAAAAAAGGGTGCAAAATGAGAAAAAAATTAAAAGCGCCCTCTATGCGAGTATTATGTACTTATCGCAGTGTAACCTTACAACGCAATAAAATACACTGTACTTTATTGTCAGCTATAGGTAGATTAGTTTGGCTGCAAGATGACACCCCTCTCTGTTGCTTTGTTTGCAAACCAATATAAATAAACAGGGCTAATGCCCATTACTCCCAATTGGTTTGATAAACACTCTACAAATTTAAATGCAATAAATGTATATATGTTTGAATTTATTAATATGCTGCATTAGTCAATAGTCTTTCCACAAATTGTATTTGAAACGGACTTATCAAATGTTTCAACTGTTCCCTGAGATAGGGACTAATAAACTAATGAAGCAATGTAGCTCATTGGACAACACGCTCTGAATAAGTTTTACTCTTCCATTCAACGTACTGTTCATGACCGCTCATAGAAAAGGAAATATACTTCATGTATATAGACTTTAAAAACAATTCCTGGGTAAGATGTAACAATATAATGCCTACGTATACTTAATCCGTGCAATTTCATTTGACCAATTAAAGGAATATTAAAGAAATATATCGAATTTGAGTTGGGAATTTAAAAAAATACATTAAATGAAATACTTAACAATTGCGATCGAAATTTTGTGTCTGTTGCCTTCCCGTGTTGCAACAGGCCCTGGTCCCCCCTAGATACATATTTTTACTTTTCCAGGGTTAGCACAAAAAAAAAACTCAACAATTATTATTTGCAAGAAAAGGAAGATAAGAAAGAAGAAAAGGTAGACGACGTAAGAAGATGGGTCAAGAATTTAATTCCTTCTACTCGTCCTCTATTTTAAGGTACTTGCTTCGAAGGTCAAAAAGGTAAATGCTTTAGTATTTATACTACAATTATATTTACCTATATAAATGTATATATTTGTAAGAAGGCAAATTATGTGAGTTATAGAACTTAAAATAAATGATGATTCTGTCTCCTGTTTCTCAGATTACCCAAATAATGACTTGGTATGTCCTAAATTTAGTATCTTAAGAAAAAAAGATTGCTAATAATATATTGTAATGTGGGATGTAAATCTTACAATTTTTAGTATGTAACAAAATACAAAGTACCTATGAAAATATATCATAGCGTTTCATTCAATCAACTGCGAAATAAATCTAATCAAAAATGGATCATTTGGGGATTGTTTTGTTTAAAAATATAAATGAATTAACAGAAATAAATTTAGGAATGAGCCCCTGAATGGATAAAACTATGAAAGTCTGAATAGTCGGTATAGTTTCCCGTTTTAATCTGTCACACCACTATCAACATTGTGAATATACTATCAGTCAACAAACCAGATGGTCTGGATAGTCAGGAAACAACTTGAAGATGGATATAGCATTAAAGTAAAACCTCAAGTGACCAACAAACCAAATTAACTCCAGAAGCTACCCAAGAGTTCTTAGAAGCCAATCCAATTTTATAAAAAATTTAGATCTCCTGGAATCTTGGGATAAAAAGATAGAGAGATCCTGACTATATATGTATGACGACAAACAATTTACTGCGCAGTTTTAAACCTTGGCTGGTCTACTTTTTATAATGTTCCGGGTAAATACTGTGGAACAACTTTTAACTCCTCAATACACCCTTTCGTAGATTGTCCCAGTGTTCGAATTCAGGACACCTCTGGATCGGGATGGAAATATGCATGCAATGTTATAAGGTACTACCTCTTGATGTCCGCAAAATATTTATACTCTTTAAAGGGGATTGTAAGATTTTACAAAGTTTTTAAAAAGAAATAGTCTTACTATGGAGACTATTTGTACTTTTAATGGTGGATCACTTCTTAAATTATTCTTATTTGCTCCTGTTTAGTTATATGCCTGTAAGTGCATTTTAAATTCTGTAGATTGAGGGATTTTATTCTGTTGTTTTTGATCAGTAATAGGGTTTTTTTTTGGAAAGGGATAATTATAAACTAAATTTTTTATGTGATCCTTCTTCCTTCATTTATAGCTTTGCTATAATCTTAATCAGAAATGAGCTAATTGTTGAGTGTGGTCAATATATTTTTGTTTATACATTATTTAATAGGTCGTCGTGGTGTTAACTTATCCACCTGAAGTAAGCATTATCACCTATCTTTGGTGTAAATTGTTTAAAAAAATCATAAAAAAATAAATATACATGAATATAAATATAATAGTTTTTCTGGACTAATACAATTTTAAATACAGAAGGTTTTTCTCTTCACAGTCAGAGTGGTCTGAATGAGACAAAACATTTTTTTTCATTAGGCTGGGTTTCTATGTCTCAGCTTCGATAAGGGGGGAAATACGCTATCTAAAAACTTTTTCTGTTGTATTTTTAGGCGTAGAATGACAAGAAACATTTTGGAACGCTTAAATTCAATTTTATTTCAGAAATTTGACAAAAATCACCATTTTAGAACTCAATTTGAGACATATTTCGATGTAGAAGTTACCAATATTTTAGTAATTAGAATAGGAACTACACAATAAGATTCAATTCAAAATTTGAATGATAATACACTTACAAAATGGAAAAAATTAGATTATATATTTAAATGCAGGGACGTCCTTAGCTTCTTTATAGGAGGGCTCAAGCCCCCCGTAAAATGTGCTCGCTCACCTTGGTTATGAGGCCTATGCCATTTTTTTGTTGTCATTATATGTCCTGAAAGGCTATTTGAAACCTAAAAAACGTCGGCTTGAAGTAAAATCTACAAAATGATCCTCCATACAGCCTACTCATTGGAGTAATTCATTTTCTACCCACAAAATTATATAACAGGCCGCTGAAATAAATAAAATTCTTAATTCAGCCCTGCCATATGTCTTGCTCCTGCCTTATCTTCGCACTCTTACAAAAATTCCTTCTCCCCTTATAAATTAATTGCCCTACTAGACAAAAAGTATTTGCATGCCCAAATAAATTTGAACAAAACTGACCATATGTACCTCCTATCATAGCCATAGCTTTCGTTTAAAGAATATAATATTAATATAATTGTTCTCAAGACGTATCTTGTGACGAAGACCGATCTTTTGAAGCACATCACTAATATATATACAATATATGTAGATACTTAATGGTCGAGCACTAATAGTTATGTAGATTAAATCCCTAAAATAGTCTCTGCAAAAATTACTCTTTGCAATAAAGTTTTATTTTTTTGCTAAAACGATTGAGGTTGACCTTCCATTTATTTTTGATCGATGATTATTGTAATAATGTTAGTGAGAGTGTACCTATGGAGGTACACTCTCAAGGATTGCAGGATTAATCCTGATATATCTAACAAAACAGTAATTGGCGGGGGATAGAATATGAAGAGTATACATTCAACAGGGAATGGAATTTATAAAAGGAATTAATATATGTATAATTTTTTTTTGCATCATCTTGGGATTAAAAATTGAACAGGAGTATATTGTTAAATCTATCTACATTTATAATCATTGTACTACATGGATAGATGATGATGATATTAGTATTCAATACCTAACAAACAATAAATCAAAAACAAAAGAGGGGAAAAGAGATTTGCATTCATTTGCTAATTCATTTATTAAATACAGAGATACAATGAACAAATTATTTAGGTATTCCTCAGAGATTAAAACATAATTTTTGCAATTGATGAAGAAAAAAAAGTTCGACTATATATTATACAACTGTAGGCTGGTGATGTACGAAAACATTATTTTCAGGGGCGTCCACAGGATTAAAACCTCAAAAATCTAAAGATATTCTCCAAAAATTGAATTGTTGGGAAGAAAATTTCAAATGTAAAATTTTTGGTAAAAAATTTTAAAAATCCAAAGCTATTTGAAAAAAGTTAAATTTTTTGTTCAGTTGAGGTATAGGATATAAAAATGTACCGATTATCAGTCCTTGAAAAACATCCCCAATTTTAAGAGCGACTCCGCGAAAGTATTTGAAACTAATTCAGTTTACAGGGGCATCCGCAGGGGGTGATTTGGAGGGGCTGTAGGAAAAATGTAATTTTTTATAAACAGCTATGAATTTTTTTTTTTTTTCAAAAAATTTAATATTTATTGGAGAGCTGTGGATTTTTGAAATTTTTTCCTAACAAAGTAATTTTTTAAGAATAGCTGTGGATTTTTGAATTTTTTGTTTGAAGAAAATAATTTTTTAAGAATAGCTTTTGATTTTTGAAATTTTTTCCTAAAAATATAATACTTCAAGTTTAATTTTTGAAATTTTTTACCAAAAATTTAATTTTGTGGGAATTGCTGCGATTTTTGAATATCTATTACAAAAATTTTTTTGTGAACAACTGCGTTTTTTCGGATCTTTTCGTTATCCATTATTCTTACACACTTAAGGCTAAATTAAAGTACTTATTATTTTTATCAAAATTCGTCTAGTTTGAATGATGATGACGTCATTGGCTGATATCTACCCCTCCTTAGGATTAAGGACAGCCCATCAAAATTTTAACATAGTTAGCTCTCTACTTTGTTCAATGACATAATAGATATCAGCTAGTGACTTAATCATCAATAAATCTATTCTACTCAAATGATAACCCTGAAAATTTGGAGAATGTTTAGGAAGAGAGAAATAATGATGTTCATGACGTTTCATTAGATCAGTTACAATCAGCTAAAACTAGAGCGGAAGGCAAAAAGGATACTACTCAGTAAAAAAATAATAATTACAACACATTTGGAAAAGAAAATTCCGAATTACAAATTAATTAAAACACACCGGATTTAAATCATTAGCAATCATCATTGTATCTCTCAAAATTTCCTTATCCAAAAAGAGATCGAAAAAACACCAGAAGTTAAAGAGTACCTTAACAATTAGGCTTAGGCCAATCCTCTCCAACTGTTGAAAATCTATTCAGGGGCGTCCACATGGGTGGGCTGGAGGGCTGTAGCCCTCCCCGAATTAAGGATATTTTTTTTTTTTACAAGAAAATTTAATATTTGAAATTTTTTGTAAATACTTGTGGATTTTTTGAATTTTTTCCAAAAAATTTAATATTTGAAACTTCATTTTTTGTGTATAGCTGTGGAATTTTGAATTTTTTTTTCCACATACGTCTCTGCTATTATTAATTTAATAGTAGGAAATTCTTTATGGCAGTGAGAGTAAAGCTAATTCATGTCCAACTATTTACCGTTGAGAACACTAAGAACGGCTTAGAAAATCAACACCTGACAACATAAGAAGGAAGTAATTAATATCTTAATTAATCTAACTTTAAAAATATACTTTTCAGAAATTTTCCTTAATAGAACCCTTTTACAGATAAGCTTATCCACACCATTTGTAGGCAAAAAATGGGTTGTCAGGCGGAAATTTTTAATTATTTTTATATTGACTTTACAAAAAATGAAGCCCATTCGAAAAAAAAAGAATGCTATTTAAAGAAGAAAGTACTCTCATATCAGAGTAGAATAAAAGTAAATGTCATTCTGGAAATTTGATAAAAACATTCAAAACACAATAAGAAAAATATTAATACCGTTGTTGGTATTAACCTCCAATGTTTATATGAATGAGAAATACTTCATTAATTAGCTTTAATTAAGTAGTAGGGATGGGCAAGCTATCATTGTGCATATTTTGGTTTGTCCTTATTTGCTATTAGTATTGGGAAAATATTATTGGATTTTTCGTGAAAATATTTTCCATTTTTAGAAGAGATAATTTGGGATTTAACTTTTAGATTTTAGTCTTAAAAAAACAACTCTCAAATCTGTACAACTCAAGGAACTAAACGTCAACCCAGTCATCAACTTTTGTTCAGATTGACTATAGTACTTTTCGTTCTACTAGAGGCGTTAATGCAACGGTGCCGGAATATATCAGCAAGTGGGGGTAGGGGGTGAATTATATAATGATGAAGTCATCAGAAGTTACCGACAGAAGGCGTGACTATTATTTTGACAAAATATTTTTCCTCAAAAGTGGCTGGGGAGGAGGGACAATGGTCCATTGGCCTCTATGGTCCTGGCACCACTGCGCTGTGAGTACCATGGAGTACTCTTATCTATGAAACTTCAATGAATTGAGTGGATGAATTTTGTTAAGGAAAGGAAAAATCCTTTGTTGTCAAAGTTTTAAAAATTAAATATGTGAAATACAATATGTCTAACGATAAAAACCCATAACAGAGCGCAAGGAGAAGGCGAGAGGGAGGCGTATGGTATACCTTAATCAAGAGCTTTCTTAATATCAGCTGCTTATTAAACGATTTTGAGGGAGAAAATTAATTAATATACATATGTATATAAAATACCATAAGTGCAGCGAAAATATTGTAATTATATTTAAAGTCATATTTTTTTATCTTAAACAGTCTACACCAAAGATAGGAGATAATACACACTTCAGAGGGAAAAATTAAGACCCCGATGAATAATTAAATAATGAAAAAGAAAACAGAGCACCATTTTTCCTTTTCTAATTTTTAAAAGTATTTTTTTCATTTCAAAACTACTTACTGGACTCTACCTTTTACATATTTTACTAAAACTTTGATCCCTGGGTATAGAAATGAAAGATGCTGAACAATGTAAATTTGTCAACTAAAATAATCTATAATAACCTATGTAAGTAAAAATGACTCATTGAAGAGGGTTCTTTTAGATTTAGGGACTTTTTTCAAGGACCGATTATATAAATGTGAATGACTATACTAATATTATGTCCCATAATAAGGATCGATACAACCTTAGCTATAAGTATGCAGTAGTTTAATTTATGCCTTGACTAGGCTCATTACTTATATGTATGTATGTTTTTGAGACAATGATGGAAAGCTATTCAACATCTGTGAACTACTCGCAATTATCTCCTTCAATTGTTATCAACACACTTGGGGTATCTAAGGATCTGTTAATGATGGAATAATTATCTGTATATTTAGTAGATTATATGAGTCCATGTTTTTTTTTAAATACATAGCGCTACTGTTGACACGATACCAATATTTTTCTACCGGGTTCGACTTAAATATGAAACAAAAGTGACGCTTAGAGCAGTTGAAAGGCACTTACAGGAGCAAGCTCATAAATTTGATGACATTTCATTATAAAATACAAATTATATTCCGGCTTTTTTTTTCATATATAGGACAATTGTGTTTGGTGGGAGGGTCAGAAATTTGAAGTGTCAATTTTTGTATGAAGTAGTAAAATGCTGGTTATAATATCAATTTAGTATAGTACCATTGAAAATATGTAGGCCAATAACACTATCCTACTCGTATACATAGACCAATGACCATTTACAGCCGAGAATAAATATACCGGGTGATTAAAAAACAAACAGTAATATGTGTCCAAATTACAATAAGAACAATTTAGTTAACAAGGAGTCCGCAGGATTTTCTTTTTTTGAAGGGGGGAGGAGGCTTATTTATTTAATTTCTTTAAAAAAAGTCAAAAAATTATAATTTTTTGAAAAAAAAAAATCCTAAAATTTTTAGCTTTTCACAAAATATTAAATTTTCGGAAAACATTTCAAAATTGTTTTTTTAAATATTAAATTTTGTCGAAAAAAAATTAAAAAATGCATACCTTTTTACAGAAAATTAAATTTTTTGGAGAAAAAAATTGAAAAATTAAATTTCTCGGCCAAAAAATTTATTTTATATACTAAATTTTTTGAATAAAAGATCAAACATCTACAGTTATAGACAAAAAATGGAATTTTTTGTACAAAAAAGGCAAATATTAATTTTTTTAGAAAAAAAATTCTACTATAAAGCAAAAATTCCTTTATTTTTTTTTGGGGGGGATTACAGCCCCTTCAATCTGCCCCCTGTGTACATTCCTGGATATATATGAATCAGTTTTATTGTACATAAAATCAAAAAATTATTTTTTTCTTTCTTCCCTTCTGAAAATGGGACCGACACCATTTTAAGACCGAACCAGGGACATCACCTGAGGTCCCTGACGTCCTTTCTGGTACGCCATGCCGTTATACCGAACAACACTACACAGTATGAGTATTTATATATTCAATCAGTACCAATATTCTATTTGCATAGTATATATTGTGGTAAAACTATTTCTTGACGATACAAAAATTGCTTTGAATTTATGTTTACCAAATCAATTATGATGTTGTCTATAATAATTATTATACTTGTTTTTTAATTATTATCCAATGATCAAAAAGCTTTCTAAATAAACAATAGTTAGTTTTGACACTTCAGGATAGGGAATAATTTTGAATATTATGATCTTCAAATCCAAGTGTGTCACTTAAGGGCTGTCTAACCTAATAGTTTAATATATGAACTATCACGCTACGCACCCCCTGTTCAAACTACAACACTTCTCCTTTTCAAAATAAAAATTTTCATTGATGGTAATTATTAAAAAGTTGTAACAGAATGTACTCTTTTTTTTTCAATTTTTTTGTCCTAACGACAACCCAGTCAATATTTTTTGTGACAATTTACGATATTACTTTATTATCTACTGGAGACGCTTGGGCACCATTAACTAGGCAATATCCCTGAATTTAACTTGTTAATTACGAAGAAGGGAAGGAGGAATGCATATGTCACGAGCAGGGTCGGGTTTACCCTGAGAGGGGCGGTACACCGTACCGTGCTATTTTCTTTCATTTTTTTAAATTGAAAATGACTTCCTTTTTTATTTTCTTTCTTTTTTAAAATATAATATTTTGATGACGTTTTAAAAAAAATAATAATATGATAGTTGTATAATTCAAAGAATAAAATATGCAGAGCCAATATTTTTTATAATCAATCAACTGCAGGGCCAAGGAAAGTGACCCCTTTAAAACATTACTACCTACTGACATCATAGGTGTTAGGTATCTTGCAGAAAGAAGATGTATTGTAATCAAGAAGGCATAAGGAATGTTCAAGACAAAGCTATAAACAAAATGGCGATGCAAAGACCCCATGATCAATATTTTTTCCAAAGTAGTCCTCTACATAAAACTTTTTTTTTGTCTGCTAGAGGCATTGAAGTGCCTTAAATATGACTTTATAACTAACGATGCAACCTCGATGAATTCACCTTTTTAATTAAACTAATAAAGTAAATTCTGTGGAGAGAATAAATTCATTAAGAAAAATGATTAAAAGTGACATATTCACGTAAACAAAGGCTCTACTAAAACTTCCAAGGGGCAGGGCTTAATTATATGTAGCTCATTTTAAGATCGATTGTTGCCATATTTTGTTAAATTTTGGATAGTTTTAGATGATCTTTACACTTTTTAGTATGAAATGTAACATTTAACTAATAATTGGAGAAATCGGATATTATTTTTTGCCGATTAATCTATTTTTAACTGATTTTTTAGTAATAGCGCGTGCAGTAAACTTTCAATATAGAACTTTATCCAGATGCATTTCAGGAACCAGTTGTAATTGGGTAAGTCAATAAAATAAAAATAACTAGCATGATGTCTTGGCTTTTCTCTAATCCTCGATGTAGCCCCCTTGGCAGAAATGATAGCTTCCAGGCGGCCACAGAAGGCCTTGCACCCATTGTGGATGTAGTCCTCTGACATGGCATCCTAGTGCTGGTTGACGGTGTCCTCGAGGTTATTGATATTTGGATAATGGATGGTGTAGGCCTTGGACTCAACATGCACTAAAAAAGTGATGCCAACCCATTGGACTTCACTTTTTGAGTGCATGTTGGACGTATGTACAGGCGCACCGTCCGGCTGGGACACCACGTTCAAGTCCGGGTAATTTGTCTGGACCCATAGTAACAGTGCAATCTACGTTAGTTTTTTGCCAACGTCCAAAAGTGCACGGATCAAAATTCACATTCAGATGGCATTTTATCGGTTTTTAAGACACTTTGGAAGATCTTTTTTTTTATATAGCAAAAACCAAGTATAAAGATTTTTTTTTACCGCACCTGGTATGAGAATTGATAAAAATTTGTTGCAAGGCCCAACGTCTATTTCACTTGATAATGATATGTTGTTGGAATATTTCTAAATCAATAAAAACAAAATTCCACAGGTAACAATAATTATAATTCATAATTAATTAATAAGAGTAATTCAATACCAGAGAGAGAGAGAGAGAGAGAGTAATGAGATCTAAAATAACCAGAAACTAAGAATATAATATATACATACATAGAAAATGATGATCCCTGAGAGGGGGTGAGGGGCATGGGGGTGAGGGTTGTTTTAAGTAAAACGGATTTGGTATTCTTTGTCTGAGCAAAATATAAGTTTAAAAAAAAAAGATAATATTTTGCATATGTTCATATTAGTCCTAGAAATAAAAACTGTGTTTGGTTGCTCTGCAACGAGATTTCGGGTGTAGTTATTTATATATTTTTTACAAAAAAATAATAGTAATACATTTTTAAGACGGCACAGAACCTCTCTGTAAGGGGGAAAAAAGGAAAAGGCTTTTAAATTAAAAAAAAAATAAAAAAATTCTACTAGAAAACATAAAAATATTGGGAGACGTTCTAATAATAAATAAAATTATATTTGAATGTGGAGAGGATTTACAATAGGGCATAAGCAAAATAAATAAAAAATATATTCCGCAAGATGGTGTGACAGTATGCAGTTTGGGGGCGCAAAAAATATAAATTGGGCCCTTACACCATTTTGAATTTACGAATAACAAATATATATAATAATATTATCATTCAGGGAGTTGTAATATTTTGCCGCAAGGTGGCACCACTCTGGATCGTTTTGTAAACAAATTAATATAAGTAAACAACGCTCTTTACAACAAGGTGCATATATTTATGTGATATATATATATGTAATAGTATGTATATAATTTTTTTGGACTAAATTGCAAAAAAAAAGGTCGTTGCATTATGATTTAATAATAATGATATTTATGATAATAATAGTAACAAATGAATAGTGTGTGGTTCCTCTATATATACAAAACTAACAAACAAACAACCAGCAAACAAACAAACAACCAATGAAGAAATTTGCGTCTTGCATCACACTTTAATTTTTCTTTCTTTTCATATTATGTATTTAAATGTTTGTTCCCAGTTTTTTCAGTAGGTTGTATCCCTTCAAAAGGGTATGCTGGAAGCAAACATTTTTTCTATGAGAGGTGGAGCAGGAACGAGATCCTCCCATTTGAGGAAGAAAATCCGTTGAAGCCCTTGCATTGAGAGAGATCTTAGAGCTGGAAGTCGATCCAATATCCGTGTCATATAATGTTCTTTCTTTTGAGCTTCGGGATTATATGTGACGTGATCCTTGAGGGAGTTAATGATCTTGTTCTCAATGGACTCTACCTTCTTGGGATCCGACAATCCGTGACGCTCTAAAAATAGAAATTTGTTTATTATGCGTGTGTTGTTTAAGGGGTACTATATTGAGACTTGTAAAGTATGTAAGTAAGTATTGGGAATCTAATAATAATATCAAGAGAGGAAGAATACAAAATCAGGAGAAAGACCTTGGATCTAAATACAAAAAAAAAAAAACGGAGGAGCCTATAAAACTATATATGTACGTATGTATGTACGAATTCTTCATTGCGAATAACGACGCGTTAGAGTAGGAACCATTGTATATCTACTACTATTTTAACTTAAGGTGTGTCTCTTATAAAAAATAAAATATTAAAAAATAAGAATATTCTTATATATAGAATATATATCTCTGTATAGTCATCAAGGCTGAGTGGAAGGTTGTTGATGGTTTCAGGAGAAAGACAAAACGGAATTTGTTACATCTAGCACGCTGTAATTTCAATAACTCTCACAAAAATCAACACTGTATTTGATTGTCAGATGTGGATTCAAAAAAATAAAATAAATTCAATGCCCACAAGATGATCAAAGTTGTACTAATAAGCAAATAAGTAAACAAAATATTAATAGGTTTTTGTAAACAAACTGCTAATAAGTAAAAAACTCAATAGCTCTGTGAACGACTCTCAACAATTAATTATTGAATAATAAATCCAAGGTAGTGGGAAAAATTTGGGTAACCTGTTTTGTGGCCGTTTTTGTATCTGTTTTTTGAAAGGAATTGTTTCGTGATAAATAATAAAGTTAACACTACATCACAAAAATGTATACTGTTTTTTTCGCTGTGTTTTGAATGTTGCTGATTGGTTGAATTTGAATTATTGCTTGTTAAAGACTCTAAACAATTTCAAACAATTGTTAAACAATAATTACATATTTGGGAAGAATTGGCCAGCTACCAACTTATTTCGGGGCATTTTGTCCTTCTTTTTGATGTAAAGATTGCGAGGTACAATAAAGACCACTACGTGATATGTAGATACAAATATGTTGGATATATATACAGAGTGCAACAGGGAAATTTTCCGCGTCATTATTCCCCCCCCCCCCAACTAATTAAGGTTTCAGGTTACATCTCAAGCAATGTTTCGATACAAATGAATGAATATGAATAAAAAAGGCAAAGGGTTTCGGATCTCCTCGACGAAGATTTTGATCCAAAAAGAATTTCAGACATTGTCGGCATGACCGTGAGGACAGTCAAGAAAATCAGGGTAGCCAAGGAGAATGTGAAAGGAGTCAAAAGGAAGGCAGAAAGAGGAGGAAATTGTTTGAAGCGAGATGAAACATTTCTCAAGTCCCTGGAGGCCAAGATCAAGGAAGATCCAACAGCATCCATGCACCGCTTGACTAACGAGTTCAACGTGGACAAGATCGCCATAAGGAGGGAAGCTCATGATGACCTCGGCCTAATATACTTTGTCAGGACTTTAAGACATCTCATCACCAACAAGATGAAGGCCTTAAGGTTTGAGAGATGCAAAAAAGTACTTAATTACTTAAAGAGTCATCCGTCGGCTGTTCATAGTCGACCAGGTTTTTAGATTGATTGCTAAAAGTTTTTTCAATTACATTTTTAATTATACTTTTCTAATAAAAAGGTATTAAGGTTTTGCTTCTTGATTGCGGAAAATTTACATGTCGCACTATGGAAATGGTTGATACTTGCATCTATTGGGTGAATGATACAAATTAAGGTAGAAGTATTTAGGGGTAGAGGTTAATACTTAAAATAAAAAAGAAAGAAAAGTTGTTTGATGGGTGTCTTACCATCCTTACCATTGACTAGTATGAGACCACAAAGGCAAGAAAATGCGGATATATCCAATTCCATGGAATGAAGACCCCGAGCAAATTCATTGATACCATTGAGCCAATCCCCAAAGGTTTGTTCACATTGACTTACATGTAGTACCACTCCATTACAAAAAGTGTATCGATCCGAATCAGGATTAGATCTAAATAAAAGTAAATCAAATTCGTGAATATGGATATTCAAATTTGTTGACAAAAGTCAGGGCCAGAATTAATTTTTTTTTTTGAATAAAGTTTAAAAAATCCATAGCTATTCACAGAAAATTAGATTTTTTTGGGAAAAAATTAATTTCAAATATAAAACTTTTTTGCAATAAAATTTAAAAAAATCCATAATTATTCACAGAAAATTAAATTTTTTGGAAAAAAAATTGAAAAATTATTTATTTTAGAGAAAAATTTCAAATATTAACTTTTTCGATATAAATAACATTTTACAAGAACAATTTAAAAATGATTTTTTTTGGAAAAAAAAATTGAGAAATTAAATTAAATTTCAAATATAAAAAAATCCTTAATTTGAGGTGGGGCTGAAGCCCGTCAGCCCTCTCCCTGTGGACGCCTCTGGATTTGTACAGATGTTCAGGGGTTTTATAATAGGCCTATGGTCATTAGAATTTGAAAACTGTAGACTCATTGGCCTAGGGCCAAAATGTCCCAAGTACATATCAGTCATTACTGAAAAAAAATACCAGTTTGGATCTTCTACTCTAAATACGAGGTTACCAGAATTACTTTACTTGGTATATTGTCTAGGCCTTCCGTGGAAGCTATGAAACATTGAATCAGTTTACGCCGATTTTTATCGATTTAAGAAAAATAGTGAGTCATTTATTAAAACATAAAATTACAATTAAAAGGACACTAATAACGCATATTTCTAGGGGTTTTTTTTCTGCTTAGTTCGTATATAAATATTGTTTCAAAATAGTCCATTTATAGGCACTGAGAAAGTCAAATTCTGGACACAAATTTTTTTAGCCTAATTCTATACCTAGATTTATTACATACCATAAAACTTGATATATATATATATCAATAAAAATCCTATTTTGAATACACAGGGATCGTGCAATAAGAAAGAAGGGTCATAGCAACCAACTTTTTTTACAATTTACAATCATTATATTTGATTAAAAATCTGTTTTTTTATTAGAGTGATTACCCTTTCATTCAAAACGGGTAAGGGGAGCCTGGTACGAAAAATATGTTTGCCTAAAATGGACTTGGAACCTTTCTGGAATCCACATAAATAATTTTAAGAATAAAAACAATCTATATGCATATAAATTTGCCTATGTCATGAGACTCAAGTCACAATAAAATCTCATTAAACGGGGTTCTCAAACTATACTTCAAGTTAAAAAGTCTTTTAATTTGACTTCGATTTGAAATCAAAGTCCCGCAAAAAAGAAAAAAAGACTTGTAAACAATTTTGCTCCTTTAAAAACCGTACTGGAACTAAGCCAAATTTATGAAAGTGAAATATTAGTTAAATAGAGGTGGTTGTAGAACCCCGCTAGAGAGAATGTCATAAAAAATATCAACTTTGCAGGGGCGTCCTTAAGGCGGTGTAGCCCTTCCGCCATTTAAGTAATTTTTGCTGCTTTTTACTAGAAAATGTAATAAATGTAGTTGTTTTTTCCAAAAATTTAATTCTATGTTATCAGCTTTGAATTTAAAGAATTTAAAAAAAAAAAAAAAATTAACTTATGCAGCAGCTGTCGATTTTCGAAATTTTTGAAATTTTTCTTTCAAAAAATTTATTTTTATGAGAACAGCTGTGATTTTTTTTGAAATTGAAAGTAACTCTGTATCTTTGAATTTTTGTTGAAATATTTTAATATTTGAAATTTAATTTTTTGTGAATCATTCTTGATTTTAGAAATTTTTTTACAAAAAATTTAATCTCAATTTTTTTTTTTTTTTTAAATAACAAAAACCCAACCCTCCCAATATATATCCCTGCGAATCCCCTACTTTGAGAGGAGACATATCTGCTGACACTATTAACTATAGTACCCCTTACTCCCTGATACGCTGGGATTTTAAAATATACATGAATAAAAATCAACTTTTTTTTTTTTTTAATTTACGCTGACCACAATTTAAGCAATATTCACACCCCTACAAAATATTATATAACTACTACTACTTACCTATAAGCTAATCGAAGGACAAATAACTCTAGACAAGAGGTTTGAAAGAGTAGATCCCTATCGTTGAGGGACAGTTCGGAAATACCAGGAATTCTTTCACAGAAATTGCGAATAACTTCTATGGAACTCGTTAAAACATGATAAAATTGTCCGATTTTTATGGCTTCGTTTGCCAACATATTTTCCTTGGAGTCTCTTTCATCCTCAATTGAAGTTTCCACAAACTTTAATCATTTGAAAAATAAAAAAATAATAAAGAATTGTTAAGGCAATACATAATAATGAATCGATGATAAAATAATAATATTTAACTTTGAATAAATATTTTCCATGTATACAATGTATATATATATATATACTTGATATAATAATATATTTGATTCTTATTCTCCTCCGTTTTTTTGGTCTTAAATTCCAGAGAAGAGACTAAGTATTTGTTAAGTCATGATTTTGATGAGTTTTTTTTTTTTTTTTTTTCCTCTCTTTTACCCATATAAATATTTGAAATATATATATAGGTATACATATATCTCTTCATTTTCAGCAAAGTGATTCTTTAAAGGTCCTGTTTTATTTTATTTATTATCATTCTCTCTCTCTGCCTATCTGGATGGATTTGCTAATGTACATTATTACTACGACTAAATACATCTATTTATTTATAATATTTGTAAGTAATATCCACTCTGACATTTAAAGCTAATGTTTGTTCTACTCTAAGTACATGTGTATCAACGTTTTCAAGGTCAAAATTGGGATTATTCAAATGGACAATTGTGTGTACCCCTCAACACAAAATCAAGTAAAGAAGGATCTTAATTTATTCTTGAAAGGGTAGTCGTCTGGATTATAATTGTATTCTTCAACCGATAATTAGTGTACATTTCTATAAACAGAATATTTTTTGGCCGCGTCGCAAATTCACCTTTAAGTTGCCAAAATTCATCCTCACAGTAAATGAGAAATGATTAATTAACATAATTTATTTGTAAAGGGCCATATTGTGGCCGCTATAAGTCTTTATAATTAAATAAAGGGGGTTTAATGTATAGCTAATATTTTTGAATATGCCAACTGCTTCCAGAAATTCGTATACTAAGCCTATAATTGACTCAAATATATAACTGAAGATTTTCTAATTTTTGTTCGGAATTGTTTTTATTTTGACGCACCATATTTGTATATATATATTGACAAATTATAGTCGATTTCTATCTACAAACTATTATAATGAATACGTTGGAGAGCCCTGGAAATTGCACTTATTAAAGAAGAAAAAAAATCATCATCAAGTGAAAAATGAGTAATTTGAGATGGATTCTATTTAAAATAACATATTGAGGCAAATGACAGACTTATAAGTCAAATAAAGGCTTCTCTAAACTAGTGTTAAGATTCTTGGGTAGGTGAACTACTCCCTCAAGTTTAAATACAAGGCCTATAACTGTCTGAAGTATATATTAGGCCTATAAAATGTTGTGTTTTACTAAGACTAAATTGGATATTTTTCCTTTTCTTGAATTTTGAAGAAAAGATTGTTTTTATTTTAGCTCATTATAAATGAGATACATAGACTGACTTACGGAGGAGAAAGAGAGAAAAAAAGGTACAAAGAATTAAAGAATGAACTTACTTGGGAATAGTCCAGATTATTCATATCAGGAGAGGTATCAATATGAGCTCGAACAAGTGCGGTGATGAGACTCACAGGAGGTGATGGAGGGGATTCTGTTGGACTCTTGGGCTTGGAAGGAAGTCGTCCTCGGCGTCCCTTGAGAGAATCCGTTCTCACAACTTCCTTTACCATACCCACGGCAAGACATTTTTGGAAACGGCAAAACTGACATCGATTTCGACGTCTCTTATCAACAGGACAGTTTTTATCAGCTAAACAAACGTATTTTGCATTTTTCTGGACGGTTCGTTTGAAAAAGCCTTTACAGCCCTCACATGTACGGACACCATAGTGCTGACATGCCGCATTGTCCCCACAAACAGCACAGAGGAGTGATGCTTTATTGGGAGAGCACTCAGAGGATAAAGATGGGGGAGGGGGGCCCAAGGGTACACGAATAGAGAGCTTTGATACGGCATCTCCACTCCTAGAGTAATGAAATGGGTATTATAGCATAAGGAGTCCGAAATGTAGAGTTGTGCATAAAAATAAAAGAGATATTCCAGGTATGTAAAAACAAAAGATCCTTTTGATTCCCGTTTTATTAATAAAATAGGAGTCAAAATTGCTTTTGTCCTTGACAAAAAAAAAGCACTTTCACGATTTTGTGCTCACCAAAGATCCCTTTTTTTTTATATATATACAACTCCAAATGATGCTCATGATAAATAATGTATGTATGCACAAAAATTGCTTACCCTTGACTAGTTGATGTGGACGCTCTTGGAGCGGATGTTTTCCTTGCAACTATGGGCCTATCAAAGTTATTGGTTGGAGGATTGTTGCTGCTTCCACTGGCTGTATTATTGGCTGAGGATGAAGAAAAGTAGGAAGGAGATGAAGGAGAATGGTAGTAGTTGGTGGAGGAGTTGCTTTGGTAAGGGGAATTAGGGGCTATGTTGGGAACAAAGGCAGTTGTACACGTATAAATGGGTTCCTTTTTTAGGAGGAAATTGGAGCCGCCGCCTGTTTGGTATGGAGGAGAGGTGAATGCTGAGGAGGATGTAGTCGGAGTTGAGGAAGGAGAGCTACAAGAGGGAGGAGGCGGTGGAAAGGTTGAGCAAATTGGCTTCGCCTCGGGTAATTCCGTTTTAAAAGGATATCGGGGCTCAAGAGTCGTTGGTTGTGGAACACCCACGACTTGCTGATGCTGCTGTTGTGCTTGTTGCTGTTGAAGTGCTTGCTGTTGCTGTTGTTCATACTGCTGCCGATTATAAGTGTCCAAAAAACTAGGGAGTAGATGACTAGGGCTGGAGGGTACTATGATGGGTCCAGGCGAATGGGTGACAGGAGAGCCTGCATTAGAGGAGGAGGAAGGAGGTGGAACAAGTGGTCCAGTGGGCGGAGATGATCGCCCTCGAGCCCCCTGATAGTCAATAGGTTGAGTAATGAATTCTCCGTGAAATGTGTTTGGGATGGAATCATAGGATTCATAGGAGGACTCTCCATGGTGGTGATGGTGTTGTTGTTGCTGGGGATGATGTCCTGGATGATGATGGTGCTGCGCGGCAGGAGCTACCTGCTGCTGAGGATGATGCCCTAAAGCCGGATTAGCACTTCCATAATTACCACCAAGGGATTCAATCAAACCATGATGACTGGATCCAGGGTTGAGATCTCCCTCATCTCCATAGTCTGTCAAACTAATTCCGTAGCTTGAGGAGAGAACATCTGCAAATGTGGCCGAGGATCCCGAGGAGGACGATCCAAAATTACTTTGCTGGAATCAAATAATAAAAAGGTGCTGTTGTTTAATCACGAATCAAGTATGTCTCATTTACAACAATAAATAGACGCATGGGACAATTTAAGTTCAAGTAAGGATCTCTATCTATGTAAGGATATGTTATAGTGAGAGAAAGAGTTAGTACCGTTTTTGCAGTCATGAAATCCAGCTCCACGGATGATTGGGATTGAGGTAGAATCGGTGATGTTGGTAGGACGACTTGATGCAGAGGCGGTGACGAAACAGGGTGGTCGGCGTACTTGTTATTAGATATATTATCCACTTTGGAAGGAAATCATGCAACATGAAAAATGCAGCACAGCAGGGGGGCACGCAAGAAGGGTGTATCTAAAGTTTTGTTTTTTTACATCAAATTTTTAGCCAAAGACTGAAGCACGCATAACCGCCAAACAATCTCTCTTGTGGTAATGTATGTGTGATGAAGGAACGACACAATTTTTTAAGGATTATTATTTATGCAATTAAGAAGGCAAACTCAAAAATAGGTGGTGGGTTATCACATCTAAAAACAAAGAAAGAAACAAAAAAAAAAAAAAAGAAACAATTATGTATGAAAAAAAATGGAAAAAAACATGCAAAAGAGAATTAAATAATGTTCTTATTCGATAGATAAATAGGTAGTATAGTTAGTGATATATAAGTAAGTATATTACACTCAAACAAAGATCCTTGAACCACAATTATCACCTTTACATATGCAAGCAGTAAGCAACAGTTGTAACCCCGAATGGGGCTCATTCAAGGAAGATGTTGTTGTTTTGGAAAAGAAAAAGTGAAAAAGAGGGAAAGAAATAAAAACGTAAGAAGTTGAAATTACCTGCTGTGCTGAGGTTTGTTGTGAACCATGGGTTGAGGCATTGATATTACTGCTGCTACTGTGATGGATATTGTGATGGTGATGAATACTTTGTTGCTGATGCTGGAGTAACAACATGGCGGTGGAAGAGTGAACACCCCCGTTATTACTAGCACTTGAGCGATGAAGTTGTTGAATATTTGTCTGTTGCTGGGGCGTAGAAGAATTACTTGAAGGATGTGTGGATTGTTGAAGGCCCGAAGGACTTGATGGATTATCAGAAGATGATTGCAGGATGACTTTTGACTCGGAGTTTCCTTGAATCGAAAAATCCTCAACAACTAAATGTAATAATAATGATCTTTAGATGGATTTGAACAAATGAGATAGATATACGAGGAACAAATATTGTTCAGTTCTGTTATTAGTAAAACGAAGTAGTTTTTAATAGTAAACACACAAACAAATTGATTTTCATTATTGTTATATTTATCTTATTATTTATTAATTCGTTTGGGATGCTACCTAGTCCCTACCTACCTACCTACCAACCAACCAACCTATGAGAAGGAACAGCGAAAAAGAAAAAAAGGATACTAATAATTAAGGCTCTAGAAAGCATCCCTCCAGTATAGAGTATATTTTATTTGACATTTAAAACATAAATAAAACACACACAAATAAAACAAAACAAAAAAATCATGGAAAGCTAGATAATCGATAAGGTGGTGTTTATCATGACGATTTGTTCATTATAGACTGATTATTAGATACCATCTTTTACAAAGATTAAATAGATCTAACAATCGTCTTCAAACTTGCCATGGACAGACTTAAGCATCAAAATGAGTAGATGACTCATTGGTCCGTGCTTTGCAAAATGTGTTTGCATTATTCGAACCAATATTTTTATCCTTTAAATCTACGTCTTTATATATATTTTTACTTCTTTAGTCTTAAGACGTCATTGTTGTATACATACATACACAACTAATACTCAACTCTATGATGAGGGTATTCTTAGAGGAAAGCTCTCTTGAGGAATAATCATGAATGTGAAAGCAAGCAACAAGTAGTTGAAACACATTATATATGCTTTTTTAAATAAATATATCACATTCATTAAATAATACCTAATACTGGTCTGTAGTTTTTAAAGTTATAATTATTCAATTAGAGACAGGGCATCATGATATTTAAAGTATGTAAATTATTACGTATAAGTACTTTGATATATTGACGTAAATGAATTAATGTAAATATATGTTACCTTGACTGATCTATATGTAAAATGACGATCCGTTGTCGTGTTATTATGATTTCCGTAAAATGAGGATGCGTTGGTTTATTTCACAACAACTCATGTCAGTAAGAGCACATTAATTTTGCGTATGAATAAGAAGTTTTTTTGTGTGTTTTTTTTTTTTTTTTTGACAAAATTGTTCTGTGTGTTCTTTTTTCAAATGATTATTTCTTGGGGTCGGGGGAAATATTCGAGGATTCCCTAGGAGCACATCACAATGGATAGAGTAATAGAAAAAGATTCTCACTATTTCCTGGATTAATGATTATTGAATCAATGTTTATTATAGCAACAATAAGGAGGCTGATGTAGTTTTGACGGATGGTTTATGATTGAGCATTCAAAAGTAGTACATATAGGTATATCAATGATGTATTATTTATATGTTACTAAATAATACTAATATATGTACATATGTATACAAATACGCTCCTCAAACACAACCGGTCTCCTCGAAAGCTAATAGAACTTTGATTATATTGAAATAATTATTACAACACAGACCGAGACACACTTACTTCATAATAATATCTATGTATGTTCATACAAAAGGAATACACGCTTGTTTTACATCCGTGACGTCACTCAGGTAATGACGTCACACCCAAAAAGGCATCTTCCACCTTCATTTCATAATAAGAAGAGTTGAGCGTCCGCGCGCGCCGAGACATCGAGCAAGGATCTTGTTACTACTACTTGTTAGAGAGGATGCTTTTTTTACGGCAAAATGAATTCACGCCCGTGTGAGAAGGGGATTTTTCCGATCCTTCTTTGCGCGCGTGCGTGTCTGTGCAACAGTTTGTGACTACTTCTACTATTTAATAATAAAATTGTAGGTATGATCCCCGCTGCATTCACGGTTCGTTCTTCAGCGTACGAAGAATTAGATTGAGAGAGACGGAGGGTGGATCTCTCTTCTTTTTTTTTATTATTATTATTCACTCGCCATCAGAGTACTCGTCATATAATATTATTATAACTTATTTGAATGTAAGTACTGCAGTTTTGAGTAGTACATATTTCCTGCATGAATTTCCCCAATTTGAATTTCTTTTTTCAATGAATGCTTTTCCTTCCTTCCTTCCTTTTTCTCCTTCGTTGTCTGCCTTTCTCTCATGAATGGCTGCTACTCCGAGCTTGGTTATAAAATCGATGGTGTAATACTAAGTGATACATGTTTAGTGCATCAACATAAAAACAGGTTTAAACAAATCAAGAAAAGGATAAAAAGCCCAGCTTATTTTTTTATCTCATATATATATTCAGCCTCCATTATAGGCGTATTATTCGAATTTCTGGGATGAGTTAAGATAGCCAAGAATTTTAGCTACAATTAATCACTTTCATTTCATTTGAAAGTCTCATATTACCCCCGATATGCTCCAAAAAATCAATCAAATTCTCATTGTTTGAAATTTGCAATCAATTTTGGGGTGTTTAAGGGCAATTTGCAATGCAGGCAAAGGGTTACTAAGAAAGATGTATTGATATACATTGACAGTAACAATTTGTTGAAGAATAAAAATGTAATCCATACACATAATATTGGAAAAAAAATCATTCTAGCTTAATTATGGGTTTAGGGGACACATATATACTAGGGGCGTCCGCTGGATTATCTTTGAGTGGTAGGGGATGGCTATTGGATTTTAAAAAATCAAAAAATTTAAAGAAATTTTAAAAATTAAATTTTTTGGAAAAAAAAATAATACTAATTCAGAAATCCATATCTATTCTTAAAAAACTAAATTTAAAAAAAAAGTTATATCCATAGTTAAATCCATAGTTAATCACAAAAAAAATTTTTTTTTTTTTTTTTTTTAAATCTATTGTTATTCTCAAAAAATAAAATATTTTGGAGAAAATGTCCAAAATCAACATGCCCTCCGAAAAAATTATATTTTTTGTAAAAAAAATTCAAAAACTTAATAGTATGTATAAAAAAAATTTAAAATAATTATTTTTTTGGAAAAAAATTTGAAAAATTTAGTTAAATTACATTTATTGAATTTTTTTTGGAAAAAATAGAATAATTTAAATTAACTTCAAATTTTAAATTTTTTGGAAAAGAAAATTAAATTTTCTAGTCAAAAGCAAAAAACTCTTATTTTTAGGGAGGGCTGCAGCCCCTCCAGCCTACCCCTGACAGATGCCCCTGTATACTATCCTTTTCTGTAAAAACATGTTATCTTATGATATGTTTTTCCTTTAGCTAAGATGTTTTTATAGAAAACTATTGAACTGTGAATACTCCCTTGCGAGTTGAATAATTTATCACATTCATGACGTCATATTCGTCATACTATTTAGGTTCCTCCTACATACTACATAGACAAAATCTACTAGAAGCATGATATCACGGTACTATCCTTTTTAGCAAAAATGCATTTTGTGGGTTTTTTTTTTACTCTTCATCACCTTAATTTTATTAGAAATGTTCTATGTCCATGCTGATTTGTTGAATTCTAATTAAATAGTCGCAGAGCCAGTGACGCTGGAACCTTAAGGGCCATTGCTCCCCACTCCTTTAGTTTAATAGAAATACAAGGTTATACCATAATGCATGTACAACTGATGTTTGACTTCCAGGGCGCTTTTTAATATTAACGTCATAGTGTATGAGTGGTTGCGTGTTTTGTCCAAATCTGTCTTTCTCACCCAGCAGTCGGTACGATACATTAAATTAAAAATTCTAGTAATAATGACGTCATCGACTATGAGAGGTTGTGTGTTTTGTCAAAACCTGCCTGTCTTGCACAGGCAGTATGTATAATACATCAGATTGAAAATTCTAGCATGACCGATTACATAATGATCTAACCTTGTTTTTCTAGCAACCTTGCTTTAGAATAAGTGTAATATTTGTATAATGAAATTTTAAATTTGCATGATTATAATGTCACCATTAAATACCCCTCCCCCCCCCACACTTGCAAAAAATCATTCTTTGAAAGTAGCAAAAAAAACTACGTGATCAAAATTTGCCGAAATATAATTCGCTGCGCGACTACTTTTTTTCCCCACCTAGGGGCATTGACTAGGCCTGGCTCTAGGATTTTTCTTTAGAGGACTTTAAAAAATTTAATTTTTTTCTCTTGTTGTTAAGTATTCTCAAATTTTAATGCCAACCGATGTATTTTTCTACAAGATGAGTAATTTTCACAATCATATCCCTTTTTTATTTCGACTACCATATACAGGAGGGGAGGTTGTAACAGGGCCTGGCGGTGAGTTTACAGAGTATTATTGTGTCTTCAACTTTTCTATTGAATTAACAAGGTCCTACAGAATGAAAAAACAAACAAAAACAAATGCATACTTCAAGAGGAAATTGGATAAAGTAACATCATATGTTAATATCTCAAATATTTCCGAAGAATCTAACTCTAGTTAAAAGGCACGTTTCGGCACTAGGGTTTATATCCTTGGTTTAACTCTGTATAATCTCAAATTTTGACATATTAGGAGATTGTCATCTATATTTAAACAAGTTTAATGGTGTTTAGCAGAAAATTTATATTGTAGGTACTTGATAGCGTTAAAAATCAATGGATTATATATTTGTGTACCTTATTTTAGAAATAAAAATCATGGTTGATAATTATCAGGAATAATTAATTTAATATCACTTCTTTCATGGGTTGGACTTTTATATTTAACTTAGTAGAAAACAGTCGTCTTGAAGTTAGACTTTCATAATTTCGAATTGAGTTATAAATTTTTTTAAAAGGCGCATAAAAAAACCAAAACATTTATTGACTATGTTAAAGCTAGTAAATTTTATGAGAATTAAACTTTTCTGTGACCAATAGTTTATTTTTATTCTTTTTAAAGCATATAAAAAAGTTTAGATTGACCATAATGGTGTAGAAATATTCGAGACAATAAAAACACATATTATCAAATACATTCTTTATGTATTTAGTGTTAAGATGAGCAGATTTCTAATTTATTTTTAGCCGATTGTTTCAAACAACATTCATTAAAATAATTTCCTACCAAAACAGTAAAACAAAGTTTACAAAACGCGTCTGTTAGCTGATTCCTGCGATTTTCTTGGCTACACGAAAATGCTACTTTTTAAAAACTTTTTAAATATCATGGATCACATCATTTATTTATTTTTTCTTCATATTTTCTTCCCTTCCCAGAGCTCACTTTTTTAATTCAATTAGAAGGATGAATTTATTTTAAGTACAGCTAAAATATTCATGGTACCCTTAAATCCTCTAGCAAACAAAAAAGTTATCAAAAAAGGTCTGAAAAGTTTCCGTGCTATTTTCGTTTTTTATTAGATACTGGTAAAAAGATTTTATCCTTTCACTTTTTGGATGAGAGTTTCTGAGATACAATTAAGATAGTATTTTGTGATGGATAAATAATTTTATTGCTTTGATGTTTCATCTACTTAAAGAAAGAAGGAAAGAGGCAAACAAGCAACAAGCCAATTAACGACTACGACAAGAACAATAAGGAAGTGTAAAAAGCGAACAAACAAACAATATGAATCAATGAATTATCATCATCGTCATCAGGACGAAGAATCATATGATACATAGATGGATATATATATATATATATTAATGATAGATGGAGGGAAGGATTCAGGAGCCAAAGAGTGGCGGATTCCCATGACTCGTAAATGTATGTTCAAATGATATATATAAATAAATAACTCCTTTTTTTTTTTTTAAACACTTTTGTTTTACGCCAAAAAATGATTCCTTCGTAATTACGACTCGTTATGGAGTGCCAAATTAGGGATGCACGGGTAATATAAGATTATATATGAGGAAAACAGTTTCTTTCCTTCGAGGCACAATCATTCCTTTAGGCTCTAGCCATCATCACCAGGTAAAAAACAAAATAACTAAAAGAAGAAGAAGAAGAATGACATGAATAATTACATCGTGATTAGTAAAAATTAAATTATAATAATAAAAAAAAAAACAAGACTATACAAGAGTCAGAGTATCACAATGTCACACTTTAACATTGAAAAGAGTCATTAATTGGAACATTTATTTCTGTGTGTGTACGCAGAGCAAAAATTTCAATAATAACTTATCATCTTTTGACCTTATCCTTCTGATTAGTGATGTGACGGTCTGCTTTTAAAATAATACAAAAATACACATTCACATAAATTAAAAGTGGAGACTCGAGCCTTGTGATTTTGAAGACTTGGAATCGACTTGATCGCATAAATCAAAGGTTCGATAATTGTCTTGCATTCGAAAGCCAAGACTCCCGACTCGATTTGTACTCGAAAGTCATATAATTTTTTTCTCTGGAGACTCTTTAAAGTATTTATATATTTTTGAGAACTGGACACTATAATAATATTGAAAGAACTTGGACTTGACTGCAAAGACTTGAGACTCGAATTGAACTTGTATTTTAAAGACACAGTTTCCCACCTCCCACAATAATATCCCTTCACATTTCCCTTCAAAAAATAGACCACACAAAGGGTCCAAAATACGTTGGTCTAATGAAATATTCTTTATTTTGTTTAAGTATGGAAATAATGTTTACGCCTTAACTTGATTGCAATTCGCAACCTTTCTTTCGAAAATAAACAGAAAAATAATGTTCAAAATCCGCTGGTAATTGATTAATTATTCTCAACTATATAGTTAATACTCAATAAGTGTTGGGAATTAAGTCAAAATCGTTTGTGCCTTGGAACGCCTCCTATCTATATAAAGAAGGTGACCTCTTCTTTGAAGTTTACACATCACATGTTGAAGAAATCAAAACTTTCAAACTTTTGCGTCAAAAAATGAACTTGCTTGTTCAAACCCAACACAGGTCATGGGATATTTTTGGCCCTTCTGAGCAAATGGAAAAATACAAGTTCAATGTGCAATATTTGCATGGAAGAACTACAAAGCTCAGACCACCTTATTAACTTATTAACAGATGTTCATTGCTCTCATATGAGAGAAATACTAAGCCATACAAGAAGAGGATGAGTACCTTCTTATTCTTAAATTTAAGAAATGTACAAAAATTAAACAAATTATTGATAATAACTAGAAAATTAAGTAGGACTTTAGATCAATTTCAACTGTAGTGTACTCCTTGGTGTGGTCGTGTTCTTTGCTGTAGGTAGGTTTGTATAGTTTTGCAATTTATGCATATCTTGACTATTGTGTGTATGTACAATGGTAAACAGTAATAAATTCTTAACTAATTAACAAAGTGTTAGGAATTGTTCAAATGAGCTAATTTGAATTCAATCAATCAACGTTTAGAAAAATATTGAGTTGAAAAATTCACAGTTGATAACAAAGTTACCGTTTAATTCTTTTCTTTAAAAAAAAAAGTTAAATCCACGAATATTCATCGCATCTATCAAGCTAAAAAAACTACCTAAATTAAAAGAATCACAAAATCAGTTCATTTAATTAAATATTTAATCGTAGGAATATCAAAACAGCATACTCAAGTTCAACTAATCAACGTTCAGAATGCTGGATTATAAGGAGCAAACTAAGTAGAAAATCGAAAGCAGATAACAAAAAATAAATAGGATTTATTGGTGCTTTTAACTATGATATATTTGTATTAACTAATATTTGTCACATGTTAAATACTTAAAAAACATCAAATCAAAATCTAGCCTCTTGTGGTTCTAACTGCCTGAGCCAAAAAAAAAACAATCATAACAAAGTAGCTTGTATACACAAAAGTGTCATTATTAAATATGGGATTTTTGTAGATCAACATATCAGTTTTATTCCCCTGGTGCTCTTCAACAGTCTAATCCCTGATCATTTTTTCATCAAGGGTGTGTGAATGAGTGAGCGTATTTGATTTCAATATCATTTCAACTCGTCTCCTCATTCCTAAAGGATCTGCGAGGCTATCAAGGTCATCACGAAATATATTTTATAAATGAATGTCATCAACTAATTGTCTTTCATAAAAAACTTTAGAATAAAACATTCCTAGTCCCAAATATTCTGGTTAATGGAAGATCTCTTGAAAGAAAAAATATCCAGTGATGAAAAGGTTGGCAATCACTGTCCTAAGGCCTCCATGTCCTTAGTATTGGATTTAAAATTGACCCCGTATTGTCTCGTCCCTTTTATCTTATCAGTTCTTGAAAAACGGCCTTAAAATTTTAAAGCTAGTGTACTCTTTTAGGATTGACTTGAGTCGTTCAATAAGAAAAAGAAATATATTATTTTTAATTTGTCATTCTGAATGGATTATAAAATGAATGGAATTGGGATTCTGGTTGTGAAAGAAGTTGCAGAATTCCTCTAATATTATCAAACCATAAACGCCGAGTAATATTTGTGAATGCAAATTTTTTAATTTAACAAATATGGATTTAAATGAAAGAGAAAAATATAACCTCCACAAAAAAAAATTTAAAAAAATGGGCGTTCTTTGTCTGGGAAAATTCCTTTGTTCATATAATCACACTAGATCGATCTGAATACATTTAAAACATACCTACTTGACTCTACTTCATATATTCAAATTAAGATGAATAATTTAATCCGGCATTGATTTAAGTTTATATATAATTGCCATGTTCATATGATCACGATAAGCATTAATGGATTAATTTTTATATCTTAATTGTATAATATGACGATTGAAGACATAACAATTTTTGCCAACATTTCATTATGATTCCTACATTCATTAATTGGAGCCCATCTAATTGCTAGAAAATGTCATCACACTTTTAGATAAAAATCTAGATAATCATATTTTGGGCCTATAAATATGTGTGTTGTGATTGATTCGAAAGCCACATAGGGGCAGTTCCATGAATCTCAAAACATTTGATAAATCAAAGCTGACTCAATAAAAATATGATATCGATCCACTTACTTCGAATTTGATAATGGAATATCATCTGAGGTGAGGCGAAATATCATCAAATCAAGTTGAGTCTTTATAATACTATTTTCAAGACATCTTTTTTGCTTAGATTGCAATAAAGTACTTTAGTTATTAAATTCGTAGAGTAAAGCTTTAATTATCTTTAATGCACGATAATAGCTGTTTGCCATGATTATTTCATAATAATTAAGGCTTATTTAAAGTATTTAATATTTTTAAAGAAATTGTTGGATGTTTATTGCAGGATGATCCAATCATGAATTCATTCATTTTCAAAAAAAAAGTTGAAGTTTATCCCTGATGATCACTGGCTGATAATTTTAGAAATACGTTTGTTGCGATATTTTTAATCTTACTACGTGACGTCATTTAATTAGGCTCTCAAGTTTCTAAATAAGTACCTACAAATGAAGAAAAAAACATTCCAAGTCACATGTGAATCAATTGATTTAAGTAAAATGTTAAACACCACTTGTAGGCTGTTTTGATACCTTTATGACGGAGTTGGTTGACTACTATTTGAAACGTTAATAGGTGATATGTAGGGCTCGATATTTCTAGAGGAGTGAGGAAAAGTTAGGAGCAAGATTTGTGGTACTACTGAATTAAGACCCTTGTTAACATGAGCTCCGTGTTATATAATTTTGGAGGGATAATATTTATTATTGCTATACAAGGGAAAACCATTTGTAAAGTCATATATTAAAGCATATATATTATTATGTATTTTATAAAAAATATACACCAAAATACACCATATTCACACTTCAATTATCTATTAAAAAACGGACATAAAAGAAAAAGAAAACACACGCACCAAATGTGTTTCCTTTTCTAATCTGAAAACTATTATTCTTCTTCACGTTATACATAACTAATTTCCTACCAGTATGTTAAAAAACCGAAAATAAATCGGGTAATTCTGATTGTTTCAATAGGGAGGGGGTTGTTAAAATCAAATTCAATTTAAGGATTATATTTTTATGCATCCCTTGAGAAAAAGAACTTTAATGAAGCATTTGAAATTCAAAATATCATTTTAAAATTCTAAATTCTAAAGTTATAGAGGTCAAAAAACACGCTTAGATGACAGAAACTTTACATACATATATTTTTTTTTTTTTAAATATAACAGAAAATCGAAATAAAAGATCATCCTAAAAATTCGACGACCTAGTACACACGCTAAAATAAAAAAATCGAAAAAATTGACCTTTTTTATTAACTTTGACTTTTTATTTTACCTTACAACTGTACTTTATGAACTTAATTATTATATAACTATTACTTACTGCATAAAAAGGCTTTAATAATCCCAAAATTCGCGAGTTTTTTTTTGTTACATTGAAGATAGATTTTAAAAAAAATACAGATTTATGGGTGAAAAGTAATTTTGAGGGGAAGGGTATGGTTGGACAGATTTTTCCCCCCAGAGTGTTAAAAAGATCATTTTGCATCCAAAAAGTTGGACTGAAATTTAATTTTCTCTTTTTCATGAATCCCCCTGACCAGCATGACTTTTTATTAAATTAGTTGCAAGCAAAAAAGAGAGAACATTTACGCTAATGACAATTTACTAGCATCAGGACCAACAACACTATTCACATTTTCACCTGCCTAGCTTGTGTTTTCGCCTTTATAGCAGAAAAACTCTAAGGTATGGCGTATCTTCTCACTACCGCTGTCCATCTTTGACGGACGCTCAAACAGTCACAAAACTGTACATATAAAAGTTCCAAATCTTATTTTTCTAACGCCAACTAGTGGCAATTGATCACACTTATATGATGAGAGATACACAATACCAAAGCCATCTGTAGGGGAAAATGAATTTATGTTTACAGGGAGAGGGGATTACATTGTCGCCTACTTTGAACCTTGATAACTTGAAGACGACATTATCAAATAAAAAACCGGTTACCAAATAGGAAAGCTATTATCGTCAGCTGACGATACGTAGTTCAGTTAGCATCATGCCGTCATCATATGAGGAGATAAAGAGCTATAAGTGGAACGAGGAGCTTTCGAGGTCCGCCGTAGTCATGGCATTGGTTAATAATGGAGATGAAATCTCCAATTCAACGATTGCTTCAACCTTAGGAGTGAATTTATGGACTGTTCAGCGTATCCGTAAGAAGCTAGAGGATACCTGGGATGTTGATGCCACCATAAAGAGGGTACCCACGGAGGAGGGCGCCGACAGGAAGGTCAGGGACACCGACTTTGTCGACAAGGTGAAGAAGATGTTTGAGGATGACCCTACCAGGTCCATGAAGGCCATGGCGAGGGATCTGGGCTGCCATGAGAAAACAATAAGTATCTGTGTATCTGAGGATTTAAGGTGCAGGAGCTACAAGATGAGGGTGGGCCAGATCTTGACCCAGAAGGCAAAGGACGACAGGCTGATGAAGTCAACAAAATTGCTCAACAAGCTCAAGCACCCAAAGCAGCCCGGGATGCTGTGGTTTTTCTCTAATGAAAATAATTTCTGTCAAGATCAGAAGGTCAACAAGCAGAACAACAGGTGGATAGCCACCTGCACCAGCCATGTGAGGAAGGTAATGAAGACCAAGTTCCCTGCAATGGTCATGGTGTTCGGGGTGGTCAGCAGTGAAGGTCATGTTATGCCTTCCAACATGTTTGAAACAGGTCTAAAGGTCAATACAGAGGTCTACCTGGATGTTATGGAGAAGATGGTTCTACCCCGGATCCAAGGGGTGGCCGGAGACAGGCCCTGGGTGTGGCAACAGGACTCAGCACCCTGCCATGTGTCCAAAATCTCCATGCAGTGGTTAACCGAGAACTGTTATGACGTCGTAACCAAGGATTTGTGGCCTCCTAACTCTCCCGACCTTAATCCTTTGGACTATTTTATCTGGGGCTATGTTGAGAGACATGCCAACAGACATCCCCATAGCACCAAGGTCAGCCTGATGGACTCCATCAAGGAGGTATTCGGCAACATGGACAATGAGATGGTCAGAAGAGCCTGCGGCCGGTTCAGAAGCCGTATTGAGACCGTTATTGATGCCAGCGGTGATTATATCGAAGGAATGGCTACTCCATACCTATATGCTCGTCACGGTTTTGATTTTCAATAAAAAAAGTTAAAAAATGTATATTTTGTGTTGTTTTTTGCAGAAAAATATTTTGGTGACAATTTGATCCCCGCTCCCTGTACTACAACTAGTAATTAATTAAATGAAACTTATATTATGGAATATTTAAATGCAGGATTTCCGGTCAATTCCGGGAAAACGGGATTGGAAGTGACATCCCTAGTACATTTTTGTTTTTTAAATATAGACAGAATCACCTGGATAGATATGATATATGTAGAGTGCACAAGGGTCCAACCAGGCTCTCATCATCAATTATTCAGGAGCTTTGATTTATTTATGAATGTATTTGTTCGATCACGATGATGTTTGTTTGTGAAAGAAATAAAGAAAGAAAAAAGGACAGAAGTTGAAGGAAACAAAAAAATAAACTTTTTTTTTTTTTTTCATTTTGTAACGGTTTTGGGATTGATTGAGATAGATTCACAGAGCCCCTAAATAAGGCACAACCAAATGCCACATATTGTTTAATATATATATAGATATCATACTTAGTTACCTATGTGTACATCATCATCCAAAAAAACAAAAAAAAAATATCCTTTGTTATTGTTCCTCACTCTTTGAGAGTCCCTCTTCAAATGTCAATCAACTATTTCATAGCAATGTACAAACACATTCATATACTTTTATATTATAACTATCAATACATATTTGTAGGGGAATTAGCAAAGATAAATATAGGAATGTTGCATATTTATTATGTGTACAAGTTGGGGGTACATGTTGCAACTTGTACGAGGGGATTGTACGAGTTGAAAAAAGTAAAAATAAACATTTGATGTGTATAGATTCAAAATCAAGGTCTCCCTTCATTTCATTTCATAGAGGTATGTGGATATATATATGTATATATATCGTGCGCGGAGAACTGCCTTGGGGAAAATTGCCGGAGGAGAATTGCCTTGGAGGGAAATTGTCAGTTAGGAACATTACCAGTTAGGAAAATTGCCCGTATTTTGTTCAAACTTCATGATGAATAATGACACATTATAAATTTGATTAATATTATTCATGACAAATATCTAAATATATTTGTTTGTTCCAGGGGTGTACCTTCAAGTGTTTTAGTAATATTATTGCATTACAATTTCCTTGCAATTTTATAAATTCAGTCCAATCTTCCATGAAATGGATTCGAGTTTGGGATTGCATTGGATAAGTTGCTGGTAGTTTTTAGCAGTTCCACACTACCCCGGGGCCAATCCGATGGTGGAGGGTATTCAACCATATTTTAAGAGTCTCTAAGTTATTTATCCCCCCACCCCTCCTTACCAATCTTCTCGATCCATTTCTTAGGAGATTGGATTGAATTTAAAAAAATGAAAATAAGTTTTATTGGAATAATACTACTCTATGGCAATTTTCTCAGGGCCAATCTTCCACGAGCAATTTTTCCTAGTATATATATGTATGGGTATTTGACCCATTAAAATAAAAACAATTGTAAATTAATTTATTTTAAATTGACACTTGATTAATTACATTAATATTAGTAAGAAGATGGATGGTTAATCCTTCTGTGAAGCCCCAAATTTTACACTTTAAGTAGCAAGCAATCATTGTCATAATGAAAAAAAAATAGAAATTGATGAATGTTATTTAAAAGGTGTCATAGCATTGCCAAATTACGTCTCATAAAACGAATAAAAACTAAAAATTAAAGTTAGAATTCTTGGGTATCTTAATTCGGGGCAGAAATTTTAATATAGAGCCTATAATGCATCAAAGTGCTTATGAATTATTGGACTTTATTTATGTACCTAATATGAACTAAAAAAATGTATTGGGCATTTCTCCTTTTCTTGATTTGTTTTCAAGATTTTTTTTAATGTTACACATATGTAATTATGACAAAGGTGCTGTAAATCCATGCGATTATTAATTCCTAATACATTTTGGATCCGCTGGTGCGATGGAATTGGGATTTTGAAAAGAATTGCTCAACTATAGCGCAAATTATTCATTTAAAAAGAGCCCATATGATTATAAGCTGTTTTTTTTTTGTTTTTCTGCATATCTAATTATAGAACTATTTAATCATATAAATAATGCTGCATAATTAGTAATTAGTTATTTTCATTTAGATAATAATAAATCTTCAAATTAAGTGGTTAAAATATTAACCAATCAATGGAATTTCATTCATTGTATTGTCCTCGTATCAAATTCCGTCAATTCGTCATTGAAAGTATTTATTTTTTAACTTGTTCATATTGTTCTTTGCAGGTCTCATAAACGTCTATTTTAATTACTAGCAAGGAGTACTCACCATTACTCGGAGTTGTTAGGGATCGAACATAAAGAATAACAGACACACTTGCTTAAATAACATCGACAATGATGAAAATCAAGTGTAGAATGGGCATGTTAAACAAAAAAGAAACCGAAAATCAACATGGTAACCCTGATAATTTGACTAATATTTTATAAGAGAGATAACTCACTCTAATGACGTTTCATTAGATCAGCTACAATCAGCTATGACAAGGGAGGAAGGAGAAAAGGATTTAAACAAGGACATTGACTAGAATTACTCCGTTGGTCGATCCCCAATACTACTCCGAGTCCAAAAAGGACTTACAATTATAACTCCGCACCAAATCCTCTGGATTACATTCCGTCTTTTATGAGCACACACGAACGTGTTTGTTTAAATATAATTGAATCTATTCAGAAAAGGATGTTCACTACTCAGGAATTAAATAATAATGGTAACTGCTAAGTAAAAGAAAATTCCTTCTTTATACTACCCATTACAAATTAACGGGCACGCTAAAAAACATACCCCATTTACATCATTGAACATATTCTCCTTTTATTTTTTAATATGACACACTGAACTTTAGCTACAGTCATTCCTTGTTTTTTCCTTCAACTTAGAACAAAAATCATTGATAATATGTTTATATTTCAGTTATTCACAGTTATTTGAGCTTTAATCTGATACCCATCATGGCTTGGTTGAAGGAAACACTAGTAACATATACGGTCTGCGAGGTATAATTGTGGACTTTTTGAGAAAGAACAAATAGCGTAAACTTTTGCATGAATTAAAAGGTGTACAACATTGAGGCTTTATCAAGGACTTCTTTATTGATATATCCTTGTATTTTTCAAAATAATATCCCTTGGCAGCTACCATGGCCGACAACCGGGGTCTTAATGCGCTGCATCACTTCTTGATGAAGAACTAAGACAGGGCTGTCCACGGCTGTTTGACAAAAGGCCTTGTTGTTATCCAAATTTCGTTGAGGGGCAGCACAGGCTCTCTTCTCGACTACATCTGAAATGGCATAGTTGAGGGGGGAGAAGATACAACTATTGACCCGTTATTATTACTAATATTATTTGGCCTTGTTTGCTCTTGAAATAAGTTACCGATGGAGTCGTACATCAGAGGCCTTGCCTAAATCCTTCACATAGTTCCTCATAGTCCAATCACTGACATTGATAGGCTTGACATGCTGCCTCATCGACTTGGCCACACTTCTGGTGATTGGAGGGTCTACGTCCATTATGATTCCGATTTTAGCGCTGCCAAGGGATCTCTCAAGGCTCTGACCTGAAGCAATCATGTTTTTAATCTTGTGATCAAGACTCTGGGAGCACTGTACGATCTTCATAATATCCTCGACACTCACTTGAGCGTAGTGCAAATCAGACAATCTTTGTCTTTTCGCTTCCATGCTGACAACAGTTGATTTTTGAAAGTTTTTTTAAATTATTATTTATTAACTAGAATAGTCCCTACTTTTAATCACAGAACCTAGTATTTTTTTTTTAATATTCACCAATAAAAATAACATTCTTCCGTACCTGGCGTTACAACACTGCGATAAATGAAATTAATGGTATAGGATATATAGACCAGAAGGATTTCTTACCACTCGGCAATAAAATCATGTCATTAAATGAATCAAAGAGTCCAATTTGATATATAAATTTTACCGAATCATAACACAATTAAACTTTTTCAGCGAAAATCATTAATGAATGCTCATAACTTACTTAATTTAATTTTTTTTCTTCAGTAGAACGTGTTTCTCAGGCTATAAAAAGCATTTCACGATTATTCAAACGGTTCAAACCCCTCCAAAAAATATTCTTAGACTGTGAAAAACATTGTTTTAACAAAGTATTTCCCATTTTGATGACGAAGAATAAGTAGTTTTAATGTATTCTTAGAAATCTGTAGACTCGTCATTAATGGGTCAAGGTTGTAATCTTTGACTTTTTTTTTTAAATGAAAATTGCCCATTAATAAATATTCTGTCACACATTAAATTAAAATTGTAATTAATTAAATTGTATTACTTGTAAATGCATAATAACTAAATAAATAATTTTTAAAGATCGGAATAAAATGGTTGGTCTTATAATTAAGTTAATAATTATATTGCATTTTTGTCAGCTGTGGATTTTTAAATTACTCTTCCCTAAAGTAGTAGTATTATGAACGTTGACCCCCCTCCCCCATAGCCCCCCCCCTCATTGGTCAAAATTACTACTGTCAAACTGCGTATAACTTTCTATTAAGTATAAAATATAGAATAGTCTCACGGTCGGAAATAATTAGCTGCTAACTATCAACTGATTTTCTATTTCTATTTTAGGCGGAGGAAAGGTGGATTAATTCCATAAAGATTACCGTGGTAATTATAAGTTGTTTATACAAGTTGGAAATTGTATAAGCGTATTGAAAAAAATATGAAAGGAAGAATTTAGAATAGTACTTCTGATGAGGTATTCAGTGGATGGTCGATAAATTAATGATGTAATATTTGACTTTGTTAAATGAAAATGACTCTTGGAACATAATTATACGTTACATTATAAAGTTTATGACGTGTTCACGGTTCTATCACGCGTAAATACATACATACATAATAAATATTTAACTCTTTAATAGATCAAAATGGAATTATAGCATCAATTAATTGTTGGTAATTGAGTTGACTAATGTTGTAATTAAATAAGACATTTTAAAACGAATATAGTATAATTTGAACAAAATTGCAAGTTATATATATAAATACTATATGACCCTGAAAATATTATTTCAAAAGAAATCTGAGGCCTGGATAAAGATATTCCAGAAAAACTAATCCAAACCCCTGAAAGGAAGTAAACTCAGCTGCTAATCAATAGAGAGAAAGTGTGATGGAGTATCAGCTGTTAAAAATAGTTTAAAATATGTGTATATATATAAATAATTAAGCTTGTATGTTCAAAATGGACGGTGAAATAAATACTAGAGGAAATTCGTCTAATTAAAAACGTCTATTAACTATTTATATATGTAGTAAGGAACTTCATAATAAGTCACAACTTGTTTCATTTATCAAAATGTTTTTTTGTTAATCTACAAAATATCTTTCTACCTTGTATAATATGTATTAAAAATAGGGAATTGTATTTATAAAAAGAAATATTTTTAGATCATTACTCTGGTTGGTAGTACTATACAACTATGTAGTAATGTTATACAGGTCCTGGCCTGTTCATCCTCAATATTTTTTGGTTCTTTTATTATTATTACAATATCCAAGGGAAAAGATTGACCTGAGTAGAGCAAAAAAATAAATGTAGGCACATAGGATAGGTACAATCTACTTCATAAGAGTTGAGTACATGGACTAAAGGAAAAAGATACAGTCTATTCTGTTCTTCTTCAACTCGTAAAAAAAAAAAAGAGGAAAATTGCCTTATTTTAATTTTATTTTTTTGTACGTAACTAAAAATAAACTTTTGATGAGTATGGATTCAAAATGAAGGTCTTCCTTCATTTCATTTCATGGAGGGAGGGAGGGAGGGAGGTGAATCCCCCAAATTAAATATGAATATCTGCTGACCCGTCAACACGAAAACAAGCGTAAATTATTTTTTCTCAAATTTGACTCTTGATTACGTTAATCGTAATCCTGGACCAATTAGCCTCCATTTATATCAAAAAGGATTTTTTGCACTTATTTACTTGCAAAAATTCATCGTATATATGAAAGGGGCCGTATCGCCCAAAATTACGCCTCATAAATCAAATGAAGACTCTAAACAACAGTTCAAATCCTTGGGTATGTCAAATCTTATCAGAAATTTGAATATGAAGCATCTATTTTACAAATAATATGTCTATGAAATATTTGATTTTTTTTTGCATAACATGCATTCAAAAATATATTTGACAATTCTACTCTCTTTTGATTTTGCTGAAAGATTGCTTTTGGATTGACACACTATATATAATAGTTTTCGAAAAGTAGGAAATCGACAAAAAAAAGTTTTTATGGTTTGGAGATTAAAATGAGCTCATATAGTAAGGTATCAAGAGTATGTAATAATCAAATCAACAGCTGACAATTACTATTTTTCATAGTAATTTTTGTTAAAAAATTGTTTTTGTCTTAATTCACCACATATACGAGGGGGTTTGGAAAGTTTCTGACCTCCACGTGAACATGACAGCACTTGTAAATAAAAGATAGTCACATCTATCTAGCATCTGTTGACGGTTACTCCTCAAAGTTTCAGCCATTTTGGATAAGCTGGTTTTCATGTACCATTGTGAAAATGGAGAAAAACGAGTATCACTCTGTTGGTGCAGTTTAGGGGCAATACATCCGAGTTTTGTCCCCGATTAATTACTGTAGATGAAACTTGGATATGAAGAATATATGCCCAAAACAAAAATACATTTCAAAAAGTGGATTGCAAAGATTTTTTGTTAAATGAAGAGGCCTCACTTTTGTGAACAGTTATTTTGTCGAGAAAAACGCCGAGTACTATTTGGACAAGTTAAAGTGATGGAAGCATCATTCGGAGAAGTTTGTAAAGTTTCGTGGAGACTATATGTTAAAAAATACATATGAGAATCCACTTTGTCCAAGCGTCCACTTATGCAAATTAATTAAAAGAGCTGACAGAAAAATACACTACATCCTATTTATCTAAAAAAGTGCACAGAGTTTATTATATAAAAAAGATTGAGGTGTCGTGCCAGTAGAACTTACAACAACAATCATCTAAAAGATTAACGAATCAGGACAAAGTGAATTCCCCGAATTATTTGTCTACATATTTTGCAAGTTTGTTCACTCATATCTAATCTTTGGTGGGGTTTTTTTTCTTCATCTTTTGATTGTAACGATTAGCATTGTAATGTCTACATACTATGATAAATGAGAAGTGGAATCTTCTTTGACGGAGAGAGAGATAGACGCACAGGGTCCTTGAAACCCACGGCTCTGACCCGTTATTAAAGTCAATTATAGCAGCTCATCCATCTTCTAAATATCATTTCAATTACAAATACCTATATCAATGGTTTATAGTTTTATATAATATATTACCATTGTAGGGATTACCTAGTTATGTACTATATATATATGCTGTAGGTACTCTGGTGGTGATTTGGAAAAATAAGTTACCTTTTTGATTTGCCGAATTTAAATTTTAATTACCTACATAATATAAAGAAGATCTATTTTTTTTCTTCTTTTTTAATGTACCTATTCTAATACTACTGACGACGACTTTTACTAACTAACCAGGTACTTCGCTCATATGCACATAATACATACCCCGTTGTGTCCGGGTTAAATATGTCCGGATATTGCAGCAATATATAAGCAGTGCAGTTGTACATTTAAAGAACCCTTTAGTAATGTAATCCACCGTTTAGTCTAATTCAATTTTGGGCAATTTTCTACATGTTGTTGGTACTATTGACAATGGATTGTTCAAGTTGCAACAGGACTCATTATAAGAAGTTATATAAGTATCCTATTATGGCACATTATATTAATAATGAGTTTACAACCGTCTACGTTGGATTATTTGTATGTAAACCAAACTTATGTACAGGCTTAAACAGATGGAGGTGAGACCATGTTTCACATTCATATTTATATAAGAAATAAGTAATTTGAATAGATCATAATGAAATAGTTGGTTATAATTATAAAGACGGATATTATCCTCAAATAAGAGGCTTATCGGCCCTGGAAATATCAATTTCTACACATTAAATGAATAATATTGATAACTTCTAAATGTCTGGTATATTTATTATTAATATCCCGGACGTTTTGGTGTATTGCTAAATATTAAAGTTAAGTATTAATTTGTCCTCTTATCTCATTAGGTCAAGAATGAATCTGTAAAAAAAAAAAATATGCGAAAAAAATCTTTTTATGAAAATCAATAAGTGCGAAGAATCTTCTTCTAGTTGCATTAAAAGACCTAAAAAGGAATTTTTTCTTTTTCTTCTAGAGTTCTTCTTCATTTTATGACTTTTTTTTTTGCACAAAGTTTATGACATTTTTTTTGTGCTTACATGGTGCTGTTCTTACCTATGTATGTATATATGTAGAAATTATGTCTTTTTCTTCTTCTATTCCTGGGCATTTGATTTTTAAGCCCACGCAAATGAATTATTATTTTTTTTTTTTTCACTTTATAGAGTCGTTCTATAAAAAAATAAATTAGAGATTTCAATCGTCGTCGTCATTGAGATAAATGGTTGACCTGTCGCATTTTAATTGTCTGTTTATAATCTTCCAACATAATAAAATAAAAACATTATTATATAATGATAATACTCCTACTAATAACATAATTACAAGATGAAGCACTTTCCAAAAATAAATGAGGATAAAAGATTTATTCTTCATTCAAATCCTACTTTAGTAATTTATACATAATTATGTCTTTTCGATAAGATCATTAACTTCACCTTTATCACCAATTATGAAGTGTTTTATTTGATATCACTTTATTTGTGGTCAAGACAAGATCATCAATACTTGAAGGAATCAAGACCCAGAATATTACTTTGGGTGATAGAGAGTGGAGTAATAGAACCCACGACTAGACCAATACATTGGATGATCGATATTAGGACTATTCCAAAACATTCAGGGATCGAAACCAATACAGGACCAAGACTTTGGATGATCCAGACCAAAACAAGACAAAGATAAGATCAAGTTTTTAGAAGATCAATCATAAAAAGACATCAGTAAGATCAACACTTGGTACCAAGACAAAACCAAAACTTTGGAAATCGATAACAAATGCTGATCCATACTTTGAATAATGGAGACCCAAACAAGAATATTAATTTGGGTGTCTGAGAAGAAGAAAAGACTAAGAATATAACCAAGCGAGACACATACAAAACGGGAGTTTATATTGTCTAAAATGGGGGTTACAATATGCTAAAGAATTAACAAAAAAGAACGATAATACCAATCGTGTTTCCTTTTCTAATCTCATAATTGTTGTTTTTCTCTACATTTTGCCCATCTGTATAAATATTTGTGTTGAAACAGAACGACATCAACAATTTATTTATAGAGTCAGTGGTCGATTTGTATATGAGACCGAAGCAAACCGGATTTTTCTTTGAGACCGGTCCAGTTTAGACATAGACTGATGTCAAAATATTTTCCAATCCGATATAATAAAAAAATTATTTTTCGATCGATCCGATATTATACCAATGATTAGATTTACCCGTGTCCCTAAAAGCATTTGTTTTGTTTTCCTACAATTAATTTGTTTCTGTTTGCCAACAGATTCATATCCAAAGTACTCATTATTTAAAACAAATTAAAAACTTCATGTTTAGTAGTAGCTTTTTACTGACAAAATTCCATAGCCTAATAAAAGTCTTGCTTAAGCCCTTGTTATTTAATGATCTTACTTGTTCAAAAATGCTGAATTGTAAGACACAAATTTATATCAATAAAAAATATTTGAGTTATAAAGTTATAAATTCATGACAAGTTTGTTAAATAATAAATAAAAGTTATATTTGTATTTTCTAGGGGGACAAACGTTGTTTCGCACACTTTTTAAGAAGTACACAAGTCATAACGATTGCATATGGATGAATATGAATATGATGATAGCCAGGGTATTAAGTGTGTATTAAGCATTCCTTGGCTAAAAAAATGAACAACAAGGAATCAATTAGCTCAATGGAGAACGCACATGGGAGAAATTATTCTCTTGAACTCAACATACGTAGGTTTGCATCACAATCCTTCCTAGAGAATGAAATACACTGAATGAATGTATATAGACTTCAAAACAATTCATGGGTCAGATGACATAAATGTAATACTATAATGATTACTTATACTTAAAGATGGGATGTGTGTAAAGAAAAAACTAAGGTTAGTGATTAGAAAAGGAAAAACAGTTACACGTGTGCTCTTTCTGCCTTTTTGTTCATTATTTTATAGGTCGTATTAGTGTCAACTTCTCCATCTAAAAGAAGAATTCTTCCCTATATTTGGTGTAAATTGATATTCAAATGTATAATAACATAAATATTTTTGAATTTAATTAGTTATAATTTTGATATTTGACCTGGATTTTTTTATATCCATACTTTGCAGATATTGAATATTTAATATAACAGTTTTCCACTTATGATACGATATATCAGCCCATGTCTGGTCCAGACTAAAGTTATTTAAAAAACTGAATTAGTTCGGTCTACTATAAATCATATTGGTCTTATACCGGTCTTGGATTTTCAGACTGAAACCCAACACTAACATGTATGTAGAATAAAGTAGACAGACTGGAAGCAAGCAAGAAGAATCACTTGAGGGCAATTATTTAAAAAAAAAATAAGGAAAGAAAGAAAGAAAAATGGTTGTTCTTTAATAATTTAATTAAAACTTTTCATAATAGTAAATTGCATTATGAACCTTCGTTATGTTAGTATCATTGATACAAAGTAATCTTGACTCTTTATATATATATTTTATGAAATTTAATTTAATTTTTCAAATTTTTGTCTATAAAGTATAATTGTTTGTGAATAGCTATTGACTTTTGAAATTTTTTTCCACAAAATTTTATATATGAAATTTTATTTCATAAATTTTATTCAAAAACATTTCATTTCTTGTAAACAACTCTGGATTTTATAAGATAATTTTCCAAAAAATTTATTGTTTTTGTGAATAGCTATGGATTTTTTTAAATTTTCATCCAAAAAATTAAAAATTTGAATTTTTTTCAAAAAAAATTATATTTGAAATTTAATGATTTTTTTTGTGACGAGTTCTAGAATTTTTAAATTTTTCTCAAAAATATTTAATTTTTTTTCCAAAAAAATTATTATTTGAAAACTTTTTCCAAAAAAATTTTAATTTTGAAATTCAATTTTTCTTTTTGTGAGCAGCTCTGGATTTTCGATTTTTTTTTTGCAAAAATTAAATTTTTTAATAAAAAAAAAATTAAATTATTCAATTTTTTTTTTGCAAAAATTAAACTTTTTAATAAAAAAAAATTAAATTATTCCATTTTTTTTTTCCCAAAAAATGTAATTTTCGAATATTTAAAAAAAAAAAAAATTCCAAAAACAACCATATATATATATATTATCCTGCGAATACCCCTGATAATCCACAAAAAACTTGCCTCCCCTCGTCTAAAACACTTCTTTTTCGTCTTATTTATTCATTCATTCACTGGCTTCAAATGCATGGATGCATTTACCATACAAATTAAATACTATAGGCACTTTTTTTGCTTCATCATTGTAACATGATCATCCTTTCTAAAGAGTCCTTCTTATTCATATCTAAATATATTAGGGTTCTCATTTCCCGGGATTTTTTTTTAAATATCGAGATCCCATTTGTAAATAATAAATACTCTGAAATTAAAGTATTTTTTTATTCTTTAGGAAAAAAGAATACACTTTAAGCTAGTTTTACTCAAAGTTATAAGAGAAGTGGCGAAATGAAAAACACGTGATCTATATTTGTATTAATTTGTAGTCTATGCTTCACTTTTTGTCCGCTAGGGGCTTTGAGAGCACTTGAGTATTCTCTCTAACGAACTACGGAGCCTCCATAAATTTGCATAGGGAAGTTTGGAATTTGGATACATCACGAGGAAAAATGAGAGGTGAGGATTAAGTGACGTCATTTGTGTTATAATAAAAAGGGACATCTTTCTTTAAAAAAAGATTTTGAATCTACTGAAGGTAACAGTTGCGTTTCACCATTAAAAATCTTTAAACCAATTTATTCTCATTTTGTGATTATTCCTAATAGTCTATATTATTTTTTTTATTGACTACGGGCTTTCTTTGGTATAATTTATTACTCATACGGTATCATATGCGAAGCATAAATCCTTAGTCCAAGCGATGAATATTCATTTAATATGTATTCAACATTTAATTTTATAAATTATATATAATAAAATATGGAATTTCTCGGGAAGATAAATCCGAAAATAAATAAATATATATTTCAATACAAAAAAAAAAAAAAGCTGGAATGATTTTTCCGAAAATTGTGTGGGGATTACTTTTGTATTCTTTGACGAATTATCCTCAATTTCATTGAACAAATTATTCTTAAATTAACCCTTTATGTGTGCTGCAAATTACACTTAAAAAGTAGCCAAAATTGATCATCAAAATAAAATAATGATCAATTGACTGATTTTATGCTTGAAAAAGGTCATATCGTGGTAATTACAAGTATTTTAAATTTAATAAAGGTTCTAAACAATAGCTAAAATTATTGGGTATCTTAACTCATCCCACAAATTTAAATAATAAGCCTGTAATTGACTCAAATACGTCTATGAAATATTGGGCAGATGTACATTAAGGTGTCCAGCATAATGTACACAACATTAGCACTTTATATAGAGTAGGGTGTAGCGGGGAAGTTGAAAACCTTTTACTGAATTACGTGGAGATACTTCAAATTAGACAAACCAAAGTTTTACACAACAGACCTACATCTATTTTCTAATAGTCAAACGAGTTAAAATACATTTATGAATAGTATTGTTGGTGTAATCTTCATTTGAGTAGCTGAGATGTAATAATAAAAAAGGGGGGTAAGAATTTCAAATTCTTGTCTTGGGACACCCTAATGTACAAATATATCGAGTAATAAAAAAATTGGGATTTTGTCCTATCTTGATTTTTTTTAAAAGATTGTTTATATGTTGACGTATCACACATCTAATACATTAGGCAGTCACCGCCCTTTCTGAGTCCTAATTAACCTCCAACTCCTGCTATTCTATCCTTGTTGCAACAGCAGCTATTTCAACGTGTGTGCTACAACAGGGAGACGGAAGAAAATACGGAAGATAATGAACCAAGCCCATCATCAACATATCTTCTTCTTCTCCACATCGTGTTCATATTCAGGCTATTAATGTTATTATTAGGTATCACAATTATTACCTATTTAATATAAGGATACATAGATATACCCATGTTCCTTGTAATAATAATTCTACCTAATAAATAAATAGGTTTATATTAAGGGTAATTATGAAGAGTGTTGAACGAATTCTTTAATTATTATCTACGCATTATTGTATGTACATACCTAATGCATTTGATTAAATATTATTGCTCACTTTTATATTGTACCCAAGTGTATTTTAAATAGGTAATGAGTCACTTCTAATCCACAAATTATATTAGCCCATATTATGAAGGATGAAGACCAATTAAAGAATTACTTTTATCATTTCAAACTATTCAAATAGAGTTTTGAGAAATTAAAAATCTAATTTGAATGATACACTTTTCCATCCAAAACGTACAAAAATCATTTGTTTTTGTTCATAATATGTAGAAGAGGCCAAGAACATTTGCAACAGGTCCTTTTGTTCTCGAACATATAAAAAACCGCATTCAAAAATTTACATTGCAAATGTAAATACTATTGTGGAAAAAGATCAATAATTTATCTTAACGTTTCTTTGATAAAATATTGGACTGTAAAAAGTAATTTTTTGGAGGATTTTTTTATAAATGCAGTCATTTTTTTATGTAACGGATATCTTTTGAATGGACTTCTATTTGAAAAGATATTTTAGTTATTGTTACGCTTTGCACAAATTGGACGCATGCAACAAATGTTGCAATATAGTTATTCATAATATAAATCTTATTATATTAGAATCGGCTATAATATATTTAAAGTTAATATTTCAGCATCTTGAAATGCCTTGTTATTTATTCCTTAATACATATTTCTTAGTACAATTATCAAAGCCCTAGCTACGGGGACAGTTGCAATATTGGACGGGTCACATTTGTGTTGGGGAAATCTACAAACTGGTTCAATCTTTATATATTGTTCTAGATTAGAAGTATAATAGACATATATTGTCATGCTGGGTTAAGTTTTGGCTTGTCTAAGTCTAACCAGCTCCCAGTTATTGAGACAAAGGCAAAAAGTTTGCAAACCGTTGAGGGGTAGGTATAGCAGTATAGTTGTAAAAAAATATGACTTTAGTCGAGCACGAAACGTTTTTTTGTTGCAACCTTTTGGACTCGAAGTAGAATTGAGGATCAAAACCAAAGTAATTCCGATATATGTCCGGTTTGATAAGGAGTAAAACGTCATGACAGTTTATTTGCTCTCCACCAAAACATTCTTCCAATTGTCAAGGTGAATTTTCAGTTTCTTTTTTTTAACATATTGATGGATAGCATTATTTTCATCAAAAGTTAAGTTTAGTTACCTCTTGACACAGATCCCTTTTTTTGACAAACGTAATGACGGCTCATGTAGAGAATCCAGAAAAAATCGAGCTTACCAAATGAATTTTGACTGCAAAAATTGGAAAAGTCATCTTACTTTTTGAACACAATTCGTAGATGGAGAGAAACACCTTTTCCAATTGTTTGTGATAGTCATCTCAAGGCTCTAACCGATTTCAAGAACTCCATGACTACCTTGGGGAAATTGCTGTATCTAAGTATGTACAAACTAGGAACATATATCCTCCCCCCTCCCTAAAAAATATAAAATAAAAGATGCTTAAAAGAATCACCCATTAAAAAAACAAAAAACAGATAAGAAGGAATATTTGCAAATATAGGTATGTGGCCTGTATGTACATTTGTAGGTACGTCTCGTAAGGACCATTCAGCCAAGTTAATGTTGTGTTATTTCAATTGAAGGATTCCTTTTAAAAAAAAAATAATAGACCATTACATTAAATAGAAAAGTATGTTTCGCAATTTCCATAAAATGACCCAAAATATATTATAGGTATACCCATCTATCTACCTCTACCTACCTACCTACCCATCTACTACCAAGGTACATGACCTTTTTTTAAGACCAACTTATATATAGGTACACAGCAAGCCAAAATAACATTAAAGAGGGACTATTGATGAAAGTCTATTTAAAATACGAAAAAAAAATACAATAAAATAAAATTCGTCAGCAGGTTATTTTCTTTTTTGAAATAAAGTTAAGAAAAGGGATCCAGGGAAAAGGAAGAAGAAGACTCAATCTCTCTCTCTTTATTTTTAACTCATCTTCACAACCAACAGGACCTTTAAGTTATGTATGTAGAAGGTACATATCTTACTCCTGTGTGCTTCCTTCCTTGCAAGAATGACCTTAAAACCAAAAGTGGAACAATTAAAGCCAAAAAGTACGTACGGGAAAAGGAAAAGTGATTTGAGAAGACAAAATATGTACCTATTCAGTTCATACGTCATGATTCTCTCTCTCTCTGAGGGTTTTGCTGATTCAGGAAGATTCGGGACTTAAAATATAATCTACTAACTAAAGAGTAATATGGAGTAGATATACACAGCTTTATTAATACACAAATAAGTAAACAAACTAATAATACACAATAATAGCGCAAGGTGGCGCTACTATCATCGGCTATGTAAACAAACCACTAATAAGGAGTGACGTAATAATGCATGCATATTTTTAAACGTGTGAAGAGAACTTAAAACAAAGGTCCGTTTTCAACTATCATAATTCTGTTTGCTGTTGTAATTTTTTCTTCGCTCTTCCTAGCACCAAGAGTATAAGTATGACAGCCCTCTAGCGGTACTAGAAATAGGGTGACGCTATAATCATGCAACCTTATATTTTTGTTATAGAATTATTGCACTTAGTCCAAGGTTATTAGAAATAGAAGGTTATACCAAAACGCGTGTACGACTGATGTTTGACTTCCACAACGCTTTTTAATAGTGACGTCAAAGAATATGATTGGTTCCGTGTTTTCTCAAAATGTGTCTATCTTGCCTTCTAGTCGGTACGACACATCAAATTTAAAATGATAGCAAGCCTGATTACGTGATGATGGTCCAACCTTGAATTTATTCTAAATTTCTTACTCTAAAAAAGCAGGGTGGCAATGGCCCCTATAGCCATAGGGACCAAGGCTACCCCCGATTTCATGTGAGCACCACTGCAGACCTCAGACTCATAGTGTTATGTCATCAGCAAATCAGCTTCAAGATCGTTCTTGAACTCTTCAACATGAGGAATTAATTTTAAAAAACGAATGCGCTCTTTTAGAAAATAACACTCATGTCTAGATGAGAAAACTCTCGAAATCTGTGACGACGTAATTATAAAAAAAGTGTACATAAACAATAATAGTGATCCTTGCCCTCTAATAGATTGAATTTTCAAAATAAGGAGGGATCGATAAAAAGAACACTAGTATCTTACAGGTTACCAACAGCCAATTATTATTATAAATATACACTTGTGAGGATTTCGACAATTTTTACAATTCTAATCATACCCATTGAATATGAAAAAGTACAAGAGGAGGTTTAATCATTTGTGTAGCCACTGACCAGCATGGGCGGTTCTACCATCAGTTGGTCTATGGCAACAATAAATGTTGCGAGTAAATTTATTTTTAAAATTGAATTTAACTGCAAATTTTATTTCTTTTTTAAATAAAATGTCAATTTTTTTTTGCATGGGGTCCCTTTTTTCCATTTAAATTCTAGGGCAAATATCGCACACAAAACTCGCACTGTTAGCCCACAAACACAAAATGATGATTAAATATTCTGTCAGAGTGAGATCAATATGCTATTGAAATTCAGAAGCTTTTGTCTACTTTATAATATGTTGATTTAGAATAGTTTAAAATATTGCATTTTTTCCTGGAACTTAGCAACAAAAAAACGATTTGAATTCTTCAATTAAAAATTCTCTTCGATTTTTATTAATACATAATCCTTCTGAGGCACCACGAAGCTCGTTTTGTTAGTCGTAAAAATTCATTGTGTCTACATAAAGATTCATAAATTAAATAAAAACCCTGGGCTATAGCTTACATCCCAGGACATCACGACAATCAAAAATTTGAATAAAAACCCACAATTGACTAAAATATGTTTATCAACCGTTGATACATTCATTGAGTTTAAATGAGTATGGATATCGCTTGTATCACTCAAATGAATCATAATTATCTTCCATTCTATCAATAAATTATTCTGATGAATCCCTCGGAGAGGCCTCACATTGAATTTTAATATTGCAAAAAAAAAAAATTCATATTCATAGTTAAAGAATATAATAGATTATATGGTTAAAAGACATATATCAGAGCCAAATAATGTCTCTTTCGATTTCAAATGAAGAGTCCAGGGTTAAGCAACCTTTTGGTCAGGTTTGTTACTTTAATTTTTCTTGGGGGGGAGGTTTTTGATACATCTTTACCAAAATTCATTGATGGTCATTTTTTCAACTATTTGTCAAATTTGTCTTTTCTATTTTTGAAATTTAATTGTCAATTTCTAAATTGTACCATAAAACACATTATCAACAGAAACATTGTTTAAAAAAGACAAATTTAGCAACAAAATTTTAGTCATAGGGGTGTAGCGTTCCTTGAGGTGTGTAAAACATGTCCGAGAACGCAGAGTGGATTTTTCTACTTGGTAATCTGAGCCGGATTTTTGTATGTTCCTAATTTGTTATAATTATTATTTAATTCTTTTTGGGCTCGGATTAGAATTGATGATCGACATTGGAGTAGTTCCTGCCTATATCATTGCTAGATACGGAGCGGGGCGTCTGTTTATCTCATTCTTCTCATAGCTGATTGCAGCTTATTTAATGAAATGAAGCTACTCTCATCATAAAGTTCGGCCTTTTTTTAAACATACCGTTAGATAATATTTTTTTATCTATGGTCATTAGCAACGTTGTAGTACTTTATGGAGGACCACCGGCGAAAAAATCTTTACACTTCGCTTTTGCAACATAAATCAAGGTTTTTGTGAATGCAGTAAAGATATTCTGGTCAAATACTAAAAAACAAAACAAAAAAAAAAACTTGATCTTCCAAAGTTTCTTAAAAGCCGAGAAAATGCCATCTGAATTTCGGTGCAGGTACTTTTGGACAATGGCAAGAAACCAACAGAGATTGCAAAAAGGTTGGGGATCTCCAACATGAGCCCGGACATGAAGGTGATGTTCCAGCAGCATGGTGCGCCTGCACACACGTCCAAAAAGGCCCAGAAGTGGTTGGAGGACAGCTTGCCATCGTGGCCATAGAAATTGTGGCCCCTCCTCACAATACACCAACCCCTTGGACTTCACTTTTTGAGTGCATGTTGAGTTCAAGGCCTACACCGTCCATCACCCAAATATCAACAACCTCAAGGACACCGTCAACCAGCACTGGGATGCCATGTCGAAGGACTACATCCGCAATGGGTGCAAGACCTTCTGTGGCCGCCTGGAAGCCATCATTTCTGCCAAGGGGATTACATCGATGATTAGGGTAGCTAAGAGATCATATTAGTTATTTTTATTTTGTTGACATAACCGATGACAACGGGTAGCTGAAATACATCCTGATAAAGTTCTAGATTGAAAGTAAGGAGAATTTTTCGCCGCATCCGGTAGACAAAGCAAAAATATATATTTTATAGAAGTGAAACCCCATTATCAATAAAGTATAAATCTGCCTTATTTTAAAGGCTTAATAAAAATTATAAACTATAAGGACTACACAAATGATTAACCTCTATTTTTGAAGTGACAAATAAAAGCCACAAAAAAGGCAAATGTTGCCTGCCGGTTGCCAGCCACTGCTTTATAATATAGTTCATAAATCATATATGGACATCTACAAATATGAGAAGCATATACATAAATGAGCGTTTAAATACCTACTTAATATTAATAAATACCTATATACATGCATAGAGATGGGTCACTCCTTCTTGAAAAGCTACATCTCATTAAAAAAAAAAACAATAATAATAAAAAAATATAATGTTGTTTACACTAGTTGTATTTATTTTTATTTTTTGACTACTGGCTTTTAAAAACTACCTTTAAAATTAAGTATACATGCCACTTGATTCTTTTCATTAAAAGAAGCAGTTGAAACCACCACATAAGAAGACGTCACATAAAAAATCAGCAGGGGAATTTTTGGCAAAAATGATCAATTCATCATGATATAGTGTTATGCACGTGAAGTACTTTCAAATAATGGCTGATTATAAATAGGTACAAACTACTTGGAATGGTAGTGTCATGAAGGCCCTTCTGCATAAGTACTAGGTAAAAAATATATTATAATTATTTACGAGGGATATGAATAAATTAAATCAAAATTCGTGAGTTAATTTTTCCTACAAAATGATTTATATGAATGATGAAAAATACAGATACAAATTTATATAGTATAGGAGGCAATAACTAGGATTTTGAATAAAAAAATCTATTTTTTCTGCTGTGTGACCTACAAAAACTCCTCATTAGATCGGACCCAGTCCCTTTTTACATCCAGTTAAGAACAATACGAGGGGTTTTATTTTAATTTACAAAATGTTTAGTTTTTTATTGATTAAACCGATTTTCAGGTTGTTAAAATAGAACGGTTGGTATCCCTAACTTAATATACAATAGGGATTTCTTGTTACAATCATAATCGATTATTTTAATTTTTTTAAACATACAGATTGTTGAGTTTTTTTTTTGCTTAGAAATTAAGATTATTTTTTTTCAATCAAAAGTAACTGATTGACTCCTCTTACGAATGTTAATAAAAAATTATAATTTTTCTTAATATATCGCTGTGTAGATGTAAATGTTGCTATTTTTTTTCTCTAACACACATCATTTCATGTTAGGACTAACCTTCAAAAGGCACTGCCAAACTTTCAGGACATTTTATTTTTGGACATTAGACTGTTAATTTGAACATTTGTCATTTTAATTTCCTAATATTATCATCCCAATTTGATATATTAAAACTATTAAGTTATAGTGGGTTTATGAGTAATATAACTCAATCGACATTTGAACTTTATAATGTGATACAAATTCTTTATCTTTAAGTCATTTTTATTTATAAGAAAAAAAAAAAAGAGTCAAAAATATATATTGCCCATCCATGAATTATTCAATTATCCTCATTCAAAGGATTCTAATTTTTGTCACCTCCTGTTGAAGTTGGAATTTTATACAGTTTGCTTATACATTTGAGTAGAGATGGGCAAAAAGTAGAAAAAATAATGGCTATTAAACCAAAAAAAGAAAAATGAATTGTATTATAGTTCTTTTTTGCTATTCTGTAATAGATCATTGTGGTGTTTATCATGAACTCTTGCCTATTTTTGAACAAAAATGATTAACATGTTTAAATATAATTTTACAATATTTTCCCTGAACTAAAGGTAGTTAAAATTATGAAGGTTCTCCCTTCCAGAGCAGTAACACATTTTCTACTTATAAAATCCTATAATAGGCAGCTGATGTTAACAATGGTCTTAATTCAGGGGGGCCATATGTCTCACTCCCACATACACCTCGCACACTAGGAAACTCTCATCTCTACAATGTAATTTACAACTCGTACAAAATCGTATCTTGTACAAAAAAAAAAAAAATGTTTAGTAGTAGTAATGAACGGATTATCAATGATAGTAATCCATAGTCACTCCGTCCATGCCCCACAATAACAAAACCCTGATATATGAACATATATGTAAGACCGTTACCTCGAAGTAGAGTAGGGAAAATCCATTGTCACTGATTCATCCTCATCTCATGAGCCATGTAGATTTTACAAATAATTTTTGCTCTTGTTTTTTTTTTTTGTTTTTTTTTCTCTCTAATTTATTGTTTTTTTTTCAGAAATTGATAAATCATGCTCTGGCATTTACTAATGAAAAAAACAAAAAAAAAAAACAGAGGCAATTAATTAAATGATGCTGTAGGGACTCCAAGGGCAGGAGTCCTTCCTAAAGGACGTTTTTAATTGATTTTGCATTATCACTAAATAATACGTATATACATTATACACGTATGATCTCCGTAATAGCTTTACGTACTTTATGTTTAATACTTTTTATGTCGTTTTAAAATATAAAAAATATTGACATTTTTTATATTATTTTTTAACATTTTGCACTCTGAATCTCCGCTATCAATGATTATAAAATACTTTTTTTTGCTCATATATTGTGTGCCTAATATATATTCATTAGGCTGTCCTGTTTTTGTGTTAATATTTTTTCCCAATACGTAAATGCCTTTTCTGATTAGGGGCAATAGAAATACTTGCACCGGGAAACATTTGAAGCATTGGGTTCCATTTGTTGACTACCCATATTAACTTGTAAAAGGGGTTTTCTTGGGTCAAAATAAGAATTTTTTTTCTGGTTTATTGTAAGATTAAACACGAGTTGATGAAATGATATTCGTAAACGAAAAACAAAATAGAGGAGCATCTGTGATACAACCGGGAAACCGCAAATCGTTATTGAACAGATCTTACAACCCATAAAAGCAAGAGGAACGATATTTTATGTAATTGACTGAGATGGAGAAAAGTCATTATTCTGCAAGTCCAATTCGAGTGTCAAGTGTTTAATCAAAAGTCCAAATCCTTGAATATTTTTTGGCGTCTTCAGTTATTGTTTGGGTTTATTTCATGTCCATTATTTATACTATTATAAACGTGCTTTGGAGTCCAAGTTAAATTGCGAGTCTTTGAATGTGAAATCAAGTCAAATCGTCAAAATATGAGATCAGGTCCTACTCGATGCCTAAGTTTCACGTCCAAGTCCCCGTTTCTAACTACAGACAAACCCAATTAATTAAAAAAAAAATAGCTTTTGCCTCATAACACAATTATGTATATTTGTGATGCTAAAAGATGGTTTAAAATGACTCATTTCGACCTAAAAATCACATTTTTGACAAAATTGGCCTTAGATGTCACAAATTGTGTCCAAGTTAGTTTTTGAGCTGCTCTCATCAGAACTGGCCTTTGTGCTGGGGAAAAAAATATTCCCTCAACCCGGGACAGTCTAATTTATATATCTTTCTACCTATATACCTAATGTTTGATGTGAACACTGCCAACTTTTAGCCATTAACTTGAGCAGAGTGAAAATACATGGTTAGTTAGTATTTTACATAAAATATTTTTTATGTGTTTTTTTTTTTTTTTTTTAAGTTGTAAGAGTCATTGAAAGACTGGGGAACGAAGTATGAACGAACCAAGCACTCTGAGAGTTAAAAAAACCCAATAATTAGTGTTGAGACCTAAAATCAAACCGTGATTTTTTTTTTTTTCTCTTTTCTTATAAAATACGTCATTGTTTCCCCTCAAATTAATTTTCTAAAACAAAATGAAATTTAACCTAATCATAATTAGTTAAAATTAAAATGGTCTCGGTCCGGTATCAAATTTCCCGAGAGAAACCCACCCCTAACAATGTTATTACCTTCTTATGCACTTTGAAGAAGATGAAGAAGAATTTATGACACATTTTATCATGATAATTGCAAATATATATGTATAATATAATACATATTTATACAAGAAGCAAAAAAAAAAGATTAATTGATACTCAGAGATTCACCCCCCCCCCCCTTTACTCTTTTCTTTGGCAAGAAGATGAAGTGATTATGTGCAGCTAATAAATACATCAGCTAATGAATTCATTCATAGGTATAAAATAATGTTATTTAATATTTATTAAAATTCCGGTAAAATGATTTTTCATTTTTTTGTGAGGGGGGGTCTTTATAAGACGTAGTCATACAGATTGACTGCCATACTTGGAAAAGGATTTTCACGTTTCCTTAGCAAATTGTTCTGTCAGTCATCGTGGGGGCCTACTTTATAACTAAAACCAAACCCGAACTGTTTGCCTTTTTTAAAAGTTGAGGATTAAAAGAAAATAATCCCTTAAAGGGAAACTTGTTGGTTCATTTTAAACACATAAAAGGCTTCAAATCAAATATCCTGCCTAAAAAAAGTGGCATGATAACTTTCGAGCTTTTTTTTTAAACACAAAATAATGGATGATTTTTTCAATATAAGGTATGTTTGTCTCTGACAAAGTTCTCTAGGGGTATTCCGATCTACAAAGATGACACATTAGATTTATAATTACTTAAAACTTTATTCTTTGATTCAATAAAAAATTGGTTCATCAGTAAAAAAACAAACAAAAAAGAAATTGCTATTTTAAAGATTTATTATGAAAAAAAATCAAAAAAATCGCAAACTTTAATTTACCAAGTTACTTAGGGCACATTTAAGTATTAACTTGCCAAATGTCAGGCTAATCAGTTTGCCCGTTCGCCAGTTTACCCCGAATAACGAAACTGTGATATATTCATATACGGTTTCTGTTAATATAAGGCTATAATATATCGTGACCCGTAATTGTGCTGAATACAACATTCTCGATTCTTAGATATTTTGATGTTTGACATATAAACTGCCTTTTTATATGGAAGGTTCGAAATTTTATTTTAGTCTTTGCTGTTGTGTCATCCGTCATAGATTGGAAGAGGAATAAAAAAGAAAAATAGTTTGAGAATAAAGAAGGAATATTGGTTTATGAGGATGAAAGTGTCACAGAGTCAGGATCAAGACTAGAGACTCTTAATTAATAGTAATGATATTAGTTGAGGCTAGAAGAAATGTAAGAAACTCTATCGATAGAGAGATAGCAATGTAAACATAAAAAGGTGGCGATATGGCACGTGGCAAAATTTTCAATAGGTGAAATTACCAGAGGTGAAAGCGATTGTTGCAAAAATAACCGTTCGTGTATGTTCGTGTACTATACATTTTATAAGCATAAAAGTCCTTTTTCATTAAGATTAAAGAAACTGGTGACGAATTAGTGCCGTCTATTTGGATTTCAAAATAGGGCTGATAATAAAGGACTTAAACTTCTACTCTCCATCAAAATTATATACTTATTCTAACGTCTAGTTTTATTTCAGATATACCAGACGCTACATAATATATATTAAAAATATATTCTTGATATTTACAATGTGTAGGGTTTAGCAATGAATTGCAGATCCTCTCCGCAACCATAACTCTCCAAAAGAGATCACCAACCTTATGAACTACTCTGTTGAGATTGTAAGGAGGATTATTAACAGCGGGAGGGCCTTTCCAGGAAGACAGGGAGTAGAGAATACAAAAAGATTGTCGCTGAAGACTTATTGAGCCGTGTGGCTCAGAGTGAGGACCAAGGAGTACCAGGAGGTTATGAAAGAGGTTGTAAAGCCCTGGTTGGATGTCAACGACACCAAAGGGGATTTCTGTAGGCAACAAAATTCAGGATATGGTTATAAGGCCATAACAATTCAAGCTTGGTTCAAGGAAACCCCATCCGATTTCTGACCTCCAAACTTGGGGCCCCCTCATCATCAAACGGCTCACCTCTAGACAATACAATATGGAGCTTTTTGAATAACAAGGCCTCCAAGGTCTCTCACCGCTATGTTGGTCCTCTGAAGGCATCCAATTAGAAGAAGTAGGCTGGCATGTCCAATGACTATGCCATCAAGTTGTACAATAGCTTCAGGCTCAGACTGGAGCCCATGGGGCCTCAGAAAGAAGATATTTTGAGATCGAGATGTGTTCAATATAAGTGTTAAGTCTTTTATTTTCAACGTCATTTATGAATAAAGTTTTATTCAGACTACTTGTAAATATAAAGACGCCTTATTAGAATAAACAAAGCGTCAGCTGAACTAAAATTAAATTCATAGGACCTAAAAATCCCTATAAAATGGCCGGATTCTTATAATTACTTATGTTACTAATAGATTAGGGACCAGATAAAACCATTTGCCCCTTGCCAAAGTAATAATTAATTGATTGACTATACAATGTAAACGGATAAAGATGATTTATCATATTTTTTTACGAGTATTTATAAATATTAGTCTCTGAGTTATAACAAAGAGCCATAAATTAATTGGCGGTAAAGGTTCTTCTTATGTCTACTAGTACTATTAGGCATCCAAGTATACAACGGCAATGATACGCCATTTCCCTTAATAAAAAAGAAACAATACTTTTTATTTTTATAAAATTTGATTGCTTATCGCGTCTACTAGATTACTGACTTCCACAATGATGACGTCATATGAAAATGCTCCTTTAAAAATTCTTACTCCTTTACTTTACTTTAGTCTTTGTCATTAAAAATTGTCATTCCATGGATTTTCCTTTAGACTTTTTAAATAAAAGTTTTTCCATTTCACTAAATAACTCTCCATTCAATCAAAAGACAAGAATTGAAACTTTCAGATATTTGTCGTTTCATTTTAGAGATTATGAAATTGCTATTCTAAATTATTCAATAAAGCCATTTTTTGTCGGTTAATTACTGCCTTATTAATATGCCGTCATCATTATGAAGGGCCCCTGTCTTAGAAGGGTGTTAATAAATACCTCTCGACCAGTATAGTTTTTTTTTCCATATTAAAAAAATTGACGAATTTTCCTTAATATATATATTTTTTTGTTATTTTTCAAATGATTTGTCTAGCAACCGATCTCCAACATGGTGTATTTTTATGTATAGTATGCAAGTTGTGACGTCAGTAAAACCGCTCTTAACATTTTATGTATGATTCTATTAGAGAGTGCCATTTTTATTAACTAATTAGCTGTATATTCGCATACATAAATATAACTATACATAAAATCTAATTGTAAATACTTCTACGAATTCTACTCAACGAATTAAAAACGCCGACTCATTCCCCACTCGCCCAATTTGCCACAAACAAAGATAGGAAACCTTTATGATTGGATTTATCTTATACTGGAAATGCACAGGAATAGAGATGTTCACGGTTCACCACTTTTTAGAAGGCCAGGTCAAGCTGAAAGTATTTTGACTTCGAGTCAAGTCTGAGGTGGGTGCACATACAAATCTCCAGCCCCAATTCAATCATCCCTATTTATATTTATCTGGGTTTTTTTCTAAATTGCGCATACATATTGAAAATAATTTGCAAGGGTGGAAATAAGTAAGTCCAACTCGATTCATACAAGTACTTGAATGTTTTCATCAAGTCTAGTTTAAAGTCCTTCAATAGTGTCATTGAGTTCAGTTCAAGTCCTAAAAAAAAAAAAAAGGTACTTCAAAGCGTACTTTGCATCCAGTGAAAGAAATTGAAATTTTATCGGAGTCCAAGATTGTGTAATCAATTCGATTCGCTACTCTCGAGTTTAAATCCCCACCTTCTGATAATTATTTGAAATAAAGATGTTTGAGATTATCAGCCCAAGAATCTTATTGATGTGTCTATATTTTAACTGTGAGTCCATGTCAAGTAATTTTAATTATACTTAACTGTACACTTAAGTTTGAGGCGTTAGTACTCCTAGGTTTCTTTGCATTTGAGTGAAAACCCTTTAGATACAAAAATTGCTTTCATTATGAATTCAATATCATTAACATAAATATATACAAAATAAAATTGCAATCTGCTTTTGGCGATTATTAATATAACATAAAAGCCAAAACAATCAGATTTTAATTAATAACTTTAAACCAAGCAAGTCTCAATCTTATATATTAGAAACCCACACCCTTGTACAATGTATATTATATACTCTGATCCTTCAATTGAAAGTTAGTACACTTCAAAGTAATCTCCGATTTGACCATGATTAAATTACTTTTTTTTTTTTTTTTTTTTTACGAGTATGACTTTAATGCGTCTTAATATTGCATTTTTATCTTTTTTTTTTGCTTGAGTATGACTCGATATCAGACATCCTTTTATAAAAGGATGAGTTTCTGTGTCATGAGACGACGTTATTGGACATAGTAGGCTACATACAATTAGTGTTGGATTTGAGTTATAACTATCGAATTCGAGTAGTTGAATATTGAGTGGACTGGGGTTCAAATTTTTGAGAATTTAGTCAAGTTCAGTTTGAGTAAATACATAAGACAATTTTTTTTTTTCATTAAATAGATAAAATCTAAGGTTAAGCAGTATGCCAATTTGAATACATCAATTTTGGGAATTAAAAAAAAAAAAAAAGCGCCTATTAGACTATAGTAAAAATCTTCAACCAAAATTTGACAAAGAAATTTATAAGTAATTGCTCAATAAAAATCCATAAGCAACTACAAAGATAAGATTCATGATTACTCGAATATTGTTAATTTTGATCCTTTTTGTTCGAATTTTGTCGAGTTTTATAAATAAGTTGACGTTGTAGTAATTGTCAGAGAATTATTTCACTTTATTCAAGTGGATTTTATTGTGAGTTCGAAAACATATTCAAATCCAACAACACGACTTTGAACATTTCTTTCGCCTTCTTTTTTTTCAAGATGAGGTAATTTGAGCTTTATGAAAACAAATATATTTTGTTTTTTTTGGTTTTTGTTATTGCGAGACATAGATTTTGAAGAGAAAAAGATGATTTTCTGTTCTTTTTGTATACTACATATATACCTATATGTAGCAAAAAAGCCATAAAATCATAGTTTTGATCAAAAAGATGATTTTTTTTTTTTTTTTTGCATTTATTTTTTTTTAACACGTTTTATGAGGAAAATTGTTTTTATTCATAAGGAAATAAGATTTCACGCATAACCTTATGAATAAAAAAAACTGCTTATATTTTCCGGGATAAATACATATTATTATTTCATTATATCCATGGCAGGCAGAGTCGAGGTAGGCATGAACTGAGTGAGGAAAAGATAAGACAATTGTGAAACATTTTTAGGTTAGAACTCGTGTAAGTAACAACAATAACGCAATATAATCAGGCATAGGGCGGATAAGTCAAAACGTACCACTCTAACCTTGGAAACATATTATTATGTATAAATCATTCAATGGCGTCAGTTCAGCTGTTTTGCATATATAGAGCGTTTTCAATTGGCATCAGCATTACTGATGTCCTCCACTTTGAGGCCTAAACAATCAAGTTGTAAAGGTGATAATAAAAACCTTTTTTCATTAATTAGATGAGAAGTAGGGAACTAAATGATGTCAAAATGGGACCAGCAAAAAAGAGAACTTAAACCTTACTGTCTATCAAAAATCTGTTGGCTTGTTTTAATATATGCATATCAGACTCTAATATGTATTATATATAAGTTATTAGATTGTTAAACAATCTTATTTCTATAGTATATATATAAATTAACAATAACAATGGATAGAATTAAGTATATTAAGTCGGGGAAAAAGTAATTACTTATCTTTTGTTTTATTTCGATGCTTTATAATAAGTGTTACAAACATTATATTTAAGGAAAATATCCCTCGTTCAGTTTGATAACTTGTTGCCAACGAGAATCCAACTTCATAATCCCCTTCTCGTAGAAACTCTAGTCCCTATTAGCAAAAAAACTCGGACAACCAAATTTACTGGCCTCTATTTAGGGCAAATTGTACCCCCAAGTACGATGCCCATAGGCAGGAACAGGTAGTAGTGTGTTGGCGCTAGGTTCGGACTGTAGGAAGAATGTATAATAAAATCCCATCCGAGCTCTTGGCGCGTCACCAAATATGTGTGCAGCCTGGTCCTATCTTGATAAAACACGATTCCTTTCCTATTCGAGTTTATTTATGTATCCAGTCTTCTGAAAAAGGTTCAAAATGGTAATATGATCAATGTTCAACTTCTGGCCGATGCTTCAACTGCTAAAATGACGGTCTATCACAATATTTTCCATGATTTTATCGACATTTTCGACAACAAGCCTATCGGTGCGTGGTGCATCAATCCCCTCCTATACAAGAGAACGAAATCGCTCAAACCACTGCTGTGCAATACGAACCAAAAGAAGTTCAGCCTTCTATACGTAGTAAATTTTCTTGGAGGTTCTCGACGGGTATATCCCTTTGGGGAAATACGAAAATACTTTGTTCCCAACCAATTATTTTTCTAATTGACTTAGTCTTCTCGTCTCTAATCGATTAAAAATTATTGTACAAATATGGACATTTCATTGGGATGTTTCAGGATTTCAGCACATATTACTTTGATGGAAAATTTAAATATCACTGTTTAACCTTGTCATCAAGAATTGTTCATCCTAAGTCTTTTTTTTTTTCATCAACATTGATTGGAAATAGGTCCATTTTATTCAGACAAAATCAATTATGAATCTCCAGGATGGGGTTGTCCTCAATTATCTTCCAATTTATGACATAAATGAAAACGTTCAAATGTATAATAAGTTTGTAAAAGGTCCGAAATATGGTACTTGAAATCAGTACCGTTCCCTCATGTTCCTTCCCTCTGATGCACCCTTGAAAAGGCTCTAAATTAAAGCATCCTTTTCATCAGGTCGTTACAACAAGGGGCGGAGATGTGTGAGTCGGAAAGAATGAGATAAATATTTTACGCAGTAAAAAATTGTTCAAATTTAGTATATTCAATAATCCGAAAAATATTAAAAGTATTTTTTTAAATGTCTTCAAAAAAGCAAGTTTTTTATTTAAAAAAATATAAAGTTATGAACAAAATGGTAACTTTGTCTGTTCTATAGATATCCACTTACCTTTTAAATAAGTTGTGATATATGAAGAATAATCTAACGAAACAAAATAATTATTGACTTCAGATTCAGCATGAACAAAACCTTTTCTGGATTATTTTGAGCTTTCATCAGAGATATAGTGTAAAAATACATGATAAATGCAATTTGTGGCGTGAGAGTTTGAGAATGATTGGAAAAGCGTTAGTTTAACTCCAATTGTGTTAGACTTGAGAGTCTTCAGATGAATATACTTCATGCATGATAATAGTTTACTATTATTCTTAATTTAGGGCTAATTGTAGACTGTATTATCCTTATAAACCTTGCATCCTTGAGGGTCGAGTTTGATTGATGATGTCGTCATTTATGATAATTCATTTATCAAAGAGGGTTATATGATGCGACTTTTACGTCTAATCCTGAGGTGTCCTTAATATTTAGGACCAAATTGGTATGGAAAGTCTAAATTTCGGGACAGCTTTTGTATATGTATATTATTTAACGTTCAAAATAATTTATTCTTTGTATATATGAATCTAATTAAAAGCTCATCAGAGCCTATTTCAGGCTAGTGTTTAACGCCTTCTTCTTTTAAGGCAATGCGCATGTAGGAATGAGAGTCTACTCGATAATTACCCATTTATATGTGCCTATGTGCACCTACATTCTTAGGTGCATGTATATCTTTCCACACAAAAATTTACTAATGTATAGTAAATGTATGATGCAACGATTGGTATTCCATTAGATGATCGATATTTCCATTCATAGTGTATTTTGTTATACCTTACTAATGATTAAAATTTGCCTCTATTATCCATCAAGGCTTAATTAAGGCAGAGTCCAACCTAGTTTAATGGTTGCATATCTTAAGCGTGTCACTGCACTAAGTGTAAGGAGGGGTTACTTTGTGAAAATGAGCAAATTCTATTTCAGCCCAAGATTTCTAATCCGCACATACCTTGGAAAATTTGGTTGAAAAAAATGAAAATTGACCTCGAAAATAACTTTTTCAAACCTGAATGCGTGTTTTTAAGGAAAAATTTGCATATTTAGTGATCATTAAAACCTTTTATATCTGAATTAATAGCCTTATGCTATTTGAAAAAATAGTCTTAAGGTCATATTAAGGGTCAAAAGTTACAAAAAAGGACAACTCTTTCTAAATATTTAGCTTAGCGTATATAGCAGGGTGTCCCATTTTTAGGGTAATCTGTTAATTTTATTTTCTGTTGTGTGTTGATAATAAGTTATGTTTGATAAGTTTTTAGTCATCAATTACCATTTTTGTGACCTCCATAGTCATTTGAAAATGGCCATTTGTAAACGAAATTCTCTATTTGTAAAGGGATTTAGAGATTCTAATTTTAAAATTATGATGCTCAATTTCAAAAGTTTTTATTAAAGTTATCAAATATGTATCAAAGCTTAGTGCTAAATTTTATTACAAGTGGCTAAGCAATATAAATTACTTTTATGTGGAGTGTGGAAATCAAATATACACATCGAACTATTTGTGAAATATGAGAATAAATCAAAAATAGATTTCGTAGAAAAAAAATGATTCAATATTGCTGAGCCTCTACGCAAATATCATAAAGAGTATTTTTAATATTCTTTATGTATATTTTGAATTTGTAGCTAACTAAAGGGAGCGGGGATCAAATTGTCGCCAAAATATTTTTCTACAAAAAACAACACAAAATATACATTTTTTAACTTTTTTATTGAAAACCAAAAGTATGACGAGCATATAGGTATAGAGTAGCCATTCATTCGATATAATCACCGTTGGCATCAATAACAGTCTCAATACGGCCTCTGAACCGGCCGCAGGCTCTTCTGACCATCTCATTGTCCATGTTGCCGAATACCTCCTTGATGGAGTCCATCAGGCTGGCCTTGGTGCTATGGGGATGTCTGTTGGTATGTCTCTCGATCGATGGAGATTTTGGACACATGGCAGGGTGCTGAGTCCTGTTGCCACACCCAGGGCCTGTCTCCGACCTTCATGGACCTGGTAGGGTCATCCTCAACCATCTTCTTCACCTTGTCGACAAAGTCGTTGTCCCTGACCTTCCTGTCGGCGCCCTCCTCCTTGGGTACCCTCTTTATAGTGGTATCAAGATCCCAGGTGTCCTTTAGCTTCTTACAGATACGCTGAACAGTCCGTAAATTCACTCCTAAGGTTGAAGCAATCGTTGAATTGGAGATTTCACCTCCATTATTAACCAATGCCATGACTACGGCGGACCTCGAAAGCTCCTCGTTCCACTTATAGCTCTTTATCTCCTTATATGATGACGGCATGATGCTAACTGAACTACGTATCGTCAGCTGACGAGAATAGCTTTCCTATTTGGTAACCGGTTTTTTATTTGATAATGTCGTCTTTAAGTTATGAAGGTTTAAAGTAGGCGACAATCTGATCCCCGCTCCCTGTATATAAATTTATTTCCCATAGGACATCCAGATTTATTATTAGTAAATGTTATCAATTTCAGTTCATAGATAGGTGGTTAGAAACACTCTTCTATAGTATAATGCAATCATTTTAGGCATATTTAGTCTATAATTCTTTTGAAAAGAAGCCATATTTATTATTGAGAGTAAATCGCTCAAAATTAACAATTTCATAAATATAAAACGAAGACCATAATCCAGAATGATTTATTGGTTCCAGTTGATTTTTATTCAACTTTCATTGTCCAGGAGAGAGATACTATACAACAAAAGTTGCAACTCATGATAATTTTAACTTTGTATGAAATTACTATCTATGACCTTTGAAATTTTATTTCAGGATTCTCCAATTGCTTTGTCTAAGGAATCATTGAATACATTTCTGAACTTAGTTTGTGTTAGATATGTCAATGGAATCCTTCTGTTAGTTTAGGGAGAGCAAGAACAATGATTTTTACCATTCTGTTGGAATTAATTGAGAGGTTAGCTGGCCTGGAAATATCTTGAGTATCTTGATGATCCATTGTTTCTAATAATACCTGTCACTGCTAAATAAATGTAGAGAAAATCAACTCCCTCAAATCAAAATGGAAGCTTTTTTGCCACGCCCATATTTTGAGGGAAATTATAAACTATAAAGATTAAGGTACTTATCACGGCTCAGCAGTAAATCCTGAGACCAAATGATGTTCAAATTCGCAGGTATTAATTCCATGATTTATAGTTGAAATCAAAACTAAAATATTAGTGATATTATAGTGTTGGCTCGTGGCTATTTCGAAAAGATTGTCATTGCTATATAAATTGCAAAGAAGTAAGGGACCATACCCACTACAGGTGTGCGCGTCTAAAACTAAACACTCCTTTAAATTTTACGCCATGCACATATTCGTGATTTTATTGAGTTGAAACGGATTTATACTTCGAGGCAAGGGTCTTGACTAGCTATAAACAAAACTCCAGCAAAATCTAAATAGCAACAGTGAAACAACAGCCGATAATATGGAGAGACGTCGAGTTGCAATTTTGGAACTTTCCGCACGGGGAAAAACTCCCACTGAAATTGCCAAGGTTATGAACTGCAGCCGCACTACCGTTTATAGCGTGGTAGCCAAAGGGACTCGTAAGGCGCCCACAAGATCTAATTCAAGGCCTCGAAGGTCGGACGAAATGGTTACTGCCGTGAAAAAGTATGTCGAGGACAAGAGAGGCAAGGCCACCGTCAGCGGCCTCTCCAGGGAGTTCAACATCAGCAGAAGGACCATGGACCGGCTAGTTAAGAAAGATCTTGGCCATAAGGTCTACAAGAGAACCCCTCGTCAAGACCTAAAGCCGTAAAGCTTAAAGGAGTGCTCAGTTTTAGACGTGCACACCTGTAGTAGCGTGGACCCTGTAGATTACTTCTTGATTTATGGGAATATATAATTTATCATGTATAGTGTAAATCAGGGGAAGGCAACCTTTGAGACATAGAGTGCCAACTACAACATTTCTACTCAATGACTGTGCCACTACCGACAGTAATGGTAAAAAACACACACAAACTACGGGAATATCTTCTAAGTTGTACGTGTCAGTGAATATGTCTACACGTGTCATAGGTTGCCGACCCCTGGTGTAAATACTCGATAAATATGTCAAAAATAAACATAAATTCACATTTTTGTCAGATTAGGATCTTGTATCAGAAAATTAGGACTAAAAATTGATTTTTATTTTTACGCACCTCCTTATTGTATGCATTGTTATTAAATAACTCCAGATAGCCCAGGTTCATTGATGATTACCGCACAGGTTTATATCTATGACTAGGTAATTTAGCAAGGAGGTTACCGTATGACATTTCATACGTCCAAATTAAGACGCTTTCTTAAGATTTAGGGTAGGAATTTAAAATTTTGAGACCAATACATCAGTAGTTGTTCATATTTAGAATGTTTGGTGTTATTATCCGACCCGCCAAGATCGAACTTAATGAATTATAATAAGTTACTAAAACTAATTAAATTATTAAACAAAAATAACATTGCGTTCATGACACTGAATATTTTTTGGAGGGAAAGTTCAGAAAGACATAAACGAATTTTATAATCCTCAAATAGGTAATAATATTTAGTGAAGGGTAAATTAGTTATTTCAGATTGGATATTTCAAATTAAAAAATTAACGATAGTGTGATCCCAAATAGGGTTAAAAATTAATTCGTTTAGACATTAATTTTATTATAAAACCAAGACCCTTTGTCCGTATTTTCGTGCAACTGACGAAACTGTCTTGCTTATTGGCTCTAGTCATAATTAAATTTAGAAGTTCAAAGATATGTTTCTACGACTTGTAGATATATTTGTAATATATAATAATATTTAAATTCATCCAAACACAGAGGTCGTGTCAATTAATAATTAATTGATAGTTAAAATAACCGCTATTATAAAGTTAAATAAGACGTTATGGGACGTACATATTGTAACTTGTACAATTTGTTTAAAGAACCAGTTAGTGTTGTTCTCACCTAACCTGAAACTAAGTCATGAACTCGACTTTGTCGAGGCGAGACTAATACAAAAACAAGAATTTGAGATATCAAAACCAAGACGATACAAAGTGTCTAAGGAATCGGGACCAAGATACAAAAATGTGGCTTTAAAAAAGAGGAAACTTTCTATGTAGCTACGTATCTCCTGGTCTTGAAACCAAGACAGTCTCGTATCCATACTTATATCCAGGAAATCACTCCAAACTCTATAGAAGACAAAATAATGAGAAATTGATTTTTCTTTTGTAGGTTCTTGATATGAAATTTTATGATTTGTTGCTACATTCCTTCGTCGACACAAGAGTTTTAAGAGAGGTCAATTATAAAAATAAAGGATTAGCAGAATAATTTACATTATACTATAATATTTCATTAAACTATAGAGTTTTTACGAGTTAATGTTTAAATTATGTTCATATTGATATTTCATTTGGAGAGAGGAGCAAAGTCCTTTAGTGGCCCTGACACTGTACTAATGCTAGACCAACACCTTAAAGACAACGAGATCCAGATAAAATAAAGACTTTTATAGTTCAAGACCCAACCAAGGCCAATACTTTCAAATATTGCTCACAAACCCCTCATATATTGATCTCGAGCACCAGATATCTGATACAAGTTATAACAACTAGTGCCTTCAACACATAACATATTTGCGGTTCGTCAGCTGCAATGGGTTTTTTTCAATGTGCAGTGTGTATAACATTTGTACTTTTAGACGAATTATGGTTGATTTTAGCAGGAAATTATTCTGATGAACCATTTCGAGGCGTACCAAATTGCACTTAAAGTATCCAAAATGGATCGTTTTACAATGGATGACATTGTAAATCGTCTTCTTCGATGTGCAAGTCTGCTTCCCTTCTAGGACAATCCTCCTCGGAGGAGTGCTCAATCCTCTTCTCGATCTGATTGCTCATGGTGGCGACTAAGGCAATTTTTTCTCAGCAGTCGACAGCTAATTATGTGTTCCATAACATTGCTCATAGGAAAATTGTAAAAAAATGAGTCTTAACCCCTCCTAATAGAGATGAGTAAATAATAATGGTTGCTCCGGTATATGAAGTATACAAGTCAATCGGTTTTTTTTCCTATTTTGATTTTTGTTCAGAATTGTTTTTATGTTGACGCAACACATTTATAAAATTTCGGCGGAAAAAAAAATATTTATTTTTGAAACCTTTTATGTATTAAACGTTTCTTTTTTTATACCTTTGTATCTACATAATATAGAATGATTATTGACAATATGTACTTAGATTAACGATTAGTAGACGGATCTTTTAATCGGTCCTTCTTTTCATTTGTATTTTTGCTCTATAAAAGCCAAAAAATATGGATGATAATAAAATATACTTATGTTGTGCATACTTCCAAGTAGGAACTACTTTAAATCATTAACATAAGACTATAAGAACAAATGACTATTGCATAAATATATATAAATACTCTTTACGTATCTTTTGAATTATGCTCACGTAATGAGACTCCTCACTCCACCCAATTCAGAGATATATATATATATACAAACATTGTACAAAAGATATTTGAGTTGAAATAGAAGGAGGCGTAAAGTATTGAATTATTCAAATTTCTGCATGGAATCCCTCTTAATTGAGAGCCCCTCACGTAGATCCCTTTACGTGTCTCTTTGCACATCATAGTACGTATGTTGAGTCGGGGAGCTTTTAATCTTTAATTGACAACTAACAACTCAAACAAATATGTAAGCAAAAAAATAAAATCCCGCAATAAATAATTTATGCCTTAGAGAAAATTTCCCTCTTTTTGTATGAAGAAAAAAAACAAACAAACAGAGATTGTGCATAAGTTTTTAAATGTCAATTACTCCTAATAAATATCCAGATTAAGTTAATATATAATACATGTATGTACTTATATGCGTAATAATACAATGTGTTGGTTTGTAAGAGTCAGTCACACAAAAACTTTTCCATCATTTTAACCATATATCTATATATTTCTAAATCACGTTAAAATGACGTCCTTGGTATTTTTATACATATATATATATATTTTTATTTATTTGTCAACTCGCAAATCATCTTATATTTAAAAAAGTAAAAAAAAACTTTAGAGATATGAATTATCATGTAGTACATATATATATATATGTATAGCAGGGTATAATCACCATCATATTAGAGGTAGAAATACGTAAATAGAGGTGGAGACAAGGTGTGAGCAAGACTGAGCCTTGTCCTGCGTGAAAAAAAGGTTGTGGTAAGGGGTGATTGATAGGGAAAGAAATACGGAGAGGCCACAAAGGATATCAGCTGACAAAGAGGTTATAATATGACGCAACTTTTGTTTATTTTTGGGCATTAATATTCGGCATGTCCAAGAAATAAAAAATAATATTCAACTCTGAGGGTGTTATAAAAGTTAACCAATCAACTTCTTTCCTTTAGCTGACGTTGAAATTATGGCACACATTAAACACATGTAGCAAACAAGACTGAAGCAAATAGATTATATTTTTTTGTTCTTAAAAAAGAAAATATCAATTTTTTCTCTCGGCTAGTATCGACATAGTCTCGATCCCACAAAGTTTTGCTCTCGACTTCCTATAGTTTTGGTCTCGAGTAAGGTGGTCCTGACCAAAACACTCGACATGCTTTAAAAAAATGCATATCAATGTAACACATAGCAATCTTCATTGTATCTTTCAATAACCAAAAGAATACCGAAAAATATCCCAAATTAATTGCTAATTAGCCAATTATGTCCCATACATAAATACGATCCCAACTGATATTTTATAGTTCTTGCAATTATGTATAATTAAACTAAGTAGCTACTTTGGTTTAATATGTGAAATAAGTTCGACATTACCACCGTTGATGACACTTGCAATCTGGAAGCTATCAATGGAACAACAAAAAAGATCAGTAGGTATTTAACAAATCGACAGTTGATACATATATGAATATAGGAATTTTTCTTTCTTTGGGAAGTATACTAGTGACGAATGGCGTTAAATTTTGTTTTTGTACAATATTTGGTTCTTTAAATTTGGATATCTTAAAGATATAATGTCCAGACTTATCCTTTTAATAATAAAATCCACCATTTGTTGCATGAAACAATCAAAGTAAGGACGTGTCGTATGTCTCATAACGTCTTATAGGGAATAACTCAAATGTTCATGGAATTAATTCAACCTAACAAAGGCGTTTCACCACTTGCTTCATGTATGTATAGCTTTAGGCCTTTTATAAGTTTCCTTATGTCTAAGATAAAATGGATATGGAAATATTTGTAGAATGTGAGAGAATGAAACTGTTATTTTTATCTACAAAAATCCCATCCCTAAAACACGTTAATTAAAATATGTTCATAGCTTAGCTAAATAATTTTAACCTTGTTTTTCCATTGATATGTTGGACTCCTGTTTCCTTACAGACTTTTTCTTAAAATATATAAAGAAATTCTTAAATTTGACAGTATTTTTATTTACTAATGGGATCCTCCATATAGTATAATATTTTCCGGGATCCCTTTATTTAAAAATGTGTTTCCCGGTGCCATGAAAAACGGTAGTATTTGCTTAGAACGTAGCTATTATTATTTATTACGTAGGTACATTTGTAAAAGCAGATGCAATTAAATCCTAATAAGCAGTTGTATACGTTACATACAAAGTACGTAGATGGTTGATTCAACCACAGATATGATGATGATCATTGATACAAAAATGATTTTCGTAAATTACAATTGCATACGCGGAAATTTTTTTCTGTTTTGTATTAATGTACACATAACATATATATATATATATGTATAAGTATCAGGGAGCCATTATTGAAAATCTATTATGTTTTTTTTTATTTATTGTTTATTACGATTACTTAAGTGTATATAATATCTAAGGCTATGGAAAACAATAATAAAAAAGATGCATGAATCGATGATGAATTATGATGAGATCCAGGGGAAAAAATATTATTATATATTATAGAACATAATATAATGTTGGATGTAAATTCAAGAGATTTATTTATATACCTTTTATTTATTTATTTTTGGTCAGGAATGTTTATAATATAATACCCAAACAATCGAATAATTATTCTAATAGTCCTCGACAGTTTTTGGACGCTCTACGGATTAAACATTAGGGAGGGTTTGTTTTTCAAGGAGTAAGTAAGAAAATGAGCCTTGCAAAGTTCATTAATCTACGAGGTCGGGCTTCTGAGACAAAGTTTACAAAGAGTCATTTAGTCAATAAAGGGTTAAAAAAAAAAAAAAATCCTTATTTTGCATAAAATAACTTTGATGAGTATTTTTCTAACCTATATAAAATATTCATAGTGTTATTTTCTAAAGTCCCCCTATGGAGCAGAAACAGAGAATAACTTGAGGAAGTTTTGATTTTTTTCCTTCCTGAAAATACAAAAAAAAATGCACATTATACTACAAATTTTCTTACTTTTTTTATCCATAGAGTGAGTTTAGAAAAATACTGCATTTATATTTTTTATAGGTTGAAAATATGCCTTTCAAAATTGTTCTATGCAAAAAAAAATAATAATGCTTTTTTTAAATCCTTATTGACTAAATCAGTTTTCAAACTAACACCAAGATATTTTACCTATATATTACATTGTAAAACAACGAAATTTTGCAATTTTTTTTTTTACTCCATGATAACTTTTCCACACTAGCTTTGATCAACATTTAAAAAAAGTTGATCAACATACCACCCTAATGTAGACATTGCTGCCTACATCTGATATCAGTTAGTCAGTCATTTTCTTTTCATGATTGTACAATTATATCTACATAAATATATGAGCCATTGTTTGATTTATGACTTTTGGTTTTTCAACCTTTTTTTATTTGATTCTTTTCTTGTACTTTTGTTTTCTTCTTCCTCAGCGTCTTGAATGGTCTTGGAATTAAGTCATTAAATCATGAAATTAAGTAAATGCTTAACATAAATCAATGCTACTTAGATGATAATATTATGACCATTACACCAAAAGCAAGCAAATATAAGATATAATTACAGCTATCCATGCAAAAAAAAAAAAAACATTCAAGGTGCTGACGCTTTAAACTACAATTTTTTGTAGATTTTGTATGACAAAAAATTTAGCTTCGTATATTCATATTTTGTCATCATAAGTAGGAAAACAGAAAAAATCAGCTACTCCCATAATATTTTGGACTATTTAACGAACTCATTTTAGATTAAGTTGACTCACAAATTCCTTTTTAATTCGACTTAAGTGGATAAGTGGAACTCGATTCTGAGGAGCTGTATTAAGTACAAGCCCTTAACTTCTGATTTAGGTAATATTAAAGTTCAGCTATATAATAAGATAAAATTTGGTACTTAGATAATAATAATTTGAAAAAATGGAATTCTATGAAGCGTCATACTTTATCCAACTATAATTTTTTAACTTTATGGGCTTAATTGCCACTAGATTTCAAGTACCTAGCGACTCACCATCAACATTAAAAGTCAAATATATAAAAGGATAAATAGCTCTAGGGGGGAAACAAGATTTTTATCTACTTTTTTTTTTTTTTTGGGGGTTCTTGGTTCTTATTTTTTGAAAAAAATTGAAAAAAAATTTTTCATTAATTAAAAATTTTTTTATAAAAAAAAAAATTCCATTTCAAAAATCCGTAGTTATTGACGGACATTTTTGGAAAAAAATTTCAATTAATGAATTTTGAGGAAAAAAATACAACTATTAAATTTCTAGGAAAAAAATTTCATAAATCTAGAAATGTTGGAAAAAAAAAAATTTTAAAATTAAATTTTTGAAAAAAATTTTAAATATTAAATTTTTGAAAAAAATTTTAAATATTAAATTTTGAAAATAAATTTTAAATATTAAAATTTTGAAAATAAATTATTAAATTTTTGAAAATAAATTTTAAATATTAAAATTTTGAAAATAAATTTTAAATATTAAATTATTTTGAAAATAAATTTTAAATATTAAAATTTTGAAAATAAAATAAATTTTAAATATTAAATTTTGAAAATAAATTTTAAATATTAAATTTTTGAAAACAAATTTTAAATATTAAATTTTTGAAAATAAATTTTAAATATTAAATTTTTCTCCGAAAAATTTAAAAAATCCATAGTGTTTAAATTTTTTCGAAAAAAAATTGAAAAATTTAATCAAATTTCAAATTTTCGAGTAATAATCTAGTCAAAAATTCCTTAATTAGGGAAGGGGGCTACAGCCCCTAAAGCCCTCCCCCTGTGGACGCCCCAGGGCTTTTTAATATAGCAACACTTTGAAATAAAAGATGTTTCTGAGTCTCTGATGTCACGAGTTTTACTTATTGCTCGATCCAAAATATAGTAACCACGAGTCCAAGTTAAATATTAAATTGCTGTTTAAATAGACTTAAGTACAGCTTAATGTCCATGGCTTTGATTAAGTCATTCTCAATATTAAAGTTCAATCATATGACAAAATAAATAGAGTTTAAATATTAATTTGAAATAAAGAATGTGTGGAGATCTACGAAGCCTCGAATCTTATTCAAGTTTAATCTTTTAGGGCAATTCTAGCGTGATCGACGTTACATTCAGAGATAGATTTGGGAGTTAAGCTTAATATTGAACAGGCATTGATTTGAATTACAATTATTGAATATAATTGCGTGGAGTTGTTCTTTAACTTCATGGACTTCAGTGCAATTCACCGTCAATATGAAAAGTAAATAAGATAAAAAGATAAATTAGTCAAAATCTACGATAATGTAAAATGAAGAATTTTTGAGAGTCTCTCGAGTCTTTTTATTCAAATCTGACCCTTTAACTACGATTCTCAACCAAATATGACGTCACTGTTGAATTAGACTTAAGTGTAACTTAAAGTTGTAGTTCTTAGCTCTGATACATTCACCATCAATTTGGAAAGTCAATCATATAACAAGATAAATTACTCTCAAATAATAAATATTTAAAATAAAAAAAAGGGCATCGCTAGAAAATTCGTCCCAGAAAATGATATTCGATACAAACAGGGTGTGCTACCTTATACACAGAGTGCAAACTACCCCAAGTTCTAGCAAGGGCTCCGAAAACTCGTATAAAGAGGACCTCAGTTTAAAATGTATAAGTGTGAGGGAGGGGATATGCTTGGCATATTGAAGTTTGGGAGGAACCCCTGGCTTAAGAAATATTAAAGTTATCATATTATAGGCACCACACAAGCTTAGTAGTGCACCTTGATCCATAATCTACCCCACTCCTTCCCTCTTGTATTTACGCTGTCTTGTGCTTAAAACCACTTTTCCAGATCCATAAGAAGCCTTTAGCTATTTGGAACGAAGATACGAGTGTATCGCCCTGGCGAAGTAAATAAAATCATTGGAAAACAGGGCAATTGCGCAAAAAGAAGTCAGAAAATTGACTTATTGATTAAAGCTAATTTATTTCATTTATATATTCTATAAGCCCAAGAACCGAGACCGATAAACAATATATAGCAGTTCATCGTTCGACTTTGTTGGTTCTTGTTCTAGGGGTTCAAGAACCAGAACTGCTTGAACCACAAGACCACTAAGGGCACAACTTTGATTGTTTTGCATCATCAAGAGTCGTCACGCATGTCATGGGGGTTTCTAATGTGTGTAATAACACTTGAGTAATATACGTTAGTCCCTTGCTCTTTCTAGCTTCAAGCAAGCAATGAAGTGGAGGTCATGACCCTATAGGTGTTAGGATTTGTATTTGTTAATATACCTATGTACATACTTTTTAGACTGATCCATATACATAGTTGGTAGTTCCTACAATATTGGTACACTTATTTGACTATATCCTCCATACATTCATCCATAGCTACAGGTAAGCCTCAATTTTATGCGTTTAAATTCTCATTCATCTTCATTACGTTCTGCAGTGGAGTTTTTTTTTTTTTGTTTTTTAGTACAAGGAAGCTTTGAAAGATAGAACTATATATATGTATGTAGTTACATCCCTATATACATCTAATGTGTATACTAGAGATCACTCTCTCGTTCTCTTCCGTGAATGAATCTCCCTGAGATCCTTTGAGGCTACTAAGGTAGGGATAGTTCTTTATATCAACAATTGGCACTCGTCCCAGAAGAATATATCCCACTACGTATGTTTCTAATCGTCTAAATAGATCATGCATATAATATACATACTATCTCCATAAGTAGTCGTCAATTTGGGGCGTTTCCTTTTTGCCAAGGGATCACCTTGAAGGAGTTCCAATGCCTCCATGCATTATTGCTTTACTCTTACAGTTTATTTTTTTTGTTTTTTCTTACACAAAAATTACGTTTTCGATGTTCCTACATATTATTATGAATATGTATGTACATTCATAATTTGTGAAGGGGATTCTACCCTCCGTTCTATTGTAATATGCAGTAGAATCAGCAACCAAGAGTCCTGTGCAATGACATTTTACAAATAATGATGAATTGCACTTTAAGTTTTTTTTTTTTTTTTTTTTGGCACAAAAATTCACACAGAAAATAAATAGATACGTAAATATAATATAATCATCAATGGTTTTGTTCTCTCTCTCTCTCTCTTTCTTTTGCTTATGGACGTCAACAACGACCAGGGGCCGTATCATGTACAAACATAAATACAACGAACGTCAACCAAACAATACAACAGGGGGTTTAAATAAATATATATATATATGAAGTCTCTAAACAAAAGACAAGCTGTACATAATTTATCATATTCCTTTCCTTTTTTATTTTTGATATTATTTTCTATTTATTTATTTTTTCTGAAGGAAGTTGCAGGTTTTGTTGTTCTTAATATGATGATGAAAAAGATGACAAACCATGGCTAAATTCCCTCCCCCTCCACCTATACGTTTTTGGTACTACTTCGTCACGGGAATATCCGTCAATGAATATAATATACATTATGGAGGGTGTTTTTTTTTATATACAGCGTAGAATTTGCAGATGGTTTTGAAAAGAAAATAAAAATAGAAAAAACTTTTTTTATTGTGGTTGATTTTCTTTTGGTTTTTTTTTAATTAAAAAAAAATATATATATATATATATATCAATAGACGTGTTGTACTCATTTATAATTCAAAGATGGGCTAGGAAGATATAACATACAACGAAGGAGAGAGGTAGAAGACCGGAGTTCTTCCTTATTTATGTTTTATCTATTATAAATATATATATTTAGTTCTTCTTTCAAAGGGTTAATTACTATTTGTATGGCTGCGAGAAATGTTGAGAATGAGTGTAGCAGGGCCTTACCTTGCTAACACAAAAATACCCTATGTATTCGGTTGTCAGCTGTCGATTCATGATACCTCATGGCCTTTTCATAATTTATTCTTTTTCATAAGTACACAAAGTAGTAAGTTATTCTAAACTTTTGCTCTGTTTTCAAAAGAACAGGAATATAACTTCTTGTTGATGCCTCATCGTTTATATAAGTGATTCTCAAATAGGGGTACGCGTATCCCTTGGGATACTGAGAATCACTACAGAGGGTACTTAGCAGTTTGAAAGAATATTTTGCATATAGTATATCACTCATGGGCGTCCGCAGGAGGTGGTCTGGAGGGGCTGTTGCCCCTCAAATTAAGTTGTTGTTTTTTTTGCTAGAAAATTAATGTTTGAATATTTTTTCCAAAATAACTTCATTTTTTGAGAATAGGAATGGATTTGTACATCAGTAAAAAAAAGGTTGAGACTCCCTGGTTTATATATGTAATATATAATTGGTCATTTTATTATTTATATAAAGAAATTTTGGATATTTCTTCATAGAAATAGTATAATAATTACTCTTTTAATAAAATATTACTAAGCAATATATATCGAATAAAATACTATTTAGATTTTAATACTATGTAACTCATTTTAAAAATGACGAAGAAATAATATGAGAGTAGTGTTTGGATCAGTCTTAGGACTGATCGCCTTCTTTTGGCGCGCCCCTTATAGTCTTTTATTTTATCAGTACGATCTTTTTTATCATTCAACGGTCGTAAGGACTGATTTGTCTGTCTATCAGTCCCACGGTCCTAGCTATAGTTTTATTTTCTTCACTCATAGCTAGGATTGAAGAATATAATAACTAAGAAAATAATGACTGATGGCTAGAACGTTCTAGACATCGTATACGTTCTAGTCACACATCTCCTGCAGGTCTCTTTGAAAGAGGTTATGAATTATGACGAAACTTGAGCGACTCAAATTGGGGATAATATATAAATAAATATAACTCAGTTTACTCATACCGCATTGTGAAATTGAAAGCACTGTACTTACATCGTTTATTAAGGTTCAGGAGACAAGGGGCACATAAAACCTGATATGTGTCCTAGGCCTGCTAGTTGCAGACCTTGTCTCTGTTCTATAGCCAATACTCCTTGGTATTTGACTATAAATCCCATGATTAACAGTCATATGCCAAGGAAATATTAGGACCTGTTTTTTGAATTGAAGTAAATAAATATTGAAAATTTCTCAATTTCTTAATTCTTTTATTAATATTGTTGTTATGTTAATTCAAAATATATTATGTAAATAACGGATTTTGGACCTTCGATGTTTTTTATTTATTAAAGGTTGTGAGATACAAATAAGATTAGAAGGTGTGAAATAGGGCTCTAAGAAATGAAACGCACTGAAAAGAAATCTTGGCAAAATATGTGGACACCCAATAGATGTATTAAGCTTATTTGTACAACAAAGATGGGTTAAAGAGGAAGGAATCTTCTCCTTGTACATATAATTCTTCCTTATTTATATATAAATATATATGTCTTCTTCTTTCAAAGGGTTAATTACTATTTGTAGATATGTTCCTTGAAAACGGTTCACAGTACCTTTATTTTTTTTTTTCGTTCTTCTATTCTTTTGTTTTTGTCTCTATATATCACAAGTTCTTTTTTTTTTGTGTGTGTTCAAAAATTTTGTTTGTTTGTTTTTTTTGTAGTTGAAAGTTAATATTAATCATTATCATATATTTCTCAACCATAGAGCGACGTTTTTTCTGTCATTAAAATAACCAAATAATGCCCAAACAAACCAAAAAAAAAAGACATAGAAAATGACTTATTCTTTATATTAATCGTGCAGGCATTTCTTCCCCCTCCTCAAGAAAACTTTGAAGGAAAAAAAAAAAAAAAAAAAAAAAAGTTCTTCTTTGAGTAACAAAAAAAAAAATTAATAATGATAGACTTTTAATCACATTATACGAATATAAAAACTTTATGAATTTAAAGGTATTTATGTACATGGATTTATGTATGGGTTTTCAGCTTTTCAGTACACGTTTCCTACTGAAAATGTAGTCTGTCAGCTGTTAATGTGAATGCTCTCTCCCATATATAAGTGTTATGAATTACTTTTATGGGTTGAATTTGAATTAGCACTCGTTTAGCTGTGAATAATTATACTTCCATATTTGGGGATAATTGCCGGACTGCCTACATTTTTCCCCCTCTTTTTAGAAATAAGGTTGCAAATGACTATAAAGGTACCGGTGTGTGTTTTGTATATGCAGGGGGGTTTGCAAGCGGTGGGCTGGAGGGGCAGTAAAAAAATATAATAAAGGAATTTTTACTTTTAAATAGAAACTTTTAACCTCAGGATGAAAAAATTTCACGGAAAATAGGGATAATTTTTTTGTCCAAAAATTTAATATTTGAAATTTAATTTTGTAATTTTTTTCCAAAAAATTAAATATTTTCTTTTTGAAATTTTTTTCCAATAAATTTAATATTTAAAATTTTTTTGAAAAAAATGTAATTTTGGAATGTTTTTCCAAAACATGTAATGTACTTAAAACAGCTGTGGATTTATTAATTTTTTTTTCAAAAAAATTTAATTTGTTTGAACAGCTGTAGATTGGATTTTTGAAGTTATTTTCCAAAAAGTTAAATTTTTTATGAATAACTGTAGATTTTTGAAGTTTTTTCACAAAAATAATTAATATTTTATGAACAGCTGTACCTGTGGATCTTTGAAAAAAAATTCCAAAAAGTTTAACATTTGAATTTTTTTTTTCAAAAAATTTAATATTGGAAATTAAATGTTGATTTTATTGTTTTCTAAAAAAATAGATTTTGGAGATATTTTGTGAATAAGTATGTATTTTTGAATTTTTGTCAAAAAGTTCAAAAAATCAATATCCTCTCAAAGAAAAATATAATTATGCGGCCCCCCCTGATATATGTTCTTAACGTTGATTGGTTAAATCTAACTAGCTTTTGTTAAGCTGAAAACAATTCTAAACAATTATTGAATTATAATTCCACAGTTTGGATGAATTGGCTGACTACAAACTAATTTTTGGCCTTTTATATTCTTCTTTTTGGAGGCAAGGTTGCAAGATCCAATAAAGGCAATGACGTGTTACTTTGTAGTTGATGGTTAATATTAATCATTATTATATAATTATGAACCTTTTCTGTCATTAAAATAAACAAACAAAAAAAACATAGAAAAATCAGTGTTTCGCTCGTGGACTGGTTGAATTTGAACTAGCTAGATTGTTAAGCTGAGAAACATTCCAACAGTATTTATTAAATAATCATTCAATATAGGGATGGGTATCGAGAATATTTACTATTTACTAAACAATTACAATCAAAAGTTACAAAATTACTTCGCCATCAATATATGACGTCATTTTTTGAAAACTACCCCCTTTTGAATTGGTTCCGACTACTTTAGCAATTTATAATTATATGTAACGTAATTGTGAACATTTTTTGAGATGTTTTTAAAACGGATGATGACATCAAAAAAAACCCTAAACTACATACTACTTTGTTTTTTAAGTCATCACTTCCAGCATGTACAATGTACATAGGCCCTCATGCAAAAAAAGGAATAAGATTTAAAATTACCCCTCAATTTTGCCATTTTAATTATCATATCTTTTTGATCTATGAAAAGTATTTATGTATTTAAGAGTGGACTCAACTGTAAGCATTTTAACTTTATAATATGCAACATTTTACTAATTAGTATTAATTATTTATTGCCAACGGAAAAGTCAAGCATTACTGCATTAATATATCAAGCATCTAATGCATATTTGAATAATTGCATTATAACTTCTCAGCCTAGAGTAAATTATTTATTCAAACAATTCATCTCATTCTTTTCTGGTTGCAACTTGTGCTATCACATTATAATAGGTTCGTGTTACAACTTGTACAAAATCCCAGGGTGTATACAAGTATTCGGTAATCTACATTGTCCTTATATCAAATACAGATAGTCCAAAGGACCAACAATCTTAAGGATCTTAAACAATCCAGTCCCAAGGACTGGATAAACCCTAAGATAATCCTCTTATAATAGGTTGATAAAATGTTAGTTTTGAGAATTGATTTATGTAGCTTCACATTCGAGTAAAATCGTGAAGCTTTATTTTTAAGTTTATACCATTCAAGACTGTCAAAATATACATGTTGTAAATCTTGGGACAATTGGGGGAATCAATGCGGGTGTGGCATATGCCAAAGATAAATGTGTGAAGTCGTTTCATTTTCTTAATTAAAACATTTATTTTACCCAAACAATTGACATACATTATACTCTCTTTGCAAAACCCCTATTATTTAATAAATGCAAATTTACACACTCCAAGTAAGTCTTTTTAAGACATAGTATTTAACTGAGTCGTTTCTATACAAAAAAAAATAGTGCTAATTTAGTTCAACTTATGGAATCCCATGGTTTTTTTACGGTATCTATTTAAATAACTCTCTCTATGCGTTAACCCCTATTTTTTAATAAATGCAAATTTATAAAATACTAATTTAGTTTCACTTGACATTGATTAAATTTTAATTTAATTTCAAGTTTTTTTTAATAATTTTAGAAAGGGGCATCTATTTTTTATGTTTAAGTGTGGGCCCTACGCAAGACCGGCTTTACTGTGAGCCAAAAAATTGAATAATTTTATAAAAATTTGTATAATATAACAGAATTCTGTGTTCTAATGTGTTTGGTTTTTTAGAAAATACCTTTCTTAAAGAGATCTTTTTTTAATAAAACGGCCTTTTTTGTCTGAAGTTTTTCAATAAAGACCCCAAAAAATGTTATATTCATATATACAATTTTATTATAGGTATATACAATGTACGAAGCACTACATTTTACAATCAAACGGGAAGCGTACATCAAAAGCCTTAAGATACCTTTGTAACTGCACCCTTGTTGTAAAAGTATATCTTTCATTTTCAAGGAATTTTTTCCAGGTTTTAACATATACATTTACCAAGTGATTCATTAAAATCTGAACACTTTGAATTTTAAACTTCAACAAGATATAATTTATTAATCAACAATAGAATTTCAACAAAATTACTACTATAAATAGATGTATGTTTCAGCACTCTTAATCATTAATGTAGTCCTTCTTAACGGCAATGATGTCTTCCAGGCGGAGGCAGAAGGCCTGTCACACGCTGTGGTCCGCTGTCATGCCATCCCAGTGCGGGTAGACAGTGGCTTGGAGAGGCTCAGTGTCTGGATGAGGGATACTGAAGACTTTTTCCTCGACATTCACTCAAAAGGGATAGTCGAGGGGGTTGGAATCAAGGCTGTAAAGATGCCAAAAGTGTAAAAAAAAGAGTTGAAAAGACTCATTCAAAAGAGTGTTGCTTCGTAGGTGAGGGGTTTCTGTCATTGCTGGTGTCAAAAGTGGACCATTTATCCTCAAATGGTTCTTTCCACCCACTTTTTGATAGCTCTCTGTACAGTCTGTTATGAAATCCCGAGATCTTTTGCATGGGCTTTCATGGACTTGCCGGGCTGGTCTGTGCTGTTTTCTTTAACTATTTCGAGTCTAGTGTGGCCTTTTTGACAAATCCCTTCGTCCTCTCCAATGTTTCAGACTTGCTGACGGAGTAGACAGTGATCCTGGAAACGGCCAACTACTTGGAGTGGGCAAATGAAAATTCATCGATCACGTTCAAGTGTCATTTTCTCGATTTGTACGTACGCTAGAGAGGTCAGATTTGTTTTGTTTTGTAACTAATTGTTTATGCATTTATAAGTTGAAATATGAATTAATTTCAATCACACCACCTTCATTAATTATTGAAATAGTAAGTGTTACGATTTAAATGGACCACCCGGTGTCACTATATACATCTCAAAAATTTCCATCCTTTAAAACTATAAAACAAAGTGGCAAAATGGCTGTTAGATTGATAAATTTTAGTTAAGTACGCAAAACTTTTTCCCGCAATATGTCTCTTTCAGATTACATTTAACGTTACGTGACGTGCTCAATTTTTTCTTCACTTTAAAGAATTCCCCTTCGCAGACAAAAAAGTAATCGTGTAGCCTGCTATATGTCGAAAAATATTGAAACCATGGTCCACATTACGTCACTATGTTTTTTGGCTATTTCGAAACGACAATTTTGAAATATACACTTTTCTCTATTGAAAATTGTTTATTCCTTGAAAAATTTATTTTTGTCGAAATGATCAAAAAATTTATTTATTTTCCAAAAATAAAATTGTGTTTTGTTACTTTGCAAAATTTTATAGTCAAATTTGACATTTAATAAAAATCAAAAGCATTCTATTAAAATTGTCAGATATTAGTAACGGTGATTGATACCATTCCAGGATGGCATTGCGTGAGTGATGTAAATATTAGATGGGACACCGATGCAAGAATGTATTTTGAAGAGGGGAAACAAATGATGTTATGGGTAGGCGAAGGATTTTTTTGGGGGATGGGGTTGTGGTGTTGGGTTTTTTGTTGACAATTTTTTATTGTGATAACGATACAAATTCTACAAAAGTGTGCGTCAATGACGCCTTATCTCCTTTGGTTCCAGTACCACTGAAGGGGGGTATTCTGGAGTTACAAACAATCTTGAGAACCATTTTTTTTACCCATGCTATGGATGTGGTACAAGGAAAATTGCCAGTTAGAGAAATTTCCGTATTTTGTTTAAACTTCATGATGAATAATAACACATGATAAATTCACTTAATAATATTTATATTAAAAACCACCTCCAATTTATCCAAAAAACCTCTATAATACCAAAAATAGTTTAACCCCCTGGTTCACAAATTGACAAATTTCTGTATTTGTACACCATAGAACTATTTTTTATTAGGAGTCTACTTTATATGCAAATAACATTATGTATATTTCAATGGTCATATCAATAATTCTTTTTACTTTAATTTTGTAATGGGTACACTCAATTTTAAATTAATTCTTTGTTTTTCTTTTTGGAAAGATTAGAGGGGTTCTTTCGATATATGTGATGCTTTGGCGGTGGGTTTTCACTATTCCACATTACTCCCCGGGGCTTTGAACTAATTTTTGGTATTAGAGGGGCTCCATGAATGTATAAAATGCTTTCGTGGTGGTTTTTAACTATCCCACACTACCCTTGGGACAATGGCCAATCCAACGGTAGAGAGTATTCAACAATAATTTCAGAGGCCCTAAAGCAATGTATTCCCCCCCCCCTTCTATGTTTCAATAATATTACTCACCCTGGAAGGTACTCCCTTGGTAGATTGAACAATGTTTAGATGTTTGTCATAAAAAATATGAGGCGAATTTTTAATGTGTTATTATTCATCATTAAGTTTGAACAAAATACGGGCAATTTTCTACTTGGTAATTTTTCTAACTGCCAAATTTTCCTCCATGTTTATTTTCTCTAGGGCAATTTTCCCTATGGCAATTTATACTGAATACTAGATGAATTGGTTGTGGTTTTTAAGGATCCAGGGGTATACCCAAGTACCCTGCGTAACCCGAGGCTTGGAACTATCTTTTGGTATCAGAGGGGTTCCTTGGATGAATTGGTGGTGGTTTATAAGGATCCAGGGGTATACCCAAGTACCCTGCATAACCCGAGGCTTGGAACTATTTTTTGGTATCAGAGGGGTTCTTTGGATGAATTGGTATCCATCCTGGGTCAATCCAAGGGCGGAGGGTATTCAACCATATTTTGAGAGACAATCAGCCATCCATTTCATAGAAAATTGGATCGAATTGAAAAAAATGATAATTGTCATACATAATATTAAGCGCATTTATAATGTTTTATCATTCATCATGAAGTTTGAACAAAATACGGACAATTTCTCTAACTGGCAATTTTCTCCAGTGCAGTTTTCCGCGCACGTATAAATGTAAATCCTTCATTTCCAATGCATTTTCTTTTCTTTTTCATTTGTTTGTTTTAATTTGTCTACAACATATTCGTATATTAAATGACGGTATTTCATACATATCCTATATAAAGAAATGGATATACATAGATAATGTTGATTCAAGGGTCCCCTGAATTCGACTCCCTCCTGTCTCAACTCATATCTTTTTTCTTCACATTATGTTGTATGTATTCATATACTTAAATATATGTATACTACACTGATTGTAAATCCCGAGTTACGTGATTTCCTTATTCCTTCAAGAAGTTCGTTCATTCCTTGCCTGCTTGCACTGTTGTATTAAACATAAAAAGAGTTCAAAGTGTTAATTCACAGAGTGACTCTTGTATTAGTATTCCCTTTCCCTGTATGTGATATCTACACAAATAGGTTCCTAATAGTGATGGGTCGATTAATTGGAATCGGAGAATTAGTTCTTGTTTTTTTTTTTAATCGGCATTAGGAAAATAATGTTTAAATTGCGATTCTACTTCTTATATATTAATTGTATTGAACTATTTATTCCTTTTCTAAGTTATGAAAGAAAGAAAAAAATAGCCCCCCCCCCCTTCAAAATTAAGGAATTTTTACTTTTTATTAGAAAATTTTATATCTGTAATTTGTTATCAACAAAATTAACTATTTTATTTAATTTTTGATTGGATTTTTTTCCAAAAAATTTATTTTCCCATGAAAAACTATGTATTTTTGAAATTTTTCTCCAAAAAATTTACTATTTGAATTTTTTCTTCGAAAAATTTTATATAGGAAATTTAGTTTTTGATATTTTTTTGCAAACAACTTGGGAATATGAAAAAACATTTAATATAATTTGTTATATTTTCAACAACAGTGGATTATGCGAAATTTTTTGTTCATAGCTCTGAATTTTTTTCGAAAAAGTTTGATTTTTTGTTAACAACTTTGAAAAATCAATTTTTTGTGAACACTGGAGTTTTGAAATTTTTTCCATAAAAATTACTGTATGGAGAATAACAATGGTTTTTTGGAAATTATTTTGTGAATTGCTGAAAATCAAAATTCTCAAATTTTGATTTTTGAAATTTTTATATAAAAAAAATTTATTTTTGTATTTATTTTTCAAAAAAAATATAAAAACAAAAATAAATATATATAATCTTGTGTACGGCCCTGATAGCAAAATTGTATTTTTTTAAATATTAATTAAAATATTGAAGAATCCATCAGGATTTTTTACTGGAATCACGTCATCACTAGTTTCTACACTCTAGAACATTCAAGAGTCTATGGAAAGAAACAAAAAGTGTTAAGGGGTTAAAATATATGTTATACAAACGCACTCAATACAACAAACAGAAACCACAGCAAAAAAAATTGTAAATTTTTTTTTACATAAAAAAAAATGGAACCTTACGATTCAGTCCTGGATGCCAAGGATCCGGTGTTAGAACAAATGTGTGATTCGTCTCAAATGTCACCACTCCTTCCTCGTCCATATTTTATTTATTTTATGGTTTTAGATTTGATTTTTTTAAAACTTAAAACTATTAATTGAATTAAATAATAAAAGTAAATAAAGATCCGTAACTTGGGGGTTTCGAGACTAAATAATTATTATCAATCCGTGTCATTCTCATATGACTTTTTGAAGGACATTGGATTTCTTACATATATAAATAAGAACATATTGTGTACATCAGGAGAGTGTGAAAAAATATGAATTTACAAATGGAATTAACTATTCTTTTCAGGCAATACCTATTTCTATTATTCTAAGGAGGACTGTTTTGGTCCTTAATGTAGGGCTTAAAATCATTTTTATTCAGTGAAAAACGGTTACTTTATTAAAAGATACCCTACGTGGCATGATTTTCGCAAATATTGAATTGAAGAATCTAAGTTATTTTACCAAATCAAATTAGAGATCAGCGGGGATGTGAATATTGGCTAAATTGGGGTGAGCGTAAATTTAAAAAAAAAAAAAAAAGTTAATAATAATCTAATTGATTATCCCTTCTTAATTTGAAAAGTATAAGGTATCAGCAAGCGAGGATTACTATAGTTTTATTAAACAGTTTTCTCCATAATTTTTGAGGGTGTGCTCCATAGCGTTCCTTAAATACCCATTCTGTCAAGTCTAGATATTCCAAATTAAAGCATTTATGCTAAGCTGTGGAATAGATCTGACTCAAACTAATAAACTTTATAAACGTATGTTTATAATGTTTTTATTAAATGCGTTATTTTTGTATATATAGTCCTATTTTTTATTTTATAGAGTGTTCCAGAAGTTTGAGAACCACTGCTTTATATTAATCTCTGTTAGTAGATATACCAATTATCAAATTAAACATATCGGACAAAAAGACAGACAAACTTTGCTTTAATAATATATATATTTGTAATCCCCATTTGGTTTCATTTTTAATATGACGCGCAGAGCTTTAGTTACGCACGCTCGTTGCTACATTGTTATTTCTTAGATCAATTAGTCTCACAGTTCTAAGATATTCAGGGTATTCTCAAGAAACGAGTCGTCGGCGAACAGACACACATTACTAAATTAATATAGATGACATTATCTCAGGCATGATTTTTACGCTCACTGTAATATATCTAACATTCACATCTCTAGGCATTAGCCTTCTTTGCTTGATTGTTTTTTGCTTACTCTCAAACATTAGGAGAGGAGTAACAGATTTTTTTCCTTTTGAAAAAAAAGTGTATAATTTTTATTTTTATAAATTCAGTTATTGCAAGGGCCTATTAGGCCTGTAATAGCTTCTTTAGTTTATTAGTAGCTTGTTTACTTCTTTGTTTGTTAAAATAGCGGATAAAAAAAAACTTTGTTTATTTATAGACTATTGAACTCGTTGAGAACATCTTAAGTATCTTTCATGCCCTAAAATAGTTTGCAATTATTTTTTCATAATGAAGGTCTATGTAAATTACATTAGAATCCCATTATATATGAAAGTTTCAGATGAGATATTTACTACTATAAAAGATTGTGCCTCTCCCTTGAGATCTGACTTAGTCCATTAACAACTATTGAGATGATATGAAGACGGCAATTCTCTATACACTTAAATCAATGCTAGATCAAATTAATACCCCTAATTTGTCAGTATAAAGTATGATTCCAAAATGAGTATTTGTAATAAATTTAAGATTTATAATCAGGGCGTCCGCAGGGGTAGGGATGGAGGGGATGTAGCCTACCGCCCCCAAATTAAGGATTATTTTTTTTATTCTTATCAGAAAAATGTAATATTTGAAAAAAAAACAATCAAATAATTTAATAATCAAATGTCTGTGAATAGCAATGGATTTTTGAAACTTTTCTCCAAAAAATGTAATATTTGAAATTTTATTTTTAACATCAGTGTTTTTCTGAATAGTTTTGGATTTTTAAATTTTTTTTTCCAAAAAAATTATTTTTTTGGAAATAGCTATATATTTTTGAGTATTTTATCCAAAAAATTAAACTTTTTGTTAACAGTTATGTGTCTTTGAAATTTTTCTCCGAAAAATTTAGTATTTAATTTTTTTTCCTAAGAATTAAATATTTAAATTTATTTCCTAAGAATTTTATATTTGAAATTTAATTCAAAAATTCTTAATTTTTTGAGAATAGCTATGGATTTTGGAAACTTTTATCCAAAAATTAAATTTTTTGTTAATAGTTATGTTAAATTTTTCTACGAAAAATTTAGTATTTGAATTTTTTCCCCTAAGAATTAAATATTTGAATTTTTCCTAAGAATTTTATATTTGAAATTTAATTTAAAAAATTTTAATTTTTTTTTGAAATAGTTTAAATTTTTTCAATTTTTTGAGAAAAATTTTGGAAAAAAAAAATTAAATTTTGTATTAATAGTTATGTGCCTTAGAAATTTTTCTCCGAAAAATTTAGTATTTGAATTTTTTTTCCTAAGAATTAAATATTTGAATTTATTTCCTAAGAATTTTATATTCGAAATTCAATTTAAAAATATTTGAATTTTTTGGAAATAGCTAGAGATTTTTTCAATTTCCTTTCATTTTTTGTGAATAACTTGGGATTTTTGATTTTTTGCGCAAAAAAATTTAATTTGAAATTTATTTTTCAGAAAAATTTAATTTTTGAATTTATTTTCACAAAAAACTAAGCCCCCCCCCCAAAAAAAAAAAAAAAATAATAATAAAAATAATCACATATAAACATATAATCCTGCAGACGTCCCTGATTTTAATATCTTCCGTGGATAATATCAATTTTGCCCCTTACTTTACATTTTTTAAATAGAAAATGCCTTATTCTAAGCTTCAGATTGGACCATTCACTAATTTTGAACAAAATAACTTAAAACGCATTTGGAATACTCATTTACTGTGGTACTTAAATATGTTAAAAAAAGTCATAAATTATAAACACTAGAAAATACTTATAACAGTGAATCCAGATTTGCCCAGTGTGAACATCCTTTTTCTTAGACAAAGGACGTCCATTTTTGGCAGGGAAATATTTTTATCCCAGATTTACACCCACAATAGCTGTTTAGACTTCGCTATTAATCTTTTTATAAATATTGGATCTAGTGAACAGCTCATTTTAGCAAACAAGAATTTGTCACACACTTTTTGCTCAGGAATAAAGAAGGGATCCGTGTAGAGAAAAGCTTAAATATACCCATTACAAAAAGGAAAAACGGTTAAAAATGTAGAATATATATGAATTTAAATATAATTATAATATTTTTCCTCCAACAAATGTTATTTTAAATAAAGAATGTTCTCTTCTTTATAAAAGTAATTCATTTTATCCCCCCAAAACCGTATAATAGACAGCTGATATTAACAATAGTTTTAATTCAGTGGTACCATATGTCTCGCTCCCGCCTTCTCCTTGCACTCTGACACAAGTCCCATCTCTACTCCTGAGTAAGAGCCTAATATATATCCCACAAAACAATCATCAAATTTTATTCCCTAGAATGAAATGTAAATGCCTGAAAAGTACAGCCTTGAACAAAAAAAAATCACTCAACTCCCATATCTATGTACATATTATGTTTTAGACTCAACATTATAGACTTACCTTCTTGCAGCTATCGTTCTCCATGATTATTGTACTAACACACATACCATGAAACCCTGAAGTAATCCGGGAGGAGGAGTCGTTCCTCAACTCTGCAAAAAAAGACAACATGGAATGATTAATATTAAATATAGATATCATGTGCATGTTATATTTGGAAGATACATATATATGTAATGTCAATCAGCGTACAGGGTGTATCTGTATGAAGATATTATATGCCTAGAAACCTAGTACTGATGATACATAGTAAAATTCCTCTGTTCGCTACGTTTTTTCTTTTCTTTTTTTTTTAAAAGAAAATTCTTGACATTTACGATTGAAGAAATAATTCTCGTTCTCTTTCTTATTTTGTAAAAGTATATTTACGAGATTTGAGGGTAAAGTTATACCCTTCTTCGTCTTCTTGTGGCCGCTAATATATATATATGTATATTTGGGTCATCATTCTCATAAGTTCCCTACCAAAAAAATCATTTCTTTTTTTCGTTTTTTTTTTTTGCTTAAGTTTCCTTATCAGTGGCCAGCTACTCCAATGTTCATAATCGTAAAAAAAAAAAAAAGTAGAAATAGATAGATAGAGAGTTAGTCGTCAATAAGGAACTTGGATATCATTTCATCATCATATCCTTTGTCATCATCACTACTACAACTACCCAGTAGAAAAATATGAGACAGAAGACGTTTACTAAAAAGAAACCCATAAGGTCAAATATTTACTCCTGAATTGACACTGTCTTTTATTGTTAAATGAGTTTCATCCTTATATATTTTTATGTATTTATCAGGTGTTTATGATCCTTTTGCAAAGCTTTGTCAAATATCTGAAAGGTTAAAAATACTGGGTTTCCTTGCCAAATTTTAACTAAATTTTTGTTTTCCAGCAATTAAATAAAAAATAAGGGAGTTTGCAATACGTTTTAGACAATGAAACTACAAAGCAAGATTTAAAATCAAGATCAATATTTGAATGCCTGTATTGCATAATTTTTATTAATGATGAATTTATTTGGGTAAATAAAAAATATATATTAATAAAGAACATATCCTGCCAATATAATGGCAAAAGTACATTCTGAAGTAAACTTGTAGAGATACTTTTTTAAGTGCACTTATTTAACTAGCAGAATTAAAAAAATGATATCTTTATAAACTTCGATGAAAAGAATTAAAATAAACGATTTTCAAAGAAAATCGTTTATTTTTGAAGTTCAAATGCGTTGAGTAACCTCAAAATGCTATTTTTTTTCGAGAATACACCAATTTACTCAACAAAATGAACAACTTCTTTATCTAACATCAAGAAAAACTTTAAAATTCAATATTCACAACATCTATATAAATATGAGTCTTTTATAAAAGGCATAACTTCTTTTGTAAAATTATACAAAAATACTATATAATTGAAGTTAATAAATCAGACCATTACTCATGATTCCATGATTTTACCAGTTTATACTTTTTTTAAAAGTTTAATAAGTACCCGGATCTTTTGATGGCTAAATTTAAAAAAATAAAAAAAGTCACGAATCTTGAAAAATTTAAAGTCAAACAAAAATTAAGGTCCTGTTAATTTATTTTTATTTTTTTCATAAAATCAAAAAGAATTTAAATAAGTTGTCTTAAGTTAACTGATTGTTTTTTAGGGGTTTTATTATACTTGCTATCACTGCCTTGTGTACACTTGACTTGACCCATATGTTGTTTACAAGTCCAAATTTTGTACAAGTTGTAACTTGTACAATAGGCTCAGAGTGACTTTTATTAACAAGCTCACTAAAATAATGTTTTTTATCCTGTGGAACAAAGGACGTGCGGTACTCAATTCATTTTTGATGGACTCAGACAAGAGATGGAATCAAAAGCCTCACATACTTGGACTGTATTTGGTCTGGATTACAGCTCTGTTATGGCACTTTATAAAGCTTAAGTGTCCATAATCATTAAATAAATAACCTTTTAATTTTCATTAGCTATATGTATACAGAAATATATGCAAATTTAGTAGATGAAAATGAAATGTTCTATTATTAGTAGACATCAGTTTTGGATTCGGATATTATCCTTAATTTAAAAAAAAAACTTGTCTTTCTTAAAAACGATAATTTTCTGGGTAATATCTCAAACTACCCAGAAATATTTTTTTTGAAAATTTGACTTTCTTTAATTTTGAATTATAATTCAAACTCGGAACATGAGTTAAGTTTATTGTATAACTCCAGAGGAGAGTAAAAAGGAACAGGCAATATGTATTAAAAAATGTAAAACTACATTACATAATATGTGAAAATTCTCAAAAACTAGAACTGAACCAAACTTGAAAAATGATATAATATCCTAAGACAAAATCAACTGATAGTATAATTCAAAAACTTGAGTTCGACCCAAATTTACTCGAATTCAGCATTATTTTTTATCTAATTTTATCTATGTATCATTAAGGAGGATTGATTCGTTTCAAGTTATTTATTTTGGGATAAATTGCTTTGACTTATCAGTTCTGTTCAGGAACGAATTAAACTCGTTTTAATCTCTGGGTATAAAGGTACATAATAATTTATAATTAATAATTTAATGTCGGCTACAGGGGATAAATTGATGAGTTAACTTTTTATAACAAATGTAAGAAAAACAAAAACAAAATATATTCTATTGTACCCTGTTTGTCGGCTGATATCGTTACTCAATCATTCGCCCATCTCGTCACATCTATGTAGTTATTTCTCAGAGATTAACAAAGTATCTAGGATTCAATTTCATAAAATAGTATCAACGTTTAGTTCACTTATAAAGTGACTAAAATAGTAAATAAATCCCTTCCAAAGCAATATTCTATTAGAAAAATTTGTACATACCAATAATGATCTTCATGATATTTCTCAATGCCAAAATTGGGCCAAATTGAGTCTCATACATCATTTGAAGGTCATAAAGTATAGTTACTTTTCTTGGGTATATCAACTCATACCATAAATTTTAATAGGAATACTTTAATTGACTAAAATATGACTATGACATATTGGGCCTTATGTGGAATGATGTTTTTTGGGTGAATATTGTTTTTGTGTCAACAAACAACATATAAGCAGGGACGTCCGCAGGGGTTGGGTTGGAGGGGATGTAGTTCTTCTCCCCAAATTAAAGATTTTTGGTTTTTTTAGGAGAAAATTTAATATTTAAGAATGTTTTACAAAAAATTTAATATTTGGAATTTTTTTTTTCAAAAATATGATTTTTCTAATTTTTGTGAATAGCTGTGGATTTTTGGAAAAAAATTCCAAAAAAATTTTAAATTTTTTGTGAGCAGCTGTAGATTTTTGAATTTTTTTTCCAAAGAATTCCTGAGAATAGCTATGGATTTTTTCTTTTGTTTTCAAAAAATTTTATTTACTGAGAATATCTATAGATTTTTGATTTTTTTTTCCAAAAAATTTTAACGATTGGATTTTTTTTTTTCAAAAGAATTCCAAAAACCAAGCCACCCCTCCCCCAATCTAATCCTGCGAACACCCCTGATAAGGGTTTCTATTCTCATAAAGTTTAGTTGTTTATACTTCCTCTAAGATGGTCAACTTTTAAAAGTATGACGTTTTGAAAAGACACTCTTTCTTTAAAATATAAACAAAACAACAGCTAACAATTATTGAAATACTATTTAAAATTTGATGGATTTCAAAGACAAATTTCCCATATTAGAACATTATCAGGCGAGTATTTAGGTAGTCTAATAAAAAAAATTGAAGACTGCTATAACATTCTTAAGTATCTCAACTCATTCCATAGTAATCAAATTTCATAATTGATTAAAATGTGTCTATCGTGTTTGTTGGGCCGGGTGTATATTGATGAAGTCAAGTATAGAAGCTCTATTAACAGATAACAAAACAACAGCTGACATTTATTTCTGTAATATGATATAAGTTTTGATGGTTTTTGATAGCCATAAGAGATAAGGTCAATACATAGGTAGTCCTGAATTGACCCAATTTGGTGTGTGTTTTTTTCTTATTATAAATTTAACCAAGTGTTATATACCGATTTTTATACATAATATTTATACACTATGTAGTAGAGAGACTATAAGCATCATAGTCTTAAACGTCAGAATAGAAAGACGTCGTTTTATTTTATTTTTTTGTTGATGGATGATATAGGTATATGAGAAAGAAGGATGTAGAGGGATCCAGACGAAGGAGAAGAAGACGAAGGAGGATGTTTATCATCACTTGTCAAAAGGAGAAGAAGAAGAAGAGAAGAGGAGGAGGAGTTAAGAGGGGGGCAAGGGGGTACTAATGAGTTTTTTAATTGTATAAAAAACCAAGCAGATGTATATCGGTTCAATTTGCGTCAATTCATTTAGTAGAAAAAAGGGGTCAAACCACATTGTGTGAGATCCTTGTACCTTCTAAGTACATTAGAGTGGGTTGAAAATCAAAATTTTAGGAATCAATAAAATAAAGTGATTTCGGAAATGTATAATATAAGAACAAACAAAAAAAAAAATACTAATAATAATTTTTTGAAAAAATTTCAAAAATACATGGATGTCTATTCACAAAAAATTTGAAAATTATTTTTTTTCTTTCAAATATCTATAGCTGTTCACAAAAATAAATTCAAAAATCCATAGATATTCACAAAAAGTTCAAAACTTCACAGTTGTTACCGAAAATGTAATTTTTTAAGAATTATTATTAATAGCTATTCAGAGTCAATTAAATTTTTTAGAAAAAAATTTAAAAAATTAAATTAGAAATATCACATATATCTGAGAAAAAAAAATGCAATTTTTAAAATACAGATAATTCGCTAATGCAAATTATTTATGGAGTGAAATAGTCTCAACTTTTAAACAACGTAGACGGTTTTTTTTTTCAAATATCTACAGCTGTTCACAAAAAAGTTCAAAACTTCACAGTTGTTTAAAAAAATGTAATTTTTTGAGAATTTTTTTTAAATCAATAGCTATTCACAGTCAATTAAATTTTTTAGAAAAAAATTTAAAATATCACATTTATCTGGAAAAAAATACAATTTTTAAAATTACAGATAATTCGCGAATGCAAATTATTTGCATATCTGGAGTGAAACCGTCTCAATTTTTAAACAACGAAGACTTTTTTTTCAAATATCTACAGTTGTTCACTAAAAAAAATTAAAAAAATTAAACTTTAAATATCACATTTATTTGGAAAAAAAAAATTTTTAAAATTACATATTATTCGTAAATTCAAATTATTATGAAGGGAAACAGTCTCAACTTTCAAACAACGTAAAGTCGTGGTTTTTTGTCGGTCCGGGTATTGATTTTTTTTTTTTTTTTTTTTCCAACCGATATCCCATTTTTTCCGACTCTAATATGAAATGACTTTTTCTTTGAGAAATATTAAATTAGCTTTTATAAATAAAGGACTTTTCTTCATGCATTTTTTGTAAAATTTATAATTGACTTCTTTTTTTCAAAACCATATTTTTGTTTTTTAATTACCTAAATAAAAAAAGTTCAAGCATCTTTAGTGGCTTTTTAATAAACTGTGTCAATTTTTCAATTAATAATATTTATTTTAGAAAGTTAGAAGTTCCTTTATATTTTCAAAATAATTACTTGAATTTTGAACACTTTACTTCAAAATCGATTATTTCCATTATAACTACAAATAAGTATCTTGCATGCGCAAGAATAGTTTGTCATTATTCTTAATTTTGTCCTAATTCAAGTATTTATAAATTTTATAAAAATTGGTGAAGATTGGTTGATATCTATGATGGCGTCTTTTTCTTTCAATTCGCACGCATACTTCAGATACGAGACAGAACTATATGGGAAGTCACAATTTAGGAACCACTACATCTCAGATTTCCAATATTTACATACAAACCATTAAGCCTACGTTATATTGTACTCAAGCCAATTGGGTCTAACTATTTGTTAGTGCACAGATACATAATGAAAATAATCGATTTAGAAGTGTGGATTTTTTAAAATTAAATACGATTTACATCCTAAATTCGAAATTCAAATATTTATATAGTATCTTCTAGGGATGTTTCGCTTTCAAAATTTTACGCCGAAGCCGTCTTCCAATTGAACAATATTTGCTAAATGACGTAAATGAGATATGAACGAGGAACGACATCGTCAATCAATCTTCTCCATTTTTTTTTAATGAATACTTAAATAATTAAGCCTAAATTAACAATAATGGCAAACTATTCTCTTTCCTTGAAAGATAAAGTTTTACTAATTGTTAATTCAACTTGTAAACTGAGGTAATATATTAATGGAAATGATGCCTTTTTGAGGGTACTTTAAAATAAGAATAAAAAAATGTACTAGACAGTACCATACGAGGAAAGGGACCGATTTTAAGCCCCAAATAAGGACCGATAAATCCTTTAGACTTTTATCAAACTATTAAATAGGGAATGAACAAAATAAAAAACATCAATACCCTCAAGATGACACGGATGAACTAAGGTGTCATAATACAAAAATAAGTATACTAACTAATTATAAATATAAGGTGGCGCCACTATCCTCGGGTATGTAACAAACTACTAATAAGTAAACAACATCCATGCTCCATTGCCTGTGGGCCATATTATATCGAAGCTTTAAAACAAAGCTGTAAAACGCGGGTGTTCACATGGGTATGGAGCTCACAGACACAAAATCCAGAGTCTGGGATTACTTGGTCTCTGTCATCCTATAAACTATTGACAAAGAGTTATTTTGTCCCAGATACAAAAACTCTTTTGAGGTCGTTTGCCTGTGAGGTCCTTCTCTCCCTTTGCTGAGTAAGAGGTCACAGAAGTATCACTGGAAATGAGGTGGCTGATATGTTAGCCAGAGCTGGAGTTCTGGATCAACCTCTTACTCGAATTGTTGGTATCTTTCGGTCATGCCTTAGGGATAATGTATCTGCCCATTGCATTGACAAATGGTAGACACATGGTAACTTGGACTATTGGCGTCAAACCGTGCGATGCTCCCAAGAGTTAGGCTTGGGAGGTGGAAGCATCTCTTGGATTTTTTGAAAGGAAAACTGATTCCTTGGTTCAGGTTACTAATGGACATTATCTACGTCGACCTTATCATCTTATGCACCATGAAATGAGCCTACTATGTCGTGGGTGGGTTTAAGAGATGATAAACACTTCATCTGGTTTATGAATGTCCTAAATTTATAATTGAGCGTTTGGACAATTTTCGACCTTTTCAAGGACATTCCATCTCCAGTCGCTCCAGTTTCTGAATTAATTCTGATGTCTGGCCCTGGCTGAAAAATGTACCATCCCTAGAACACGTTTAGGATGGACTGTAGTAAGATACTTTACCTGCAAATTATTGTTCTTGTATCACATGTTAAAGTAATCCCCAAACTGATTGTATGTTATTATGATGTGTAGCAATAAATATTTTAAATAAATAGCATAAGTAGATTCCTATTAATTTTTTGCCACGGCAGATGTCGCTTTTTCTGACAAAAGGACCTTACTTTATAATTTCCCCTCATGACAAATGAAGCATGTTCTTCTCTTCGCAGAATTCACCTTGTTAATTCATGGTTAGTTATAGAGTAAAATACAAGTATACTCAACGCCTCTAGCGGACAAAAAAAGCATAACTACAACCATTACTTTATACAAATATTGAGCACGTGGTCTTCATTTCACAACTTGGTTTATAGCTTTGCATTAGATTTCCTTTTTCATTTCCTAATACTAGATTGATTCAACTCGACTCCACGCAATAATCCTCTCAAATCGACACAACACTTTTATGGGCAGAGACTCAAAGTTTTGTAAATGACGCTGATCAAGTAATAAAAATAGGACCAATATTTATTATATATTTTCTATATACCTACATAGATAATGAGATTCTCTTTTCCAAGAAAGAAAATATATATATGTATATATATATAAAAAGATATTTAAATACCTAATAATAAGTTTTTCACAGAAAAGTATTTTATTTTTATTTTTTTAAATACAAAAAAAAAAAAATTAAATGAGTAATGAGCTAATAATGATTTCGTTTTAAATCATGTTCCTATTTTTTTTTTCGGCAATTTAAAGGCGAAAAAAAGAAAGAAAGAAAAAAAAGCAATGCATCTAATTTTTACATGAGTGGCTTCTGTTTTTGCTTTATCAAATAAAATATATGTATGCCTATTTATGTACAAGTATATATACTTATATACAGAACTAAATGTGCTATAATATAGATGAGGGCGATGCCGGAAATGTTGCAAGTAAGCATAGCTTAAATACACCATATATGAATCTACAACAACAGATATATAGTCATGTACCAACTATTCTTATTAATTACTGTTCTTAACATCCAATCATAGTCTTTATCTCCCGGGATTATTCGGATTTTTATATCTACCCGTATTTAATATTTGTATAAGTACAAATCCTGAAAGTTATGACAACGGTTAGTGATATATGTGTTTTAATTGGGGATAAGTGATTTCCTTCCTAGTAAATCCATTCCTTGTCTTGTAATTTTATTCTGAGTAAATTCATTCCCTGTAAAATTCATCACCGGACATTTTATTCCCACTTTGAAGAGGGATATTTAGTCACGTCATACGGTTTAATTTTCTAAACTACTTAGTAGTTTTTGTTTAGGGATGTAGAAGGGGTGGGCAAGGTAGTCGGCAATCGGCACTGGGGATGAGTGATGAGTCATCGATAACTAGTGACGGATGGGAGACGGATATGAATGATTTATGGTGTTTATACAGTGAGAAATAGAGGACGAAGAAGAGTATTGACGGGATTCACTTCTATTTCCAATTATCTATTATCCACAGATCGGGATTCCATTTCTATTCACTATTCAAGATTTATCATGACGTCATTTCTAATCTATTAACACCATAAATCATTCAATTCTGTCTCCTAACCATCACGTGGCATTACTCATCTCCAGTGCGTGATGCCCAACGTCCAACCATACACAAAAACTACTAACTAGGGTAGAAACATAAACCGTATGACGTCACTTTTCAAAGTGGAATGAAATGTCCGGGAATGAATTTTACAGGGAATGAAATTACCCGTCACGATTTAAAATTCGTTTGGTATTATTCAATTCGAAGAGAAGGGGGGGGGGAAACAAGGAATGGAAAAATCAGGAAAATTACACAGAGATTAGTTAAATAAAAATATGTTTACATTTTTTAAAACAGCTTTTATTAATCAAATATCATTATTTTGGGGCGTTTAATATTTGGTTTTGCATACCATCCATTTGTTTCACCAAGCAAATTAGTTTGTTCATCACTTGCAATTTAAAAGTTGTTATTGGTGAAGTAATCGAGTTACTGAACTACAAAAAAAGGGGATCTGGAGGCTCATAAAACAACCTGTATACTATTAGTAATGATGATAAATGAGTATATGGTTTGGGTAAGACTTATGTCTTACCCAAACCACATACTCATAATAAAAGAAACAACATGCCTGTTAAAGTAACAATGAATAAAAAACATGTACTTTAAATATGTTCGCTCATTCACACCCTCGATCAAACAATGACTAGGGATTGAATGTATACATATGTAGAAGGGCTAGGTTTTAAAATTTAATTTTTCCCCCGCTGCTTTTTTCCCCCTTGGTTTTATCATTACAAATTTTTCTTCAAGAAAAAAACTCCTTTATTGAAGGGGAGGGGGTTACAGACCCTCCATTGCACCCTCTGTGAACACCCCTGATATATATTTGTAGCCTCTTTCACTAAAGTCTCTTTAGGTCATATTAAAACTTTAAAAGCAATTAGCAAAATGCACTTGTTAGATTGAGGATATACCAGGTTCGTGGAGTTATCTTTTTCCAACGCAAGATGTCGTTTTTTTATTATACCACTGATGACGTCACAGCATAATTTTCCCTCATTCCCAATGTGCCATCCCTTAGCAACGTTTACCTTGTTAATTTAGGGTCAATTCATGGAGGCGGTGTAGTTAATTTTGATGCAATGTACAGCAATCCTAGCGAACAAATAAAAAAAGTCAATATGACCACCATTTTGAACAAATATTCATCACGTGGTCTCAGTTTCCCTACTTTATTATAAAGTTGTAGGTCGAACTATCTTCACATTTATTTATCCTTCTTTAAGTATAAAAATAGAGACGTTCATTAAATTTCAGGGTTTTTTTATGTTCATTTAATTGGTTCGATGGAGTTGGACTCATTGATTAAGTATAGGTAAACATCATAGTATTAAAATTACTCCAACTAATCTAGGAATCACTTGGGCACGGCCCTACGCACACTGAGTTCATTTCACTCATATGAAAATCTCCAATGGACATCTACAGTGGGGTCATTAATACATAAGAAAGAGGTAAAGGAGAAGTTGAAGGGGGGTGAACAACAAAACCTAATTTCCTGTGGACAATTCGTAATTAGTCATTAGAAAAATGAACAAAAAAATATTTGTTAATACAAATACGAGAAACAAAACAAGAGCATATCACACTCTTTAATTAAAAAATAATTAGGTCCTGCCCATATTAAATATTTAATGGTTATATACATAGTTAACTAACTAACTAAGGAAGGGTGTCTGTAGAGTATAGATGTGCAGTCATACCTTGTCATACGAGTAATATTCTTTTCTGGACTCTGCTCGTAAGTCAAAGTAATTGATCCCCCAAAAAAGAACTAAATAAAGTCTAATCTTGAAGAGGATTTTGTCTTCTATTGCCAACTGCAGATAATATTTTAATTAGCTCGTCCTCACAAAATAAATTAGGAATAAATAATGTAAAAATTGAGTGTGGATCACATTAGTAGACTTCTACAAATTATCCTCTGTTTATACCAATAGATTATTCTTTTTAACCCTTTGGGTGCATTGCAAATTTCGCTTGAAGTAGCCAAAATTGATCGTCACAATAAATTAAAAAAAAGAAATTGATTGATTTGATGGTTGAGAGACACTCATAAGATCTATTACAAGTATCTTAAATCAAGTGAAGATTCTAAACTAAATGTAAATCTTAGACTATAATTCACTCAAATATGTCTATGAAATATTTTGGCGGTATATATATTTGAAATGAGTAAATTATTTGGAGTTTTTTGATTCCATATAATGATTTGAGTTCAGTAGTGTTTTTATGTTGATGCACGTTTGTTTTTTCTCTGTATCCAGCTCGTATCTCAAAGAACTCGTAGGTTGGCATATTCGTATCTCAAATTAATACTGTACAAGGGAGTAAAACACGGAAGATTCTCTTCTTTCATAAGGGGTCATATCAAATTACTCCTAGTAGGCTTGAATGATTTGACTGCTCAACCCCTTTTGAAAGAAGAAGATCACAGATAATATATACATAGCTGTTATTGTAGGCGCACCATATATCCTTCTACATCTTGTACATTGGAAAGGGGGCTCGAGCTATGATGAATCAAGGACGCATTCGAGGGACATAAATAAAATGTCATTTTTTATTTTTTTTTGAAGGAGAGAAAAATATTTCACGATTATTTCTTTAATAAAAATTATGAACATTCATTGTACGTAGTAGAAATATTAGTTCTGTGTTCAAGAGAATCTTAACCGAAATAAGATCAATACATTGAAAGAGGAATTGAAAAGAATTATAGGAACAAGATTTGTAGACCAAGAGAAAATTGGGGAGGGGAAATATATTTAACTTTGATAATTTTAGTGTTATTACTATGACTTTAATAGCAAGATAAGGAGATTCAAGGGGTTCAAGACTAAGACAAGACCAAGACTTTGAAGTGTCGATATCAAGAATGAAAAATTGATGAGTACTATGGAAAAGAGAATTTTTCATATAGTTAAGAACAGGGATTCTCAACCTTTTTTAGTGATGTACCACTTGTATAATATTTATTTGATCCAAGTACCCCCTAAACCCCCACAACGCATTTTCAGATTCAATTACAAGGGCGTCCACAGGATTATATTGTGGGCGGGGTCTTTTTTTTTGGATTTTTTTAGTTTTTTTTAAATAAATCCCAAAATTAAAAATTTTTGGAAAAAAAAATTTTTGGAAAAAATTTCTAAATATTTTCGAAAGAAAATTCAAAAATCCATAGCTAATCACAAAAAAATTCGGAAAAAATTAAAAATCTATATTTATTCTCAAAAAATTAAATTTTTTGGAAAAAAATTTCAAAAATACGTATTTATTGTCAAATAATTCAGTTTTGGAAAAAATTTCAAAAATTCGTTGCTATCCACAAAAAATTAAATTTTTTGGAAAAAAATTTCAAAAATCGTTATCTATTGTTAAAAAATTAAGTTTTTTGGTCCAAAAAAAAAAATCCAAAATCTACAACTGTTCTCAAAAAAGAGAATTTTTTGGGAACAAACTTCAAAATTCTTAGCGATTCACAGAAAATTAAATTTCAATTATAAAATTTTTGGGGAAAAAAAAAATCAAATATTAAATTTCTTGGAGGAAAAATTATAAATTTGTAGCTATTCACAGAAAATTAAATCAAATTTCAAATATTTCAAAAAAAAAGTTCAAATATTACATTTTCTGTAAAAAACCAAAATTTATTAATTGGGGAGGACGGGCTACAACCCCTCCAGACCAACTCCTGCGGATGCAAACTTGTAAAATATTCATTAAAAATCTCAAGTACCCCCATCAAGTGCCTCCAAGCACCTCAAGGGGTACGTGTTCCCCCATTAAGGGATCCAAAGTAGGAGAAAATTATGGACCATGTTTTTATATTTTTAGTTTGTTTGGAAAAGGAAGTTTTTAATGTAGTTGCTTTTGGTAGAGATCATGACATCAAGCTTAAAGTATTAGAGCGTCAAAACCAGTGATGCAGTTATGATTTTTCAACTGGAGGACACCATCCAAGGGTTTCATTACATAAAGTATGTAAAATCAGTGTAGGACTTTTTGCAGTCACCAAAAATCTATGGTGGATGTGTCCACATACCTAACGCCATACATACTTGGTACTAAAACAAGACCAGGACTTTGAGGAGTCGGGCCAAAATAGTAATACAAAGTCTTGGCGGGATTCAGAAAATAACAAGCAAAAAAACAAGAGCAAGTCTTTGGGAGACCGAGAACAGAACAGGATCAAGTTTTAACGGAATTGAGACCAAGATTATTGGGATATAGATCATTTCTAATTATTTTTTTACCAAATGACATTTTGAATCTAGTTGCGTTCTTCTTGATCATAGCAATCACAAGTCATAGAATCTGAAAAGTTAAGACGCAGGCAAGAATAATAGCAGGCAACATCACTAATAATACAATAATCCGTTAAGTGATTCACTTTTTCTTCGAGTGTACTGGGTAGGAGAACTGTATACTGCATGAGATTTCATTGGTCACGGTTGCATTTTTTTTTTTTTTTTTGCTTTTCAGGATGTTAATTGCAAGCATGTCTAAATGAAAAAACACGAACATTATGCATCATTATTGTCCATTGGTCAATTCTTTCAAAAGTGAGATCCTTTGAAAAGAGACAAAGTATTCAGTATCAATTATTCTTCATGTGCAAGTTCCAACTTGTACTTTAAATACTATTGGGATGTAAATTATTGCAGTTATAATCCCGACTCACTTTAAGAAGAGTAATTATGGCTAGCTTTATTTCATAAACATATTCTGGTCAATTATTGGCATTTCATTAAATTTTATGGAATGAGAACCCCTACCTAAGAATGTTAACTATAGTTTAACCCCTTCAACTCATTTATAATACTTAATTTAGCCCCAGTATAGTACTCTTTCAAATACATAAAATCCCTCATTGTAATGAGGGATTTTGGTTACTTTAATTAATGTAATTTGTAGATTAATCAGAGCATAAATTGTTGATAATTATTGGCTATACAACAATATTCAGATCTTGAAACGCTTTCCGGCTAAAACTCACATCTATTATTGTTATTTAAGCCATAAAATACGGAAATGACCATTCAAATTTTCAATTGCAGTAAGTTTGGCTTTTAAAGTATTATTTTTAAAAGTCAGGTTTTTAGTATATTTCGATACAGAGCCCTATTTTGAAATGAAAGAACTGTATAGGTGAAATTTGAGGCTAATAACAATTAATGAAAAACATTCCAGCATTCAAAAGATAATGTTTTTGTAAGTTATCTTGAATGGTTATGTGAAAATGTTTCGAAATTAAATATTTGAGCTTGCTTTAATGTTGAGGGACTACATATAAATATGTAGTTAGTAGTGTTGTGACTCTGTCCAGCACCGAATTTTGTTTTAGGTTTGGTCTTATGTGATTTTTTCTATACCAATTTGGCCCGATATTTCAGTCCAGACCGTGGTCTCAGACAGTGGACCAAATTTTTTTCGGTCTCACTTTGTGGACCGATTTTTTTTTATCTCATTTTATGGCCCTATTTTTTTTTCTTATCCTATGGACCAATTTTTTTTTTCGTTTCAAATATTATTAAAGACAAAATTTCTTCTTTTTTTTTCTTGATCAACCGTCATTGATTATTTCAAAAAACTCAAAAGTACACGATATTTCCTAGAACCAATACTGGATACATAGAGTATAAATTTATTCATTTGATTATACAAGCAAATCAATTATGTAATATGTAATAAGTCATATAAGAATTGGGAATCTGTTTCGGGGCATATTGGTTTGTTATATAATTTTATTATTAAGTAGACATCTATGTTCTCCGAGAGTTAGGACCGAAGGGAGATAAAAGATATCGGATGAAGATATTTTAACTTGATTATCCATCTCAAGAGATGCTCAAACTCAGAATTCCGTATTCTACAATAGACGAAGGGAGTTAAATTCATCTGAAATATCTTTTTTTAAACTTTGTAAGTAACGTCATTGTACTTGAAAATACATAGGATGTAATTTTATAAGCAATTTATCTATAAAATCGCTAAATTGATTTTTCCTTTGGACCGAACTAGACCGAACTCTTTTGTTGCAGCGATCTAGACCGAATTTTTCTATGAGACCGGTCCGGACCAAGCTTTATTGTTGAGCCAACGTTTCAACAAAAAATAAAATGGTCTCAGACCGATCTAGGATTTCCTGACCGAAACCCAACACGAGTAGTTGGTTATTTAGTGTAGTGGTTTTTGTTTTTTTCTACTCTTAAATGTACATACTAGAGTCATTTACAATTCTACGTAATTCTTCCCAGAATTGAGTTTTTATTTTTTGAATGCCAATCCTTCATATTTAAAGTGCAGATTTCACCCATTTACCATTTAACTTTTGAATCTACATAATAATTACTAATATTTGATATTTCCAAAGATGGTTTTCTTTAAATGTTTATCTCCGTTCTCTTTTGATAGGTCATTATTATTTATTATTGTTATTAATATCTAATAATGGGATGAGAGTAAATTAATCAGGTTGATGGGGGGGGGGGCGTCTTGGGTGGTAGCCGCAAAAAAAAAAACAGAGAGTGACTGATTAGCACCTAATTTATCATACAACTTGAATGGCCAAAGCAAATAACAATAAATATAATAATGAAATCATAGAATTGGATCAAATCTCTTAAATCATCAGTGCAACGGCCTCACGATAAAGAAAGAAATAAATAAAATTCAAATGTCAAAATTTTAATTTTTATGCATTGAATATGAAAAGAAAAAGAAAAAAAAAATATTAATTTTTTCGGGAATAATCATTTCTTTATTTAATGTACATATATATACGAGGGTGGTCTGAAAAGTTTCCAACCTCAATGTGAAGATAGCAGTACTCACTAATAAAAGTGATTCCCATTGAGGTCGGAAATGTTCTAAATGGCTGCAACTTTGATGTTTCAGCCATTTTGGAGGCGACATGGACATGTAACTGGACAAAATAAAGTATCAAGCTATCATTAAATAAATGTCCTACAAAATGGCCCTAATCCTTTCTGAGTATCTGTCAACAGATGTTAAATAGATGCTGTGATTAGCTGCTTTATCCATATTAATGACAGCTTAATACATGACTCACATCAACTCAGTCTGTTACATAGTAAATGCACGTCCAAAATGGCTCAAAATTTCTTCAGTTGCTGTAAACAGATGCTAGAAAGATGTGTAGCTTTTATATATGAGTACAACCATCTTTACGTTGAGGTCCGAAACTTTTTCAGACCATTCTCGTATATGTACGTGCACCCTCAACAAGGATTTCATCAACTTGGATTGACATGGTGTGCTCCTGACAGCTTTATTTTTCGTTTACCCCAAGAAACATATGAAAATAATCTTTATAAACCTGAATTTCTGTCCCATCCAAATTAAGGATCCCGCCGTTCAAATTAGGGCCTATTTATAGGAAGAGTAGTTAAACCCAGGCCCATATTTAGATAAAATCACCTACAAAAATAAGAATGGGCACTTTATAGAGCTCAAACCTCCCCCTAGTGTAATTTTTCCTAAACGAAATATAATTTCTTCTTCATGTTAAAGTCAAAAATGTGTTGAACATGTTTAAATTAATTTCTGTTGCATTCAAACTTTCGTACAGGTATTGCGTGGGCAAATAAAAATTTCAGCTTTACATCTCAATTTGTTCAAAAGTCGATTATGCATTTTTGACCTTTTATGTGGCTTTGACCTTTAATCATGATTTTTCTCTTTATAAAGCATTTTTATTAAACCCACAATGGCACTGATTTGAGCTCTGTTACTTCAATATCTTACAAAGTAATTGTATTGTATGAAAGGCCCCATGATCAGAGCCAAAGTAAGTATCATAAATCAAATGAAGTCTATATATACTGTAATTAACATTCTTGGGTATCTCAAACTATTCAAAAAATTGAATCCATAATTGATCTGAATATGTTAATGAAATAATGGGTCTTTATCGATGACCAATTAATTTCTAAATTTTTTCTTGAGATTGTTTTGGTGTTGTCACTCTATGAAGGATAATTATATGATATAGTGTACAACATGGGGTCTTGTACAAGTTGTAATTTGTCCTAGAAGAAGTTGTAATCAAAATCGAGATGAAACATCACCATTGAAACATTTATAGTCATATTTAAAATGAAGGCCATATATTAAAGGAGTAATATTCGATTTTTTGGATGTGAACTACTATTTGACTAGACCTGCGGCATATTATAAAATTCAAGAGTCTACAGAGCCATAATTTTTTTGTTTATTTAATAAACAAATCATTGAAATATTTCCAAGTGAAATTGTAGCATCAATCGAAGAACAAACAACTTTGTTTTGAACATCCTAGACCGATTTACGACTGTAATAAGTTTTGTTGAAACAAAGTAACTCCGTCGTCCTTAAAAAGATTCAGATTTAATCGATATAATTTTAAATTAGACCGACTCCCTAAATGAATTCTTTATGGCATCATGTGTGTTTCTAATTGTGAAGATCTGTACAATAACGTCATATGAAGTTTAAAGTGTTTATAGGTGTACAACTTTTATAACTGAGTAGAGGAGAAAATACGTGCATAGAGTGATGCCTGAAAAATCAATCAGAGTCCGAAAAAATCGGTATCAGACCGAGCCTTAATGCTGCTAAATAGTCATGCACAAACACTTTGCAAAATCAACTGACTACTCAGTGACGTCCACAGGGTTATATTTTTATGGGGAAGGGCGGGGTTTTGGATTTGTTTGTTTGACAAAAAAATTGGAAAAAAAATTCTAATAATTCTAAAATTAAATTTCATATATACAAAAAAAATTACATTTTTTCAAATAAAACTATCAAAAATCCACATATAAGGTTATACCATAACGTGTGTACGACTTATGTTTGACTTCCACCACGTTTTTTTAATAGTGACGTGATAGAATATGATATGTTGAGTGTTTTGTCGAAATCTGTTTGCCTAGCCCAGAAGTCAATACGATAAATCAAATTGAAAATTCCAGAAAGTCCGATTACTTGATGGTCTAACCTTGTATTTCTATTAACCTTGGGTTGCACAAGAAGTTACAACATGTATCCCTGTATTTAATATGTGAGGCATTAACATAAAAACAATCTTGAAAAAAAAAAGAATACAATAATTTTTGAGTAAATTAAGGGCTTTGTTAACACATTTGTGGGATTAAATTAGATAACCAATAATTTTAACCATAGTTTAGAACCGTTTTTGATTTATGATAATAACCCCAATATGGACCTTATTGGACCAAATATATCCATTTATCATTTTTTTATTGTCACGATTGATTTTTGGTACTTTAAGTGCACTTTGCGATGCACTCAAAGAGCTAATAATAACTAATAATTGATTGATAGAAATTGATAATGATTTTTCGTTGAAGAATACAAACGTGGTCCACACCCAATTTAGTTGTTGTTTTTTTGTTTTTTGATTTGACGGGCTACATATACAATATGAAGACTTAAATAGTCAAATTAGCGATTGCATCAATTAGAAATTAAAATGGCTATAATTATTATATATTATGTTATATAAAGGTAGGATGTTTAACTTGTACAAAGTGTTTGTACAAGTAGGAGCATGGTGGATACTTTAACATATATTATTAAGAGCTTAATAGTCAAAGATTGGTATTTTAAGGTATACTGTACAATGTACTGAGATATATTATAATGGAGTAGATAAAGCAATCAAATTAACGTCTAAAGCACTAATGGTAGTAGTGAGATCATTTATCATAAAAAATACCCCCTCAGTGCCAAGAGAGACTTTTGTCACCTTTGAGAAGAGAACATAGGTATGTACGTATCCATGTAGTAGCTCTTTCCTGCATTCTACCTATGTAGTACAGCATAGGTAGCTGTGGACATATATTTGTTCTCTCTTTATTAGACTTTTTATTTTTTGAAGAGAAGAAAAAAAGTAATTTGTTTAGTTATTATAACAAGCAATTGTTCTGAAATCATCATCTCAAGGGAATCTATTCTTCGTTGACATTCTAATGACTTATGACAGGGGCTCTCAAACTTTGTTAGTGCGTGGAGGATATAATTTTTATAAATAGAGGTGGGGAAGAATGGGAGTTGGTTTTTTTTAAAAAAACCTTTATATAGACAGCAAATAATTTATAAAAATTAGAATGATCTAAACTTCTCTGGTCAAGATGCATTTACAAACATAAAATATTTATATATATAAACTCAAAACATTAGCATTTAAAATCAATAAAATACAAACATAATATTAATAGCAAATTTGCTTTTAAGCCAACACCTAGTTAGTTAGTTTTTTTTTATTGCTTTTTCTAAATAGTTTGAGAATCTTCTGTAAAGTCCGAAAACGTCTTGATACGTTTTATGTATGATATCTAATGATATCAGAGGCCCAGTCACAAGCACCTTCGATCGCCCTAGGGATCTCAACTCCAACGCTCCGTATCTTGCCACTGCTAAAATCAAAATAGCATGAATTTCCTCTACAACCACGGGTCTCCTACAGTTATATTCTTAGCTAGGTAACTCTTTACATTTAATTCAGCATTATTCCCGATTGAGTTTTTATAATTATGTAAAATTGCGAATAAATACTTTTTCTCAAATTTTGATAGTTGAAAACATGTTGGTGTACGTGTGTTTGGTTTTGTTCTGAGATCGCTTTAATATTTAGTGGACCGGACTAATTCGGTCCTCTGACGAAGTTTAGTCTGACCCCATCTCAAAGAAAAATTAGATATAGAGCAGTCTAATTTAAAATTCGGTCTATACCGATTTACTAGTTGAATTGTTGATGACGTTATGTGTGTGTTTCAAAGTTCTAAGCATGTGTACAATTTAAAGTTTAAAGTGTTATATAAATCATGACTAAACCCTGCTTTTTAACGAATCAAGAAAATACAACTCAAAAATCAATTTGTGATATGTTTAAATACTATAATTAGCTATATTTATTATTATTAACTAATATGTCATCCTTGACTACCAATAAGAGCCTCGACACGCTGGCAAATAGATTGGCAGTTCTTGACGATAAAAAACATGCCCATGGCGTACCACGCTGTCATAATCGTATGTCATGTCGTAGAGCGAATCCAAATTCGGATGAGAGGGTTTGGGAGATATTCTTCGCTAAGACGGACCAACCTGTAAAGTCCAGGGGGTTAAGGAACGCCAGAAGTTAGCCATATTGTTGCTGTAGATGTTTTGTTTCTTCTTGGCTGAATGGGCTGTAATAAACTTCTTGATATTCAGGATGGAGATTCCAAAGGGGCTCTGCACCCCTATCGGTATCGGCACGAAGGAAATCGTACACGTGTTGCCGTTTTTTGTTGTTGCTCTGATATTTTAACACTTAGAGTAATACGTAACCTCGCTAACACAAAAATACCATTTGTATTTGTTGTCAGCTGTCGATTCCCTATTCTCCTTTGATACGCTATTTCATAATGTATTCCTTTTGATAAATATACAAAGTAGTAAGTTATTTTATACTTATGATCAGTTTCCAAAAGAATTGGAATACAATCTTTTGTTGATCCCTCGTCGTTTATATAATATATACGAGTACATTGGCCAATTTATTATTTATATAAATAGTTTTTGGCTATCACATTGCTAGGCTTTTAATAGAATATTACTAAGCAATATTATAATATAGTATCAATAAAATACAATGAAGATTTTAATATTACACAATATATATATATAAATTATTCATTTTAAAAATGGTGAAGAAATAATATGACGGTGATAGTCTGGGAGTACAAAAGAGATATTTAGCAGTTGGTATGATTGACTTACTTGGCTAACTACCAGATGATTTTTGACCTTTTTTCTGGTTCTTTTTGGGGAAAAGTTGCATGATACACTAAAGGTAAAGACGTGAGAGCTATGAATAACTAAGAATTCATTGCTTAGAGACATGTGATATAAAAAAAAACTTGTTTATTTTTGTTTCAGCTGTCGTTTGCTTGCATAATGATACCTTAGTATTAAAAGTAATGGTAATAAAATTGTATTTAAATTCTACAGCATGTATTGGATCCCCAGTCCGTAAATAAATTATTGATGACTTCATATATGTGTCAAAATTGTAAACATTTGCACATTAACTGCTCTGGTGAAAATTGCTAATGAAAGATTATCCTGGAGAAAATTGCCATGGAGGAAAATTGCCCGTTAGGATAATTGCCCGTATTTTGTTCAAATTTAATGATGAATAATAACACATTATAAATTTGCTTAATATTATTTATGACAAGTATGTGAACATATTTGTTTGTTGATTCCCCCAAGGGAGTACCTTCAAGTCTGAGTAATATTATTGCATTATAGAAGTAATTCATATAATATTATTTGTATGTAACGTAGCATCCACATGAAAAAAGAGTTAAAAAGCGTTAAAACGGAGGAAAAAATGCGGTTTCCAATTTTCAAACCCAGGGCTTAAACTCCTTTTTGGTATTAGAGGGGTTCCTTGGAAGTATTGTATGAATTAGCAGTGTTTTTTAAGAATACAGGGGGTACCCTGAAGTAACCCACTCAACCCGAGTGCTTGGAACTATTTTTGGGGTATTAGAGGGGTTCCTTGGATGTATTGGATGAATTGGCGGGGATTTATAGGAATCCACCCTTGGCCAATCCCAGGTATTCAATCATATTTTAAGAGGCCATATGCAATTTATTCCCCCCTCCCTCCTTACCAATCCTCTCGAATCTATTTCTTCGAAGATTGGATTGAGTTTGAAAAATTGCATGGAAATTGTATTGCAATAATATTACTCACACTTAAAGGTTCTCCTTTGGGAGATGGAACAAACAAATATGTTTAGATATTTGTATACTAAGCGAATTTATAATGGGTTATTATTCATCAATGAAGTTTGAACAAAATTCCGGCAATTTTCCTAACTGCCAACTTTCTTCACTGGCAATCTTCCAAGGGTAATTTTCCCCAAGGCATTTTTCCTAGTGCCCTTAACGTAATATGGAGCTCATTGTGTTGCACCTATCAAATTTATACAACTTGGGAAGCCAAGAGTTAAAATTGGTTTAAAGATTGAGACCAAAAAAAATGGTGCGCGATTGGATAACAATTAAATTTCAGCCTACGGTCACGACCTAAATATTAGTCCAGAAAAATCGCTTTTGACGAAACAGGGGAAAATGGGTCTCAACCGAGTCCTTTAGTTGGTACCTAAATGAAGATCTTCATATTTTCTCAGGTGTTGCAAAAGTTTTAGAACCACTGGTTTATTGGATGTAGCTATTATAATAAATATTTGTACCTTTTTGCTTATTTCTACATCATTATGCTTGGACAACAATGTTAAATTATTGCAGTGTTGTAATTTTTTTATTGTTCTGCGACATCTTCTCTCCCTTGGATTTTGTTCAATTTGAAGTCCAGGTAGAGCGTTTAGTTCTAGGGTAGACTTTTCTGTTTGGCTCAATTACCTAGAGCCTGAGACACGCCAAAAAAGTACACAACGTAGGAATATAGACATCATATTATTTGAGTGTTTACAAAAAAATGGAATTTTCGTTAAAAATTAAAAATGTTAGACTAAAAAATATGCTTTGTTGAATAAGTTATTAGTCCTTTCGTTATGTTAAATTATTAAATAACAGACTATTAGATTAAGATATAAAAAGATTTATATTATAGATGAAAGAAATTCACTCTTATAATCCTCTTCAGACCTCTTCTACTATGGATAACAAACTGGCCACAGTTACTTCAAACGGATTTGACTTAGAGTGACCAAATTTAAACGCAACCTACCTACATATATTTGATGGTCCACAGTAAAATGATTGCAGTAAAAAGTTGCAGACAAAAGGGCTGTGGTATTATCATCCTGCACATTTTGATTGTGAGACAAAATTATTGTGAGTGATATTATTGCAAGACAAAATTATCATGTACAATTTGATTGTGATTTATATTAAATTTGAACAATAGGACACTTGTGCCATAATACTCCTGGCCCAAAGGTTGTGCAGGTGAACTTCTGGTATCCAAGCATATCTGAGCATCAAGGACACCTTCTAATAGCCCATAATCCACCCTGGGCCTCGGGTTGGGCAGGACTGCTTGGCTCCAAAAGAGCCAAGCTGTTCATTTGCACAACTCGTGGGCTGGGGTGGATTATAGATCATTAAATGGGGTCCTTGATGCTCAGGGAAGCAGGGGTGGTTGAATTTAAATTGCCTTGAGGCCCAGGATTTTACATTTATCCTTCAAGTGTTTTATTCTCTTCTCCAAATATAACATAAATTGCACTGATTGATTTTTGAACATCTTGACAATTTAGCACGTCTCCCTTAGTAGTAACATACATAATATGATGTCATATAACTTGTCTTATCATCATCACATCTATTATTATATAAACTTACTAAAAATATGTACAATATACAGCCCCACATACATATGTACATGGGTAAAATTTTCGCAATATTATAAATTTTGATAAAGTTATATGAATTACCACGAATAATCATAATGATTACTTGGATTTTAAAAAAGATAATTCACAAGTAATATGTAGAAGTATATTGTACAAGCATATGAGGCTAGCCTATAGCATGATGATTATTCCTAGCAAAAATAATAAAACATTTTCTTAAATGAGACTAATAACATATCTTATTTATATTTTATGAATTTATGTTTCATCAAATGTCAAAATGTAAGAAGAAGAAGTACTTTAAAAAATCGGGAAACAAAGGTAATTCACCACTCATTTACCATTTATGAACCATCATATTTATTATTATATATCTATATACGCATATATTTGGTTTAAATCTACTTACCTATTGAGGTAATAACTACCTATAAGTATTGTTACTAATATTTTAACCCTCCGCCCCCCTCTTCATAAATAAATATTAAAAAAAAAAAAAACAACAAGAGGCGAAATAGATAATTAAGATACCAAATTTTCTTTTTGGTATCTTACCAAGAATGTCTTCTTCTACTCTGACCTTGTCTTCCTACCTTCCTTACTTACTCATTCTTAGATTTTAAATATCCATCTCTACCTATTATGTAAATTCGTATTTTTTTTTAGGTAAAAAATACCTATGTAGGTTCGGCAGGCAAAAGAATATTTTGCTTAGGTACCTTTATAATAATTATTTATACTATGTACTAGCTAGCTGAACCGACCAGCCTTCCTCATCGAATGTTGAATGAATTAAATTAAACTTTATATATTTCTTTATTACATATATTATTTAGAAGAGAATTCTCGCAGACCTCATGGTGATTGGGAATGACTGGAAATTGAGTTTTTGTACAGCTCTATGTCATACATGACTTGGATCTGTCCTTGAATACGTTTTTACCTTTACTAACTAACGCAACCCTCCGCTCCCCCAAAAAAAAAAAACAGATAAAATGTCACAAAATCCGTTGAGTAATTAACCAATTTTTCACACCTATGGCGGGTTTATACAATGTTTTTTTGGGAATTGTTTGTTTATAATTCAACCCAGGAGGGTTGCTGTCCTTCATCATTTGCGGGCTTAGCCCCAAAAATTATCAACACCGTAATACAATAAGTTGTTTATTATATATATATATGATAAAAAATTGGGGTGGGGGCTTCAGAACCCCCCCGAAAAAAAAAAAGACTAGTGACGCCAATGATTTAATCTGTGAGCATTTCGATCACTGATTAGGAGAAGAGAAGAAGAAACATCCCCAGCTGACAACAAAATACGCAGTATACTTTGTTGTTGACGTTTTTAAGTTTCTTAGTTTATCAGTATAATTAGTTTAGAACAACTTTAAGTATCCTTCATGCATAAGAATAGTTTCAAGAATAAAGAGGAAGAAACATCTCTTTACAACGGTCACAAAGGTTGTCTGGATTCAAGCTTCTTTTGAATGTGTCCAAGAAGATGTGGTCTCTCAGCTATCAGATTATTCCATCTATGCATATGTCGAGGGAGCTATCTAAAACAAGTCTAAGGGATATATGAGATCTTTGGAGTGCACAATCAAGACCGTATTGGCTGACTTATTTGAAGACTACATCCGTAAGGTTTTTTGGCCTTCAAGAAGAAGGTAGATGCCTTCATTGAGTCTGAGGAAGCAGGGGCGTCTGCATGATTATATACTTTAAATTTCAAAAATTCATAGCCATTAAAAGGAAATTCAAATATTAAATTTTTTGATAAAAAATTTCAAAAATCCACAGTTGTACAAAAAAATTAAATTCTTAGGAAAAAAAAAAAATTAAATTTTACGAAAAAAAAAAAATTAAAATTAAATTTCTTAAATTTCAAAAAAAAAGTAATTTTTTTTTTTTGAAAACAAACTTTAAATATTAAATTTCTCATATAAAAATTCCAAAAATCTACAGCAATTCACAAAAAGTTAAATTTCTTGGTTTTTTTTTTTAATCCAAAGCTGTTCACAAAAACAATCAGTTAAAAAAAAAATAGAATTATTATATTTAAAAAAAAATTGCAATGTTAGATTTTTTTAAAATTGAAAAATTAAATTTTACAGAAACAAATTCCAAAAATTAAATTTTAAATAATAAAAAAATTTGAAAACAAACTTTAAATATTAAATTTCTCCAATAGAAATTGCAAAAATTTACAGCAAATCACAAAAAGTTAAATTTCTGTGAATTTTGTTGTTGTTTTTAAAATCCAAAGCTGTTCACAAATCACAAAAAAAAAAAAAAAAAAAAAAAAAAAATAGAATTATTATATTTAAAAAAAAATTGCAATATTAAATTTTAAAAAAAATTGAAAAATTAAAAATCCTTTTTGATTTTTTTTTTAATTTCCATAATTTATTTTTTTGGGGGGGAGGGGGGATGGGAGCTTTAATTAACTTAATTTTATTCTCACTGCCTTCACAAACTAGTTTTTAATAAAGTTTGAAAAACAACCTTTTTTTTCTTTTTTTTAAAGTTGCCATTGTTGTATTTAAAAAACAAACAAAAAACTTGCAATTATAATTTGATCATAAATGTGTTGCAGGTCTCCCTTTTCTCTTTTTAGTTTGGCTTTCCACCTGTGGAGGCATTAAGGTCTCAGTCACCGTACGTGGTTTAGTCTCCGAATTTTGGGCACCAAGGGGATCGGGGTTTTTTTCTGGCGATGATCTTCCTTCTTCAAGCGGCGTTCCACCAATGACATTTTCCTATATATTCCCTTTTTCAGAGGTAGGAGATCTCTGTCTTTTATATGATATTAATTATTTTCTAGATAACATTGATAATTTCTTCGACACGCATCCGTCAGAGCCTTTACTATTATGGACGTTCAGAAGAGGACCATCCTCTAAATATTCTACACTGACTCCACTTGCGTTGCTTTTCATGCCACCCGAGATGATTGAACTCTTAATAGACGCAGTATCACCTTCATCAACTTTGGACGCTACAGCTTTCAAATCAGTTTGTAGGTTTTTTTTACGGTGTATGGCCAAATTATTAGAGGCCCCCTTTGTATTCTTTTATGGAGACCTTAGAGCCTTCACAAATGGTCAATGAGTGCCCCAATCTGAAGCAATTACTACATTACTTACGTGATTGAAAAACAATCTTCATTATAAAATTAAATATGACTCATGGTTTGCAAATACAAGTCCATTGGGTCAAAATGTATTATAAAGTAATAAAAATTATATTGTCAAAATATTTAACACTCATTTCATCAAAAAATAAGATCATCTTTTAGATGCTGCTTAGTAAAATTCATACAAAATTACCTATTATAACCAAATTTTTACATAAAATAAATTAGTATGTTATATTTTAGTTTTATATATATAGTTGTAAGATTAGAATATATTTGTATATAGGCTCGGCCGAAGAATATTTAACTTAGATTTATATTTATATATATATATCTAAATTGCTTAAACCTTTGACATCAGGGAAGATTATTTTCCTTGGAATCCCCCCTCATGGATAATTAAAAAAACTAAATTTGTATATTCATTTATGTAATAACAAAATATTGAGAGATGAACAATAGTAACTATGGGTTCGACCTTCAAAAAAAAAAATCAAATCTAAGCAAATCCTTTTTTTATTATTATTTTTTTTAATAAAAAATGGTCCGTGATAATTTAAGTATCTTTTTTCTTTTTTTATATTTTAATTATGATCTCCTCAGATTTGTGTATGAGCTAGAAATCTCTCTTCATGAAACCAAAAAACATCTAATTGTAAACCAAATATATATTTTGATACTCACCTCTACACGAAAAAGGATTATTATTATTTAAGGAAATTTCAGTAAGGATAATTTTGCAGCTACAAAAAAATAATAATAATAATAATATTTTTTTTTTACACAAATACTTCACGATCAGACAATTTCAAAATAATAAAAAATTTATATATTATAAATTATTTATTTTTCTTTTCAAAAATAAATAAATATAAAACTTTTCTGAGAAATTACCATATTTTTTGGCCAATAAATTGTGACTTCTTTTGATCAGAATCTTTTTTTCTTTAATTTAGATTGTATTATTGAGCGAGTGAGGCGGTTGTGTACATAATATATCCTCAGGACCTTCATAAATAACAATGTAGGTATGATTCTACATTATTTTAGTAGGTAGGTAGGAAGATAATTTTTTTTTTTTTTGGGGGGTAAAGTCCCCCTTTTTGAACTTGTAGAAGTGATAAAATATCTGATATATTTTTTCATGTCTTACAACAATAATCAACTTTTGTGCATCAATAACATAATTAATGCTGGACTTTACATGTAATATCAATTTTGATGTTGGCAATTTTTGGAAGGAACTATCTCTGTTTTTGGTTCCTCTATTTTGGACGTATCGGTTGATAGGTATGGTTGTCAATCCGATGCATTTTGTAGCGTACAAGTTTTCTTCTTGTTGGAAATCTGAAGAGGGTTATATTATATTTTCTTAAGCTATTACAATGAGAAAGGAACTTTCAAGTAGTAATTTGATACATTAGTGTGTATATTTATGAGAGATGAAGTGTAATATTGGGGATTTATGAAGGTTCCTACTTATATTTCTGGCCTCAAAGAAACTATGCGAGGTAAGCTCCATCTGTTATATCCAGTTGTATTTACATGTATCAACTTTATAATAAAGTTTTGTTATTTAGACTTGATTTGAGTATTTTATAATGATTTAAAATATTTCTTCCATTCAAAAAAAAAATCGAATTAACTCGTCAACACTTTCGTGCAATCATTTTGCATAACTTTTGACGTAGCTTATCGTGCATCGAAGAACATAACTCTTTATACGGCAATAATGTACCATCCTACCATCCAAGTTCGTCCAACATCTGTTATTATGCCAGAATACATCGATGCTGTGCATAAGGAACTAAAACAAGATCGTCATGTGACTTACTGGGATATCAAGGCATATTTGGGGATCAGCATGACAAAAAAAAAGCAAATGGTTGCTTGTTTTTTCTGTTTAATAGGTAAACTAGCTTCAGTGGTATTAGAGAAACGTGGAACAGTCAGTTCAAAATGGTACACGACCATTTTTCTACCTCAAGTCTTCAGAAGAAAAGGCAAATAATTCTTCATCACGACAATGCAAGGGCTCAAATTTCGGCATTTTGGCTAGTCAAAACATCAAAATGATGAGTCATCCACCGTATATCCCTGATTTAGTAATCAATGACTTATTTCTATTCGTATACATCAAAATAAATTACTTGGTCCGTGTATTTCATCGCAGGAAGAAGCCACTGATGCATTCAAACCCCATGTTTTGGAGTTACCTCAATCAGAATGGAAAAAATGCTTTGAAAACTGGCTCAAACGTATGCAAAAGTGTATTGATCTTTATGCAGAATATTTTGAAAAGCAATAAAGCCAATTTCGCTAGTAACTGTTTCTTTGATTTTTGCATTATTAGACTAGATATATAAACAGCAAAAACCTACGTATTGGGAATCGAAAACGGAGTAATTATTTCCTATGGTATGCTTCGTACGGAGTGGGACTGAGCTAATGAAAGGTAATAACAGCTGAGCTGTTCACTCACAAACGTTCTTCAAATTGTCAGGGTGACCACTGATCATGTCAATTTTCGGGATTTTTTTTCTTTTTCCATACCAAAAAAAACTTAAGATTTATGGTATATCTAAAATTAAATTCTTTTGGAAAAAAATTTCAAAAATTAAATTAGATAAAAATATAAAATTTTTGGAAAAAAAATTCAAATATTACATTTTTTCAAAAAATTCACAAAAAAAAATTTTAAATATTACATTTTTTGGAAAAAATTTAATTTTTGTGAATAACTGGATTTTTGAAAAATTTAATATATGTATTTAATTCAATTTTTGAATTTTTTTGCAAAAATCTACAGTTATTTACAAATCTTTTAAACATTAAGTTTCTGAAAAAAATCTCAAATAGTATATTTTTTCGATAAAAATTTCAAAAACCCACAGTTATCCAGCCAAAAACAATTTTCTTTGAAAAAACAATTTTTTTTGAAAAATTTTAAATTTCAAATATTAAAGTTTCGGAAAATATTTCAAAATAACTATATTTATTCACAAAAAGTAAATCATTTTCGAAAAAAAATTTTTTTTGAAAAATATTTCTAAAATCTATTATTCAAACATTAATTTTTTGGAAAAAAATTTCAAATATTAATTTTTTGGAAAAATATTTCAAAATATCTATAGTTATCCACAAAAAATTAAATTTTTTGAAAAAAATTTCAAAAATCCATAGCTTTTTTCAAAAAAAATAAACAATTTTTGGAAAAAAATTTGAAAAATTAAATTTCAAATGTTAAATTTAAAAAAAAAATCAAATAATAAATTTTTCTTGAAAAAAGCAAAAATTCATTCATTTGGGGAGGCTATATCCCCTCCAGCCCACCCCGTGCGAACCCCCCAGGTTTACTCACCACCGTTTCAAATACTCGATACATCACTTATTATAAAGTTCTAGAGAGTTTGTAATTGGAGAATATTTCAATTTTGCTTATATTGACGTTATTTATAAAACTATATAACAAATAATTTTTCCTATTAATCTACAAGAGTACTCCAATTAGAAAGTATGTTTATAAATAGATCAATCTCCTTGAGAGCTAAGCTATTTTCTTTAAACCAATTTGTATTATAACTTCAACAAAACAATAAGCAGTAATCAAATGAATATATTTGTGTACCAAGTACACTCAACACAAGATGCCCAATTTGTGTGCAAGCCTTTATGTACGTATTTATAATATTATATAAATCATAGTGTTTTAATTAAAAAGTAAAAAAAAAAAAAACAATTTATCAACCCCCAAAAAAAGAATAAAAATATTAATAATCTTTGGCTAATTAATTACTTGGGATTTGTTGCATTCAAACTGAATAAAAGTTTATGTTTTGCCAGGGGGTTTTGTTTTTTCTAATGCTAAAAAACAAGGTGGCAAAACGCGTCTGTTATCTCGAGTCATAGAGGAAATATATCTATGACTTGAGTAGATTCCTTGTACTAATAATATCCTTTTCCAACACAAGATTTCACTTTTTTTATTATAAGACAAATGACGTCACTTTATCAAAATATATGCTCATTAAAGAAAATTGAAGATTCCTAAGACGATCAACAGTGCTTGAGAGTGGGCCTCAGATATTATTAGATATCCTCCTTCAAACTCATCTAGACATTTTTGCACATTGTGGAAAATGCTAAAACTTTTTTAGAAAGAATTTGAAGGAATAAGCTAGTTGTTAGTCTAAATACAATTTTTGCTCGTTTGTATTCTAGTGGCTTGTCTGTGAATTATTTATTTCTCTGTTGACGGGAATTGATATTAAAATTGATATATGTTCTATTGTTTTATTTTATTGTTTTTATTCAGTTAGTATTTTTATGTATATTTTGTTGTTTAGATGCAAATGCTTTATTCAATTAGTTTTTTTGAATGTGTGTATGATTGTAACCCTTAATCTGTTAAACAAATTTTAAATTAGAATGTTCAATTATATTTCTTCAAATGCATATTCAGCAAAAAATAAGAAAATTCTTATATATTCTTTGCTATCTAAATAAAGGTATTAAATCAAACATAGTATTAAAATCATTTATGTGTGTGTCTGGTTTATGTTCGTTCTGCTAGGAAAAACAATGATACAAACTTCAAAAATGGACTTTAGACATAAAATAAAAGTTGCTAAATTACGTACATAGGGCTATGTTTTAATATGATCCAACCAGATTCCTGGACTCTGGAGGTAAAGTTTGTTTTTTCGCTAATAAGTTGATATTTTTCATAAAACATATTAATTCACCGTGCCTCAAAGTTTTTTAAGATATGGGCTGTCAATTTGAAAATGCAAATCAAAATATTTAAGTCCAAAAAAACGAATTTTTGGAACCACCCCCCCATACCCCCCCCCATTTTTTTGCTAATTGCTAATTGCAAAAAAATAAAAAATAAACGAAAATGCAAACGGAAGAAGGGAGAACGGGTATTGACTACCAGGAAGAGGATTAGCGAGTACATATGTATCTTCAATCTTTATTACGGTTGAAAAAAGAACAAGGCAAGTTAGCCATGGTAATGGCAATAAATAAATCACAAGGTCAAACATTGGGAAAGTTGCTATATATTTACGTATTTTCACATGCTCAATTATATGTTGCATATTCGAGAGTGTCAAAAGGGGGGTGCAGGCTTGATTATACTTACATCAAATGGACAGAATACAACAAAAAATGTTGTATACAAGGAGGTTTTACAATTCAAATGTACATATTATTATGTATTTATAGTTTATAGTAGATCGTTTTAGATTAGAATTTTAACATATACAAACTAAATATAAACAAAATATTTTTAATTTGCTATATTTAAGATAGCGTCTTCACACGAGTATCATAATAAATAAAAACTTTGAATATCCTAAAAAAAGTTACGATTAGGATTGCCAGAGTAATAAAAAGGTTGAGGAATCCCTTGCAAAGAGATTTATAGATATAGTTGTAAAAAATATGTTTATAAAAACCAAAGTTGACGTGGTACCCCTACTAATTAGAAGAATCTTTTGAAGGAGAGCAGCCTAGATGTCAAGATGTCTCATTAAATTAGCTGCGAGCAGCTATTAGTTGAAGAATAAAAACACAAACTCCCATATGTATACAGCAATAATATAGGTAGGGATTCGATCCTCAATTCTACTACAAATCCAAAACGGACCCATAACTTATAACTCTCTTAATATCCATTATCTACGACATTATACACTTTATAATTATGTTTAATTAAATAATTATATTACATGCTTTGGAAGGTACAAAAAATCCTACTAGGTATGCGCCTATGAAATGAGACTCTCGGCTATTGGTCCTTAGATGTCGCCGGTTAGACATTATAAACTGCCCCAAAAATGCTTATTAAAACAATTGTCAACAATATTTAATTCATTATTTGTATAGTTTGATTCAACAACGACCTTTTTTCGCTCGTAAAAATGTTTAATTTTGTGCCTACAAACTACAATGTGCGGGCATCATTGATTGTCTGTTACCAATTGAAGAAAAATGCTTCTCAAGCCCATCAAATACTTGTGGAAGCTTATGGTGGACATGCTCTAAGCAGAGCACAGTGCTTCAGGTGGTTGAATCGTACAACTGGGAACCTCTTCCTCATGCGGTTTCCTCACCATACGGTGCGTCTTCAGTTTATCACTTGTTTGCATCGATGGGGTAAGCACTCATATGATTTACGCTTCGATTATCACGCTGAAGCCAAAAAATGGATCGATGACTGGTTTGCAGTCAAAGACACACATTTCTTTTGGAAAGGCATCTATAAACTGCCTGAAAAATGGGGGAAATGTGTGGCTAGCGAAGGTGCATACTTTGAAAATTAAATTTGTAACCATTTTTTCACAATAAACGTTCCATTTTTTTTTTAAAGTATCATTTATAGAGTAATATTCTAGTACAGTCGATGCCTCTAGCGGACAAAAAAGTTGTCAACATGACAAATATATTTGTAAAAATATGAATCACGTAGTCTCACTAAGTTTTACTAATTTAATAGCCTTGGTCCTTTCTTGTTCAGGATCAATAATAGTATCTGAGTACCCATGGAATGTCAAGTATTTTTTAGTTAGTACCGGAAAAATATTATAAAAAAATATCATTAGTTTTTATTTTATTTTTTGGGTAATATTTGCAACGATGTCCATATGACGCTTTCGGATTTGACAGGACCCCTTCAATTCCAATAATAATAATAATCTCACTGACAACGGGGTCACTCACTAAGAAAACAAACACAACAAAAAATATCAGGAATATACAAAATACGCTACATACCTTAGCATGAAAATAATATTAAGAGGAGCAGCTAAGAATAAAATGTAGGCAACGGATCAAATCAAGAGATTTATTAGACAAGTCATTTGAATCATGTCTGAAGGCCTCTAGTTTCTCAAAATTGCATTACATATAGACCAACCATAGAATGTTAAATGCAATTCCCAGACAATCCAAGACGACTCAAGACATTGCTGAAGAAGTAATTCTTGATTTAGACTATAAAATATGCAGATTTATATGAGTTTTTTATGTCTATGCACAAGTTACCTACTTTTAATATAACAAAAAAAAAAAAACATTATATATTATAGTTACTAGTAGAACATATATACTAGAAAATAAATTTGAGGATGGCGTGACAGGAAAGGTTTCGAGAGTCTCTTAATTTTTTCCCTTCCTTTGTTTAAAAAATAAATAAATATTAAAAAAATGTCAAAAATCCCTAATTATTTTTTTAGTTCATATACAAAGAGCATATTTGAACATATTGCAGTCAATTATAGGCTTATAATTCAAATTATTCTGGAAGGATTGAGAAGAAGTGTTTTAATTATAGTTTAAAATCTTTATTTATATTAAAAAGTATATATATATCTAGGCCCATTTATGAATAAAACCTATCAATTCTGCATTCCTTCATTTTAAAGATCAGATTTAGTGAATTCAAGGCCATTTGCACACCCCTCCAAAGGTAGTGTGAGCATCAAACATCATCTTCAAGATTCACATTCCTTTTCTCAATATAAGGTCCAACAAGAATAATTTACTGATAGAAATTACGAGAAAAATTGTTATAGCTTGCTTTTGTATTGACGGGCTACATATATTGCGTATCAGGGTAAGTTGTCTAAGAAGATTGTACAAGATCTATTAACGAGTTAGGGCGGTGTGTGATTGGCAGAGACGACAAACTTATCATTGGAGGGAAAAATCATCACTTTGAATTATGATGGGTTTAAAGTAGTTTAAGTTCTTTTGTTAGGGATGCAATTTTTGTAGAGAAAGGCAATCGTTTTATTCTCCTGGTGCTCTACAAAAGTCGTATCCCTAGTCATTTTTCCATCGAGGATGTGTGAATGAGTGAAGATATTTGGTATAAATGTTTTTATGCAAATTATTATTTCAACCCTCCTTTCTTAGTTAGAGTATCTTTCACCCCACACAATTTATTTCAAAGACCTGTAAAAGATAGAAGATTGTATAAGTTACATACAATCAAGGCATTTGAAATGGAGATAATTCAAGCATTAAAACTCTATTAAATCATCCATAAGTCAAAAGGGGGATTTGTCACTTTTAGCGTCAAAACTATTAAAAGAATGGTTGATATTCTGTGACATTGAGGGCGCTGTAAATACATCATAGTAATCCCGTCTGAACTCGAGTAGTTCATTTATGGACTCCGATTTTACGAAGAATCGAACGTTGCTGTATACATATTCGAACTAGGTATATTGGGATTAAAATACATCTCCGGTGTTGCATTTTATAAAGTCCAAGTACGCAGAGATAGGTCACTTATATTTATTCGAACTTCCTGTAATTTTAGTAAATCAAAATGCTATTAGATCTGCAGATAAATCACTTAATATTATTATATTTTTTTTAACTAAAAAGATCCTTCAAATATTAATGGACATTACAAAAAGCACCCGGCTTTTTATTTTCTAAGAAAAAAAACGAAGATTCAAAATTATGGGATTATGCCTCGACAAAACTTCTTTTTTTCGGATAGTTTAATTGAACATATTCTTTAAAAATGATCAATTAATATAGGTCATAATGTTATTAAAACGACTGGTATTCTTAATGGGGTATAAGCGTTAGCTTGTATACGTATTTGTTTATTACGACATAAAGTACATCTACGTCATCTTGGGGATATTACGTTGTTTTTTTTTATTTTGCTTATATCCTATTGAATATGAGGATATGCGACGTAGAAATCGCAACCTGTACAAGACTTTTACATGTACACAACAAGTATTTGATGTGTATATGATCCTTTACAATTTCCCTTTCAGCGGGAATCATTTTTTTTTTTTAAAGAACCTTTTTTAAGGGGGGGAGGAGCTCTTTTTAAATGGACACGAAAAATAGTTCCACAATAATAAAAATTTCCGTCTCTCAACATGAGGTCTAAATAGATACTACAAGATGTAAATATGACGAAACATATATACATAGGTACATATTGTGAAGAAGCCATGGGATTAATTAGCTTGGCTAGTGAGGTCCCTCTTCAATATAAACAGGAGCGTCCTTCAAACGCTCGTCTCCTTTACTTTTTTTATGTTGTAGCCCATAAACCACATTTTTAAGTAAATAAATAAAAACTAATAAAATTTGGTAAAAGTTTCAGCAAAATAAAGAAAAAGAAGAGAAGAGAAGAAGAGAAAAAAACCAGTTTTTGAAGATGGACTAAAAGAATAACAAAAAGAATGTCTGGTAGAGAGATAGGTAATAGGAATCTATGGTTGTACCATGATGATGATGATGATGCCTTGTTAACCTTGCAAAAAAAAACCAAAAATACTTAAATGATTTACCACTTGACCTTAATTAATTAATTGCTATTGTAAATAAGTAAGGTGAGCATGTGTCTGCCTCTGGTCATTGAAATGTTCATTCATTTATAACATTGGTGGGTAGGGAAGACGGGTGAGGGTTATAACTAGGAGCTTTGCTAATTTTCACCATTTGGGCGCCATTAGAACCTTGTAGGGGTCACTGGTCGCAACAACACTGGATGATTGCAACTTTAAAGAATGTTCGGTTCGATCTAGAGTGATTTTTCCTTTCTATAATTAAACTCAAGACCAAAACTCAATAGTAGTTGTAACCATAGCTAAGGATAGACTGCTCAAGGGATCTGTTAGCACATGATTTGTGGGGGGGTAGTGGGGAACTTTTGTAATAATGGGATCCGTTTTTCATTCCTTTCCCAATAACTTATTCCACTTGAATCATCGATTCAGTAGTAGATCTAATTTGATAAAAATTCAATACTCTCTCACTCAAGTTCAATTTGAGATATTCTTACGCTCAGTAAAATGGGAAAATCTTTATAACAAGTCCTATAATTTTTCTAGAAATATTTTATGTACTTACACTTAACATCAAGCATGTTTTTCAGACAGAGTAGAGTCCTAAAAGTTTTTTAAGAGTGAATATCACTGACATATAATATTGATCAGTTATCTATAAGATATATCTGATTAGTTTTTAATATATACCTATATGTAAATTTAACATTATGAAAGGTCTAGTTAAATGTAGAGGGTACGCAAGAAATCTAAGTTGTCACTTTGGCAAGCTCTCTTTGGCAAACACAGGCACTTAGACTTGTTAGACAGCTTGTTTAAATCTGCAACAGTTGAAAAAAAAATGGAATTAATTGAAGAATTTGTTGTCCCAAATATTTGAAAAATGTTGCCGGGATAACAATTGCTCAAACTCTGGGACTCAGTGAGACGTTTGTTTGCCAGGTAAGGAGGAGGTTTTGCGCTCTACCGAGTGTCCAAACTAGTTTTAAGTGTTTTTGACAGCTTAGAGAGATATTCTTACTTAGATTCCTTTTAAGTGGATAGTTTTTGTTAAGTTCCATATCAGGGGTGTCTGACCCCCCCCCCCCGATTAAAGAATTTTTACTTACTAGAAAATGTATTATTTGATGATTTAAAAAAAAAATTTAATATATGAAATTTAATTAAATTTTTCAATTTTGTGTTCCTAAAAATTAAATTTTTCAATTTTGTTTTCCTAAAAATTAAATTTTTCAATTTTGTTTTCCTAAAAATTAAATTTTTCAATTTTGCTTTCCTAAAAATTAAATTTTTCAATTTTTATTCCAAAAACCTTTAATTTTCTGTGAAAAGCTAAGGATTTTTGTCATTTTTTCCCGAAAAATTAAATATCTGAATTTTTTTCCAAAAAATAACATTTTTTGGGAACAAGTGTGGATTTTTGGAAAAAAATTCCAAGAAATTTAGTTTTTTGAGAATATCATATCGATTTTTGAAATTTTTTTCCAAAAAATTTAATATTTCAAAAATAGCTATGGGTTTTTGCAATTTTTCCAAAAAATAGTATTTCCATTTTTTGTCCAAAATTTTTTAATTTTTTGATAAATTTTCCAAAAAAAGGCCAAAAACCAATCCCACGTCAAAATATAATCCTTCAGACGCCCCGCATATAGGCCACACCTCCAACTTTCCAAAGTTTGGCAAGTCCATAGCAAAATTCAAAGTTGTCCCAGCTCGAGGTGCACCTTCTACATTTTACGCTCTACAGAGCGCCTCCATTCTCGTTTAACTAGTGTAGCAAATCTTTGCTGCGTGGACCGTTGCAACATTTGACGAGTTGCATTCAAATGTAATACGTGACAAAACTATTGACTAATATAATATTTAAATAGCTTTATACAATATTATGGTATATTCTGCTAATATTAGGCGAGTGTTTGTCAAACCAATTTGTAGTAATGGGGCATGATCGCTAGTGACTCATATTAGTTTTTAAACAATGTGATAGGGAGGGCGCCGCCTTGCGGCAAAGTAATACAACACCCTGAATAATAATATTATTTAATATATAATTGTATATATAGTATCTCGTGTTAAAATTTGGCAAGTCTCTCTTAAACCAGCCCCGAGTATTTGAGAGTAAAGCCAAAAGGATTGCCCCTTGTCTACCCTAAAAGAAGCAACGACTTGGATTTCTTTTTCAAAGTGTGTCTGGGGATGATGATATTAATGATAGTGAAATATTTATGAGAATTATTTAGTCAGGTTTTGTACGTAAATTAATCGATAGATTTTTGTTTTGTTTCGTTTTTCTTTTTCTATTTATAGGGAAGTCTAATTCAATCAAGGCATTCCTAGTTCCTTAGAATAAATCACTCTGTACGAGTGATTTTTATAGGATCACGTAGTACGTATGTAGAGAAATGAAATACATTTCACCAAACAACTCTTCCCGATTTTATTTTCCCTTAAATTCTATTTTAAAAACTATATATATGTTATAATACCAGAAGGAGGGATTGTATAGTTTTTATGTATAAAGACATGTTTTATTTATTTATAATTCACCCTCAGGGATACCAAATGAAATTTACCTCAATTCCAAGCAAATTTTAATTGATGGATCCGACAAAGGCCAATAATAATAACAATATGAATGCCTCTGTGGTATTTAACTAAAAGTTTTTTTGAAGGAAGGACTGTCATGTAAATGGGTTGACAAGAGATTTTGGCATATTTTATATTATTTTTAATTGATAGGGTTTTGTGAGCTGAAATAGATTTCACATTTCTTCCTGATAGGCTACAAATTTTAGTGTGTATGAATAAACGTTACTCATTTGTATGGAAATAGTCTTTGAGTTTTGAGATTGGGATCATATTTGTAAATACTTACTACGGTGAAATTCAAGTATTTCTTTATACATTTTAAGAATAAATAATGAATATTTTGCTTAGTCACACACATAATAAACGAGGGTGGTCTGAAAAGTTTCCGACCTCAACGCGAAGATGACAAAACGCGTAAAATAAAAGCTAGTTACATCTATTTAGCATCTGTCGACAGTGACTCACCAAAGTTTCAGCCATTTTGCACAAGCAGTTTTTATATAACAGTCCTTTGAGTGAGTTGATGGGATTGTTTGTATGAAAATAGACAAAATTGAAGTTTGATATGTTGGTACAGTTTCGGCGCCGATTAATTACTGTAGATAAAACTTGGATTCACCATTATACCCCCAAAATAAAATATAGTCAAAACAGTGGAATGCAAAGATTTTCGTATAATGAAAATTTTTTCTAACATATCATGGATTTTATCAATGATTTCTGGATAAGTAACCTCAACAGGGCGTCCAGAACGTTCAGCGTCACTTGTGCTCATATGGCCACATTGAGAACACTCATAAACTGTTCTAATCGAAGGTGCAGCGTCCCCATAATGCTTATCAAGCTTATTTTTATTCCTCTGAGGTGTTTTACTTGCCATAAAGTAACGTTTCAACACCACACGAAATTATTCTTCGTACTTTTTATTGAAAATCACTCCACTTCCTCGATTCAAACGAATCCCAAACAGAAAGACATAGACCAACATGGATGAAAGTTGGTGTGTGTTCTTCCAAGATATGCTTCTAACTAATAAACTCTCTTGGACTTTGCACGGACTTGTCAAAGGACCCTTGTATTTAGGCAGTAAATGCTACGCATTATTTAGCGTACAAGTTTGTTTGATGTTGGTAACCTGAACAATGTTTTTTTTTCTTTCTAAAAGCTGTTTTCATTATTATATTTTCATTCTTGAAGAGAGAACATTTAGGTGAGTAATTATGTATGAGTGTGTTATGAAAAACGTTGAGTAACATATATTAATAAAGTAAAGTTTGTTTTTTTATTCCACACTTAATATCTCCGAGTAATGACGAGTAATACCTTCAGTATACAATATAAATACATATATATTTATTTTCTTCCTTATTTGGAATTTGTTTATTTCTAATTCCAGGTCAGTAAAAAAATCCATTGTTGTTGACAAGTAAAATTTTATTACTACAAATTTTGTAAATACAATGTACATTGTCATAGATATATACAAAATTTGATATTTTATCAAACTAATCGATTACTTACATACAAATTGTATTTGTATGTAAGTTGAACAAACCATTTGCCCTCTTTTGTATTTTCTCTTCGTGATGATTCCCAGTAGACGAGAGGTTCCCAAATAAACATATATATATATATACCTACGACATAAAGTGTCAAAAATCTATTTCGAGGGAGCCCAGCACACTACATACAGGGTGTGGAAAAAGTACTGAGACCTGCCTCTAAGTAGTCATTAAAATACTCATAATTGATCAGGATGACGTGTACATAGACAATTTTATTAATTAATATTTTGTACTATAACAATGCACAATAATTATTAATCTGGCCAACATCAGCCTCAATGACAGCCTTCAACCGCCTCCAGAACCCCTTGCATACATTGGCAACGTAGTCCTGATTTTCCTAATCATCTATTGCTGGTTCACAGAGATTTTCAGGGCATCAATATTTGTGTGGCGGACTTTGCAGGCCTTCTTCTCAATTTGCCACCAAATGGAGTCATCCAATGGATTCATATTTGGGCTTGAGTCCCGTCCTACTGAAATACGTAAGTGGGCTTGGTGGACTTTTTCATGGTCTTGGGGATCTATAGGATCATATTTTCCTTCAACGCCATCAAGTAGTCGTCTGCATATAACCAGTATTCGACAGGACACCAAATTGGAGGTATTTTTTCTCCAGTTGTTGCCACAACCCCCAACATCATCCCAGAGGCCAGATGTTTGGTCTTGGTGACTGTTCTGATACTGTTGTTAGCCTTACCAAAGCATACCACCCGATCATTTTCCATGTTGTAGACGGGGTCAACAGTAAAGGTCTTTTCATCAGAGAAGAAATATTATCTGGTTGCTGCTGTGCTTCAGATCATTCAAGAGTTGTTGACATCGTTAAAGACAGAGTTATTTTTGACGTTGGGAGAAGCCTCTCAATTCTTCTAAGCGACCTTCCTCCCGCCTTTGGGATGGCCATGCCCACAGTAAATCGATGCGCATAATTATGTCAATATCTTCTGTCGATCTTATTTTATCATTAGGAATGTAAATCCTAAACATTTTTTTTTCTAAAGCTGCAACCATTATTATTTTATTCTTGAGGAGAGAACATCCAAGTATAAAGTGTAACCTCATGAATGACTGGGAGTAACTCTGAGTATTTGTTAGAGATGTATACATAAATATAAGTCCCTTTTCGACTCGGAGTAGAATTGAGGATTTTATTAACATCAAATATACATACAGCCAATAGGTATTGTATATATATGAGTCAATTATAGGCTTGTATTCAAATTTGTGGAATGAGTTGAAATACGAAAAAAGAATGGTGAATATATGTAATATATGAGAGACTATTTTCATGTAATTCTGTCAATATGAGAATGAACTTTAGGTAGTTTAACATTAATTCATCGCCAAAGAATATAAATGTAATCCGGACTCAACTTTGAGAAAAATAATTTAGGCTTGTTTTTATGTGCACGGATCAAATATTATATAGCGATGATTTGGGGCGATCTCTGAGTCAGCATTTATACCTAGGTACTTTTTCATTCTTTAGTAAACAGTGAGATAATAGAGTTTAATATTAAGTAAACATCCCAATATAGACGTATTATGGATCTTCCACTCTTCAGATGTAAGGAACCAGGGATCTCATGGAATTGAGAGCATGGTGTATATCGCATCATATTATGTGTGAGTATAAATACTCACTCTTCAAAGAAAAAGAATAATAATAAAAAGTTATAAAGAGCTGTTACATTCGCCTTGATTTGGCAATGTGTCAAGAGGTTAAGCCTATATATATATAAGCTTTTCCTAAGAGATATGACGAGAAAACTAAATATATATATACCCCTACGAATGATTAATACTCTGAATAATTGTAGTAGAAGGGAAGAGGAAAACAAGGCGGCATAGCAGAGACTAATGATGACATGTCAATTTGTCAGCTTTTCTCTTTGTTTCACTTAAGAAATTGTCAACTGAATAATTATTTATGTACAAGACCACCCTTACCTTTCTCACTTGACACGAAGGAAGAAGGAAAATAATTGAAATTCCACTGCAATGGGGAGGAGGTCACAGTCCACTATAAGTGCTGTGGGGGTATCAGATACGCACCCACCTGCTTACTTATCTAATCGCACACTTTGTGTCACACACATACATCAATTAGTAGTATTAATAATCAGTCATTTGTCGTCAATGAAGAGGTGGGGATGAGGCAGGAGAATATACTACCTATGATGCGCTTATTCACTACTAATTCAAAAAGAACTGCTCAGAGTGAAGAAAAAGAAAGAGAGCTTCTTGATTAAGATGAAGAGGAAAGAGGCAGCAGCAGCAGACAAATGAGTGAAAGAGGGGGTCCCCCTCTTTCACTCATTTTGGGAGAAGGGAAAGCATTCAGTTATTATTTATATGTGTATATGCTGTACCACCTATAGCCATGATGTGGAACGTACGTGGGTGTAGACGCTTCAACAGCTCTCACAAATAAGATGTTTAATTTCTTACTAATTTCTTCCTATATCAAAGCACTTTCCCTCCCTACCTATACTAGTAGTAACTAGGGATGTGTCACGAGCAAAACTCCTAAATGGGTACTCGAGTTGTATGTATGCAAGTAAACAAAAAAGACATCAAAAACTCGGCTCGGCTGTCGAAAATGCAAGTATTGACTCGTAACTATTCAAAAGTAATGTATCTCACATTAATCTTTTTTGAGAGTAATTAAGGGTATAAATCAAAGTTTCGCCTTCAAAAGCAGCTTCATTTGAGCCGGGTAAGAATGGAAATCCTATTATTAATGATTAGAGATTGGAAAAACAATCCTTTTTGAATGGGCAAATTTTCAATACCCCTATATAAAATATGTTTTTTTCAACAGACGAATTTGTTAGCGTGCAATGAGTGTTGGGTAGTGTCAGGGGTGTCAGCAGGGTGTGGGCTGGAGGTACTGTAGTCCTCCTGAATCAATGATTTTGTGTCTTTATCACCCCCAAATTATCAGTTAAGAAAAAATTTGTAAGTTGAATAGCCATGAGATTAATGCGTTTTGAAACGAGTAACGAGTATAGCTCTTTATTCCTCGAATCGTTTTTTTATAAGCTCCAAAATACTCGAGCATCAAAATTCAGCTCGCGGCACATCACTAGTAATAATATTCTACATCTTCACTCTGTTTTCTTAGCTGTGAATGAGTCTTAATAACAATAATATTCATACAAAGTTATCTTCCGAGAGAGAACATCTCATCATCCCCTTGGATGATGTCAGACATGTAGAAAGGATGAAGAAGAAGACGATGGGTTTCGTGAGGGTTTTATTAAGAATTAATATTAAATTAAAATCCTTTTCTACCAAAATGTCAAGTAATATGTATTTCATTTGCATTGCCTCACTCAACCTATCCTTTAACTAGTTATTGTTAGCTATTAACATTTAATACTTCCTCAACTGTGTACTCATAGATGAATATAATACTATCCATTCGTAATTAAAAAAAAAGAAAAGAAACTAAAAATAATAGTGGTCACCCTGTGAAGAGTGTTTTGGATAGGTTTTGTTTAATTATCTGCGAGCAGTTATGAGATATAACCAGCAATTACTCCAATTTCGATCCTCAATTCTACTCCGAGCCTAACATGGACTTACAATTATAACTCCCAAACAGATCCTAAAGGTTACTTTCCGTTTTTTTATGAGCACACACGAATATTCAATCAAGTTTTGAAATAATTGAATGTAGTAGGAAAAAAAGTTAATAACTTAGGAGATAATTAATAAGGACAACAGACGAAGAATAGAAAATTAATTTTTCAGATTACCAATTCAAAAAAAAAAAAAAAAAAAAAAACTGGTCCAGCTAAACAATACATACGACTTACATCACTAGACACGAACTCGATACTTTCAAAAGGTGGGGCTGGGTGTTTAAAAATATGACCTACCGGTATGTAATAATTAAAAAGTCCAAAATTAACGTGGTTATACAAGGAAAATTATGTTTGTAAAAATATAATTCAACATTATAGTTAAAATTTTATTTACTTCTAATGACCTAAAAATAAAAATAAATCATATTCACAGACACACTATTAGAATATAAAAACCGACAAAGAAATGTATAAACAAACCCTTTCAAATAGGCAAAAGACATGAAAAAAATGAAATGATTAGAGCAAAAAAAAATCATACTAGAATAAGCCATAAATTTTTACTCTAATGTTTATTAAACTGTACTATGATCAAATTTAAAGTTTTCAAATGTCTTGCAGAGATTGATGGATAAAAAATTCACTAAATTTGCGTCAAATCCCAATTTGCTCCCTACAACTCTAAAATTCTGTTGGAAATAATTGAATATCTTGCTACTGCTCAGATCATTATTCTTCAAGTGAGTATCGTATGGCTCAAAGTTTTTCTTCAGTTAATCAATGTGCCACATACGCTTTGACACTACTGATGACATCATTCAATGCCTTTTCTTCCTCAGTATTATTTAACTGACTAAAAGTAATGCCGAAAAACATTACCACTCTTAAAATATTCGTCTGCATTTCCTTCAAATTCAATCCTAAAAACTTATTGACTAAGAAAACAGAGGGGTAATGTTCAGCAAAGTTATAACCAAAAAACTTTGTGAAGAAAGATTGTTCTACTGATCAAAAAAACATATCCAATATGTTAACCTTGCATTGTAAATATTTATTAGTACAGGTACCCGGTAATTCTGCCATGAACTATTTTACCTCAGGCCATTTTGCATCAAAAATTTTTACCTCAAGGATATTTCGCCTTAATATACAAATATATGAAGTTTATGAGTCGTTATTGTTTATTTTCGGTTGAAACCAAAATATGCAAAATGTTTTTTTTTTTTCTATTGGAATAATGATGGTATTATGCTTGTTCGTCAATCCATGATTTTTTTTTCTAGTATGAAGACTCCATCATGTCTAATGATAATTACTAACGGAGAAGTGATTAGCAATTCTTTGTTTACCTATCGTTACCGTGTTTATTTATTTATTTTTGTTTTTTTTTATACTAATTTCATTACCTATTTTATCTCTGGCTCAAATTCATTAAGAGAAGGTGATGTAATAAGTTGATAGATGTTTTGTTTTTTGTCCTCAAAATTCTTTCTTATTTTTTCAATAATATAAAAATTGGCAAATGTATTAACTTATCTCAGGGTATGGGGAAGTTGATACATGTCATGGGGGAAGTTGAGACATGTAATTGAATGAATGATTAAGATACAAAACAGTTAAGAAAAATTACCTATTCATGATATGAAGTATATTCAAATTTATTCCATAATTAGGTAAATATCAAACCCTGGTCAATAAATACACTGTCATGGTTTGATGGGAACAATCATAATTTTATTCGTATTATCTTCCCAATATACAAATATTTCACTTAGCTCATAGATAATAATCATAATTTAAATAATAAATCATCCTTTTTATTCACATTTTGGTGGTGTTTTTGTGAGAATAAAACATGATACATTGGAACTCTATTTTTTGATGGATTTTGTTGGGTTATAGCCGTCATTATTTAGGACCGCCGACCAGCCCAATCCGGTCCCCTCCAGTCCCACTTGTCGGTTGGTCCTTAAATAGGGTAAAATCGATCCAGTGTGACGTCAATCAGAGTGTTTTTCCTCCTTTTAATTGTTCAGTTATGCAATGGAATAAATTATATAACCAAGAAACAATAAACTATGATGTTTGAGCGGTAGTCAAAGATGGATGAAAGATGAAAAAATTGGGTTCGAATGCATGATAAGAAGGTGCAGCAAGATTAATGTTTGATATTTTCTATTCTTAATATATAAAAATTGAATCAAGGGTGCTCATTTTACACCAATAAACGCAAAATGCATGACAAATAATGTTGGATCCGTCTAAAAAACTGCAGTCTCGTATCCTTCTGGTACTAATAAAATTTGTTTGTCCAAATACCGCTCCTTATCAGTAGTTTATTAAAACTACAACAGCTGATATAACGTAGGTACTATTAACTACGTCATTTGAGTCGCTGAAGTTGCATCATTTTCAAAGAGATACCTCTGCAACTAGAACGTATTATTCTACATTCCAGCTATCACTTATTATTTTCTTGGTTCTTATATTAGTCCAATCCGAAAATAAATTGGTTTGGACCGGGACAAAACGATAGCTAGGACCATATGACTGAAAGACCGATATATCAGTCCTTCAGACCGTCGAATGTTAAAAAAGATCAGACAGATAAAAAAGTAGACTGAAAGGGGAGAGGGGAAAAAATTGATAAGGGTATGAGTCCTAGGACTAATCCAACACTTATTACAAATAATTTCAAGTGGAGGGAGATGCATCTTAAATCTTAAGCTATGTGTTAGAAGATATAGTTATGCCATGATAAATATATATATATATATAAAGGCAAAAATTCTAAGGTTGAAACATACTATAACTGTTGAAGGCGAAAATTAGGTATAAGAGGCAATGTATATTACTTATTAGTTAACACGTTGTTATCCCAATTGTATTTCGTAACTTTTACCTCAAAAAGGTAAAGAAAATAGCCACAAACTCAGTAGGTTTATGTAATCCAAAGGTAAATATTATTTTAAGTAAAGCACCGTCTGTATCGGTTTCAATTCTAATTTAGAATGTAAAATATGGGTTTGAATGCGTGAGTACACCGCTATCACTATGTTACAGTTATAATCAGGCTTGTGAACGGCACATAACATTACCAGCGTCCCATGGAACGTGCATTCAAAGATCAGAGTGGAATTCTTTTTTTATGCTGAACGCTAAAATGAAATTTTAGCGTTCCGTTCCATTTGTACTTACAAAAAATTAAAGATATCCAAATTTATATCTTTTTAATTTATTTTAAAAATAAGATTTAAATGGCGGATAAAGCAAACCGAAAACAATTGGGATACCTATTTTGTGGCAGTGGCAAATAAAGGGGGGCTGATGGGGCACTTTTTGAGGCTCTTATTGAACAAGAAAGTTTATAGTACTCTACCTTAACTCGAACATATGAACTTGACCAGTTTAATAATTATGAATCATTGGGCTGAGGCTCATCTTTCGGCCGTGAATGTAAACAAATTCATTAGGAAGAGCGAGTGGGCTATATATTATTCAAAAGAACAATAATTACACAGTTATTTCTCGAAATGGCCTCCCTCTACTGCCAACATATATCTAAAGGCTGCGCACAAATTGACGACGTGTACTTCCGATGTAGCCCACCACTGTCTCTCGGTGGAAGGCTTTAGTTCGTCGACGCAGACGGGACAAGCCTTACTTTCGACATAACCCCAGATAACATATTCGAAGAGATTCCAATCGGGCGAGAAGGGAGGACACAAATCGTGTTTCCAGAAATTGGAAAAATTCTCCTAGAGGCATTGCTGCGTGGTCCTGGTATTGTATCCCCGGGCGGAGTCCTTTTCGAACACATAGTTTCCCTCTGGGTAGTTGGAATTCATCTAGAGAGGACAATCTTATTGAGAACGTCCTGGTACACCTTAGCCCCGATTTTCAGGCCTTTTGGGAACCAATATAGGGGTATAATCTTCCTGTATTATGCTACGATTCCCAGCATCCTCCCTGATTCTGTGATTCATCTGGCTGACATGCAGAACCTCTTCGACTACGTAGGCGAGGAAGCGGTCGTTTCAAGAGTTTCTGGACTAGCACACATGCCATTTTTTCTTGTCTTGTTGCTGTGCTATGCCTTTTGGTCTCCATCTCAACAATCAATAACCCGATTTTAATCAGTTGGTGCTCGTTTGAACATTCATATTCACTGAATTATGTTGTTAAAAAATCATCATAGAGGGACTTTCCTCTAGCCCTTTTCAATGCCCTTGAAACAGTTGATCTCGACGTTCCCATCTTTCTGGCCATGTCGGCAATGGACCTGTTGGGAGTCCTCTTGAACACTGCCTTTACTTGCCTTGTTGAGACAGTGGGGTTCCTGCCAGCCCCAGGGGACTGCTTGAGATCACCCCCAGCCTCCAAGGGCTTGGAAACGTTGTAAATTGTCTTCAACGAGGCCCCAACCTGTTCCTTAATGTTGTTATGAGGCACTCCCGCTCGGAGGAGGGCTGCAATGTCGATCCTCTTTGTTTCCTGATTGGACATGGTCTCACGTGTGGAAGTTGTTACGCTCTCACAGGAAGGATTTTTGTTTATTTTAACAGTAACAATACAAAACAATCAGATTGGTTGCCACCAAACCTCTTAAAAAGTATATTTACATCATCGGTAAATAATTTTACGCGGCCAGGAAATAGAATTGTTTCTATAAATGCTGTTTTCCCTGGGGATTTTTTTCCAGTCATTTATATTCGTTTTTCTGTTACAAATCATTATCAACCTTATCATTGATCTCATTCACCAACCAATTTTCAAAATATTGCTGTATTTGTCTTAATCTCAACTTAAAATGTGATTTAGGGGCATAAATTGATACATTCAAAAACGTATACGATTCTTTATTACTACTTAGCGTTCCAGGAGTTTTGTCCATCCTGGAAAATGAAAACAGATATCAAAGAGAACTGAAATGCACGTAAATGCTCCACCAAAGTTTTTGTTCTAACTGAAAAGTGGTGCGCTTTTCTGATTCAACCCTAACTTGAAACGTACACAGACCATTGAGCATACTCACTGACCAGGGTATTATCTAGTACAAAGAGACTGGAGACAGCTCTTCTTTGTTACGTGAAATTAAATTAATAAAAGGAATTCCTGCGCCGTGACGTCAAAGGGAGTAATTACTTCGTCATACTATATGGTATATGGGGGTTGGGGGAGAAGCTTGAATGATAGGGAGCAGTGATAATACAAGTCCAGTGTCAAATGAGCTCGCTAAAAAAAAGAAACTGTTTGACAAGAGAATAAGAAAAATGTTCATGACGTTTCATTAGATCAGCTACAATCCGCTGTGACAAGGGAAGAAAGAGAAAAGGACTTAAACAAGGACATTTGCTAGAATTATTCAGATGTCGATCCCCAGCTGGACTCTGTGTCCAACAAGGACACAGAATAATAACTCCCCTACAAATCCTCAGGAGTACGCTCCTCCATCTTTTATGAGCACATACGAATGTTCAATCAGGTTTTGAATATAATTGAGTCTATATACATAGAAGAGGATTTTCACAACTTAGGAATTAAATAATAATGACAACTGCTATGGAAAAGAAATGCACCAGATTTTCATCATGGATAGGGAAGAACGAAAATAAATGATAAGAAAGAAAATGGAAAAATCATGCTAGTCCAATTTATGATAATATTTGTTAATGTATAATGCCCATTTTTAAAGTACATAATCTACTATAGTATAATATTATATCAGGTGTTTGTTTCTATGTTTGACCGCTCATAAAAACGCATAACCAGAATATTTAATTCACAAACAGCAACAAATAGAGACTTTAACCATAAAATAAAAGTTTTTCAGAATTCTGAGTTACGTACTTAAGGCCATGTTTAAATCTGATCAGACAAGATTCCTGGGCTCTGGATGGCAAGTTTGTTTTTTTACTAATAAGTTGATTTTTTTCATGAAACAAGATCGATTCTCCGTGTCTCAAAAAAAAATTCGAAGATATGGGCTGTGGATTAACAACGTACATATTTTAAATGCGAATTAAAAATATTTATATTTATATATTAAATGAATATTTCCATTCTGGGAGTTGTATTATTAATTAAGTAATATCCCAAAAAAATAATTGTATGCAAGAAGTTTTTGATAACTTAAGAATTTACAATGAAGATTAAGCAAAAATATGATATTCAGAAAAATAATTGTTAGTGAACTATTTGACGAACAATTGTCCATTGTGGTTAATGTATAATAGGGTAACCAACCGTACTTTCTCAGAGCCTGTCCTCTTTTTAAATTGTGTTTGTGAACTTTCTTATAAATTTATATAATGTTCCAAATTATATGAGGCAAATATATGAAGACTAACTTGTAATAAAAGTAAAATTAGTTATGAATAAAGGTCAAAATCAAAAATAAGATCAAAGATTAAAATAAAAAAAAAAGAATCAAAATTTTATGAATATTTTATTCTTGAATTGTATTAATTTAAAATATTTTTGTCAAAACTAAAAAACGATCATTTAAAGTTTAAAAATAGAAAGGAAGAAAAGATCTCGTACATTTAAAATTTATTCAGACTCCGCTCGTTCTAAAACTGACCCCAATGGGGATCACAGTCACGACTAAAATTATATTGCACTTTGTTTGATTTTTTCATCATTCATAACCTTTTCTGGATCTTTAGCGTTGTTACTAGAACCCTCCATAACCAGAAGCGGCACGTGACGTGTAGAAGTTAATGTTGAGCTCAATCATTTTCCATGTTAGAGATCCAAAGCTTGGACTCGAAGCTTGGACCATATAACCCAAAAAGCGTTGTTCTCCTTCCAAGAAAGTCCATCTCAGTTACTAAATTAGCGTTTGACACATTTATTAGAGGACTATGCGACTTCTTTTAAAAAAAAAACAATTATTCTTTACAAAGGGTGATATGTAAGAAATTGTTTTTTTATTATTGTTATTGGAGTGTTTGTTTTATGCTTTTTATTAAATACTGACGATGCACATTTACTCCTTAAACCATTTAGTGTTATTACCTAATACCAAATTATTCCATTGTTACTATATGCATTCTGTTTTCAAATCAAAATGATTACCTATCTAAATTTAGGGGTATTTTCGAATTAAATTTCCAAAAAGTTTCAGTTATTTTAAGAAAAGCAATAGATTTTTGAAATTTTTTGTGAATAGCTATGGGTTTTTGAAATTTTTTCCAAAAATTTTCAGTTATTTTAAGAAAAGCAATAGATTTTTGAAATTTTTTGTGAATAGCTATGGGTTTTTGAAATTTTTCTCCAAAAAATTTAATATTTGAATTTTTTTTCCAAAAATTTATATATTTCAAATATAATTTTAGAAATTTTTTTGAAAATAGCTATGGTTTTTTGAAATATTTTGAGAATAGCTATGGGTTTTTGAAATTTTTCTCCGAAAAATTTAATGTTTGTTTTTTTTTTCCAAAAATTTATATATTTAAAATATAATTTTAGAAATTTTTCCCAAAAAATTCAGTTTTTAGAGAATAGCTATGGATTTTTGAAGTTTTTTTCTAAAAATATAAATAATAGCGAATAGCTATGGATTTTTGAAATTTTTTGTATACAGCTGTGGATTTTTGAAATTTTTTGTATACAGCTGTGGATTTTTAAATTGTTTTACGAAAAAATTTAATTTTTTGAGAAAACATATAAATTTTTTTGAATTTTTTGAGAAAAACTATACATTTTTGGAATTTTTTCCAAAAATATTAATTTTTCATTTATTTTTCCTACAAGCTAACCCCCCAAAAAAAAAAAAAATATATATATATGAATATATAATCTTGTAGACGCCCCCGAGATTATATTCTAAGTACTATACTTATATGTCAAATAGGTATTCAGTATGTTTTTATATTCTATATAAATTAAGAAGCTGTTATTGAATAAGAAATAAAGAAGAGAATTCTTCACAACACGCCAATCAATTTTTATGGTTTCACTTGTATTTCCTTTTAAAAGATGGGAAAAAACCATCAATTAATTAACTCCTTCACTATATCCTCCCCCCCCGTGGCCTAGCTGTAGGACTTTCTTATTTTAAGCCAATCAGAATTGAGATCTACTAAACCCTACCTTCCTTCCCTTGAGTGTCCACTCTTTGCCTGGAGTCCTTTAGCTCTTGCTAAGGTGTTGCGAACCCTTCTCATCAATTATTGAATAATGACAATGACTCCTTTGTTATGAAGAATAACAAACTACCAAAGGATATTGTGTGATACAATAAAGGTAATGAGACGAATTAGCAAGAGAAACATTTTATAGCAAATTGCAAGACGAAGACCACATGCTCAATATTTTTTTACAAAGTAGCGGTCGTATTTTTGTTTATTAGGGCCGTTGGAATTTGGGACTACGTCAAGGTTAATAGAAATACAAGGTTAGACCATCTTGCAAGAATTTTCAATTTGATGTATCGTAGAGACTGCTCGTCATGATAGGCTGATTTTGAGAAAAAAAACACGCAACCACGCATACACTATGACGTCAATATTCAAAAACGTGGTGGAAGTCAAACAACAGTTGTACAGATAACCTTGTATTTCTATAAAATTTATAATATACTTTCCTGAATTCAATCTTTCAACTGAATTAACAGAGTAAAAAAAATCGCATACCTCATGAGGGAAAGTGAGAGAAAATCATAAAGAGGGACATTTGTCGTGTTAATTTTATATATACTTTTGATGGTCTAACCCCGTGTGTGCTATGTACAAAATGAAGGAAGTAGCTGATGAAGAAGAAGCCGTCAGATCTGACAAACCCCTACACGCTTAGTTATATGTTATAGGTACCTATTAATACTACTACTTATATTCTCCGTCGACGACCTTTGACCATTGATGGGTCATAAAAGAGTATATTTTGATTATAATTACGTCTCTGACGCAATGTTCCTCTACTGGACGATACTGCATTAAAAAAAAAGTAAAACCTGTAGCACTCAAAGACACATTAGAACATTATTGGTATGAGATCTATTACCTATGTATGTATCTAGGCATGTTTGTGCTACCTTGGCATAAAAGTTGTAATAGTGATTCTGACGATGATGCATTGAAGCTCTCCTCTGGCTCTAAGTATGTTTGTACGAGTTTGTAGTTCGTAAAGAATTAAAAAAAACAAAAAAGATTCCAAGTGACAGAACCCTCGTTTTATTCTTTATTTGAATTTTAGTTTTTCTTTTAAAGGGGGACTATACTATATTTCTTTTTGTTAATAAAAAGCTTTTTTTATTGATTTTATATCACTGACCTCAACATTTCACTTTTTCTTCTTATTAAAAAAAAAAAAAAAAAAAAGTAACTTTTTGGACCTCAAAAATCAATAAAAATAAATGAAGATTCACATAAAAAATGAAGGAATGTTCAATCTTGTACACACTCTACTCATTTGAGAGGTAATAAACAGTATAACCTCCTTCCTATCTATATATATATATATATCTCACCCCGTTATCTCCTTAACTCACATATATCCCATGGATTTTGTTGTCAGCTGTCGATCCCCTCTTCTCCCTTGATAAGTCATGGCTAAATCATAACTTATTCTTTTTCATAAATACACAAAGTAATAAGTTATTCTGTACATAGTCTCCGTTTCTTCATAGAAATAATATAATAACTACTCTTTTAATAAAATATTACACAGCAATATGTTAATAGAGTATCGAATAAAATACCATGTTGATTTTAATCATATGTAATTCATTTAAAAATGGGGAAGAAATATTATGACAATGATAGTCTTGGAGTATATAAATAGCGGTTGGTATGATTGACTTATTTGGTTAACTACCATATGATTACGGGCCGTTTGTCTGTTTCTTTTTGGAGGAAATGATGCGTGATACAACAAGGATAACGACGTGATCTCTCTACAATAGAGCCTTTTCACATGACGTCAACATTGTCGATCTCGGTTATGTTGGGAGCCTAAACACTGAATTTAAATAACACTCTAAACCCTTATTTTCATTCATATGAATGGAAATAGTGAACTATTGGATGTCAAAATGAGACGAATAAATAAAAGGACTTAAACCTTAGCGCAAACATATCTGTCAAATCTGTCAAATGCCTAGTTATTGTATATCAGACCCTAAAATATAGGATATTTTCCATGATTATCTCTCTTTTCTGACTCCTCATTGTTCGAATATAATAACAATGCCACAAATAGCCTTTTGACAATATTTCACAAATGATTTTTAAGGAGTTTCAGTGCATATTACTTATTTTATATTTCATCGATCAAATAAATTGTCATAATTTATACATTTCAAGGGGATTTTTAGTACGTATTACTTTGATTTAATGCAAATATCACTGTTTAACAATGGTATCAAGTAGTATTCCGTGCAAGTACTAAGTATTTTATTTATTCTTTAAGGCATTCGATGAAGTTTCATACAGATTTATTGGACAATTGTCCTTTTGATGTAGTAAAAACTCTCAACTTTGACCCCCAAGACGTCATAATAAAAATTTAAAAAGTAGTGTCGTGTTGGTCCGTATTTATTTGGTCTAGTTCAGTCCATTATTAGAACTGATCCTCAACCGTCGGTCCTTGGATTTTTTTATAAAATATCGATGGTTTATTAAGCCAAATAATATATATGAAATATGTATTAAGATTATTGCACATATCTTGAAAAAAATATTGTATATTATATAATAACATATTTTATTGTTTCTTGGTTATATAATTTATTCTATTATATAATGGAATAATTAAAAGGAGGAAAAACACCCTCATTGACGTCACAAAGTATCAATTTTACCATCTGTAAGGACCGACAAATGGGAATGGACTGGATGAGACCGGAATGAACTAGATCGCATTCCTCGGTCCTAAATAAGGATCGACACAACACTACTTTTTATATTTTTATTTTTATGATGACGTCACCTTATCGTCTTCTTCCCATTTTTCATCATGATTATACAACTTATTTTCCCTTCGCGTGGAATTCACCTTGTTAATTCAGTTAAAAGGGTAAATGCATGGAGGTTGTGTAGTTAGTTATAGAGTAATATTCATGATACTCAAATATTGATCATGTGTTCGTTGTTTCGTCACTTGGGTGCTAGAACTCATTCATTTAACACTTGTTGTTTAGCAGTGAGCATATCCTATCAGTTAGTTAATAAAGTCCAACAGTTCGGAATAATTAAGGTGTTATTGGCAAACTATAAGTTAATAAATACCTTTTTCCCGGTTCTTTTAGGATGAAAGGTTAAGAAATGCAATTAAGATATTTGTTATTAATAATTTTCTTGGAGGAAATGTTGATTATGGAAGGATCCGGGGCACAATGGTATCCTTCCCATAACATTGACAAATCCTAATAGGTAAAACATGTTTTTTAGCTGTTGATTTGCCTTCTAATATGACCTCTCTAATTATTAATCTGAATGTAGAGAGTGAAATGGTAGGTATCCTAATCTTTTTAACATGTTGTTAAAAAGAGATTGAGCTGTTATCAGGGGCGTCCACAGGATTACATTACGTCAAAAAAACTACAGGGAATTGTTAATTTAAATTGCCCGCACTGAAGGGATTAAAATTGTTTTTTTTTTTCTAGGTCAACAACACTGTCTTTCATTATGATGCCAAGTTTGAGTGCAATCTGTATACTACTTTGCTTGCAACCGCTGGGTAAAGTAAATCTACATCACTAGTGCTCCAAGATTTTTATGTTTTGGTTCGTTTTTCTTCCTCTATTCTGATGATTGTTGGCTTGTTTGTATGTCAAACTCGTAGATCCACTATCATTATGACTCATTTCATGAAAGTTGGGTGGGAATTCAGACGATCGAGCAGTTTGTTGGAGACTTGCTCATGGTACTGTTTTTGCAGATAATTCAGATCTTTTGGAACAAACCGTGCAGCAACGCGTCTCATGCCAAAATTTTCAATCAAAATAGTACAAACTGACTAGTAAAAGATGTCAAGCCTATATGATAATTCCCTTAAGATGATATGACGATTTTTTAACAGCATCGTACAGAATATTAAATTTTTCGGAATTTTTTTCAAAATCCATAGTTATTCACAAATAATTCAATTTTTTGGCAAAAAATTGAATTATTTAAAAAAAAAAAAATTCGAAAATTTAATTTTAAGAAAAAAAATTCAAATACATATATCATGAGTAGTCGTGAGTTCGTCCTTATTTAGGAGTAAAAACTGCTCTCTCTTCCAGTCCAGTCCTGCATATCAGCCCTAAAAACTTATAAAGTTTGCTCCTTGATGACGTCATTCAACTTTATTTGTTCTTTGTTCAATCAGATCTATTACTGACAGTCTTAAGGACTGAAAGTATTTATACCAGTCATAAGACTGGACTGATCTGGATCCAAAAAATAAGGATCGACACAATGACTAATCATGAGTGACCATCAATAAACACTTTCGCTGAAAGATAAACTAAAAATCATCGATGATCTCTCAAAAGCAGGATATAATCATAGACTTGTTGTCTCGAAATGGGGATTTTTTGGTTTTTTTAATACTTTGGGTATAGGAAAAATACGGATATAGTCAACTGTTCATCTGAGAACTAGCAGTTTCCTCTATCTGGATTTTACTGTATGTATGTCCCAACCAATGATATAAAACAAAGTAGCGAAACACGCCTTTTAACTTGTGGAGAATACGCTGGCTACTTGAAAACAAGCCCTCCACTCACCGCAAGACTGAACCTTTTATATACGATATATGACGTTATTATTTGTATTCTCTATATAAATTCACCTTCTTAACTCAATTTATAGATGTTATTTAGTTATAATTTAATATTCATTGAACCTTCAGCACCCCTAGTGGACGAAAAATTGTCTCGTTGACAACTCTGTTTGGACAAATATGGTCACGTGGTCTTCATTTCGCCACTGGGTGTGTAGTTTGGGTCGTACTATTAAATAAAAAATCAGTTCGACACATGTGGATTATAGAACGGTATTCGCTAACAACTATACATGCTTTTAGATCAAGTCTATTCGGAATTATTTCATTTACTCATGGAAAGGAAAGGTTGAGAGATAAATGGAGGCAATAAAAATTGCTATGTGCAATCTCTTCTCTCTATGAAAGTTGATAAGCAAAAGGATCAGAGATGCGTCTTTGATTTCGAAATACAAAAATCAAAGTATGCAAAAGTCTGAGCTGAAGAAGAGTCCGTCCGTCTAATGAGCCATATTTTTGTTTTTTATGCATATTATAAAAACAGGATACTCACATAAAAAGGAAATAAAAAAGTACTTTAAAAAAAAAATTAGAGTATAAAAAAGTTCTCGTTAATTTTGAAAGAAATGTGTTTTACAAGTTTTTTTTTTAAGGGAAAAATACAATGTTATTAAGTCAAAAAACAAAACAAAAATCTGAACATGGGGTTTATTATGTTAATAAACACATATTAGGTTCTTTTAAAAGAATAGAAGCATAGTAGGTATACATACATAGGTAAAAAAAAAAAAGACAATACTTATGACCCAGGTCTTGCTTTTTGTGTGTGTTTTTTTTTTTTTTTTTTTTCGTCTTCTCTTTTGACAAGATCCGAAGATTTCCTTTTAAATCTATTTTTATGATGAGACGACAAACAAATAAGAATATTATGTACATAAAATATATAATACAATACTACAAAGACATAAGGCCTGGCTGTACCTAAGCCGCACGTCATGATATTCAATAGTAAATAAATGATATATGGTAGTTCCGATTTACAAATAGTGACCTCTTGTCCTCATAATCCTTCAAGAATACGATTATATGTAATGTTCAAAGCAATACACCAAACGGCAAAATGCGTTTGTTAACTTCAGTAGAGTTTAATTAGAGTTATGAACGTTCAGGAGCGTTTGCAGCGTCTGCCAAAAAGGGGATTTTTTGTTTTTTACTAGAGAATATAATATTTGAATTTTGTTTTAACAAATTCAAATATTTAATTTTTGAAATTGTTTTCCAAAAAGTTTAATTTTCTGTAAATAGCTATGGATTTTTGAAATTTTATTCAAAAAAATATAATTTATTGAGAATAGCTATGACTTTTTGAACTTTTTTTTCAAAAAGTTTAATTTTTTGTGATCAGTTGTTAATTTTTTGCAAAAAAAAATAAATAATGTTTTTGAAATTTTATTTTCAAAATTTAATATTTGAAATTTTTTATGAACAACTGTGATTTTTTGATATTTTTTTTGCAAAAAAAATCATTTTTCAGATAAAAAAAAAAAAAAAAAAGCCCCCCTACCCCACCAAAAAAAAAAAAAAAAAATATATATATACAGGGTGCAGTTTTACAATTAATTTTTTCTCTAAACCGGATTTCCTTGGGAACCCTTAGTCATACAGCTTGAAAACCCAGTTTAGCAGACAATTTTTTATAAGTTCTGTTTACAAAGCATTGAAAATTTCCTCCGAGTACGACCGCTGTCCAGCGATCATTATCGTTCTACGTGCAGGCCGTGCGCCCAAAGAGATCATCGACTATCTCAAGTTGTCCTCTGCCACCGCATACAAAGTTGCAAAGGAGTTCAAGGAGTCTGTAGGGATGGGAACACCCACAAGGAAGAAGGCAGATCGATCTGCGAACAAAATTGGCTTTCCGACAATTTGGAGATGTTCTGGTCTAAGGAAATGTGGCCCCTAGCTCCCTGGAATGCAATCCTTTGAACTATTTCGTGTGGGGCTTCTTGGAGAGGGACTCCAACATGCGTGCTCACAACAATTTGGCTTCTCCGAGAGCCTCCAGTATTGAGTCTTTGAACATTATGAATAAAGATCACCTGATCTTGGCGTGCAGTAGGTTCCGTCCCAGGTTGGAGACCGGGGTTAAGGTTGAGAGTGGTTGGATTGAATGATTAGGTTCATGGAGGCTCCCTACGTTTGTATATAAATGGATTTGTAAGTATCTGTACTAATTTAAGAAATAAAAAGGTTTATGTCCTGGTCTCGAAAATTCTTAATTGTAAAACCGCACCCTGTATGAATATAATCCTGCGGTTGATTGACTGACGTTGATTGATTAAATTCGAATTTGCTCTTTTTAAGCTGTGAATCATTTCATAATATTACATGAAGAATAATTCTATAGTTCCTTAGCTCGAGCAAACTCATTGGAAACCCCTTCAAAAGTCTAAAGGAAAAATGCTCCCGCTACAGGATTGTGACCTCTTCGTTATTCACCAATAAATCTTTGGAAGAGAAAGAAATGAAAAATTGTTCCTTCTGTGCCTTTTATTTCACAAATGTCCAAAAATAGGCCACGTAGTAAACATGACTGTTGAGCTTTTGGAGACTTCGTTTCAAACATCAATCTCCAAAACTGATGAGCCTGTAATGCCATCCCTTCCTATAAAAACTTCAACAAGATCGACCTAATCATAAAAAAATGGCTCGATCAGTTGGTTGGAAAAGAATTTCATCTTTTGGAGAAGTTGTAGGCTGGAAAAAGCAAGGGTTAATAGCAATACAAGATTAGACCATCATGTAATCAGGCTTGCTAGGATTTTCAATTTGATGTATCGTACCGGACTTTGACAAAACACGCAACCACTCATACACTATGACGTCTATTTTAAAAAGCGTGGTGGAAGTCAAACATCAGTCGTACATGCGTTAGAGTATAACCTTGTATGCCTATTAACCTTGGGAAAAGGGAACCTTTATTTTGTTTCAATAATAAGTAAACCATCTACTTATAAATAAATAAAACTTATCTTATATATTTTGCTTCAATTTCTTAGCCTCAAGACAGTGCTACTGATTTAGGCTATGTAAATAAATTACTATGAAGTAAACAACACGCTTGCTCCTTTGCCATCAGATTAGACAAATTCTGTCTTTATTTTATGATTCAGCTGTGTTTGTTAATCTTGAAAAATGGTATGTTTCAACCGTTCATTTGTCTCCTTTGCTAATTAGACATGTTGTATTGCATATTTATATACCTATGTTGTTTCAACTTGTCAAATGAGAAGAAACATTTGAAGTGAAGAATTTACAAGTAGATACTTGAGATAAGCTTACTGAAATGATTGAAATCCCATTGAATCAGTGGCGTAATTAGTTTTTCAAACATTTTTTTTTAAGAGGGAGCAGGGGATTATTACCTCTTCCGATTCAAAAGTAGTTTTCCCATACGTTGAAAAGGCTTTAGGCCCAGACCCCACCCCTATTTGTCCAAGCCTTTAATATTTGTAACACAAAGTCTCTGACGTCGGAATGTATTTGTAAGTGGGGCAATAATGACGTCATTAAAGGCGTCTGCAGGTGCTTTTTTTTTTTTTGATTTTATACAATTTTTACAGAATTATTATTTATTTTTTTTTTTTGTAGAAGGGACAAAAAACCTTTTTTCAAATGTTTTTAAGACAATAAGAACTTTTTTGATTACTACAGGGTCGACACGATATTTTTGAGACTTGATATTATTAAAATAATGACCTTCAGGTAGCAGTAAATTACTGTAGCATTTTTACAAAATATTGCGTCAGCTGTGCTGACAACAATGAAATTCAACAACTTTAACCCATCCAGCCAGTGGGAAAGAACAACCGCGTTTGTGATGATTCGCGGTCCCAGATGTGGCTATCCTAGAGCTTCGAAAACTACACCAGCCCCAACATCTGGCTTCCCAACAGCCCCTGTGACTTCTACCCGTGTGGCGTAGTTGATTGGGACCCCAACCAAACCTCGTGCAACACGATGTCCGAGTTAAAGCACCGTATCATCCTGATTTTCAACTAGTTACTCAGGGACCAGGTTGAGTGCGCCTGAAATCAGTTCAAGCCCAGGCTGGAGAAGGTCATCGCCACTGAGAGTACGTACTTTGAGTAGAATCCAAAGCCTGAAACCACACCTTTCAAATAGTTTTTGAATTTTTTTGATTATTAAAGATTAAGAGCATTGTTTTGTAAATTTGTTTAAATGTGTCAAAAATATCAGGTCGACCCTGTATATCTACCAAAATTTCAATAGCCTCTTCGCAAAAATAAGTTCGTAGTTAGCCAATTCTTCCCAAATACGAAATTATTATATAATATAGTTGATGGGAATGGTTTGCAGCTTAATCTGAGTTAATTCAAATTCCACCTATCCCCAATCAGAAGTAAGGGGAGAAGAAGGAAAAAATCGATAGTTGACGACAAAGTGTTCATGTAATTGGTGTAACGCCATGATAAATATAAACTAAAAGAACTAGAATGGACACTCGGTAGAGCGCAAAACCTCCACCTAAAGTCAAATTAAGTTATGTAACTCATTTTTTTTTTTTAAGTTTTGGTCGATTATGCATTTTGAACGGTTTGTGCTACTTTGATATCCCAAAATGTATTATTGGCTTCTTACTGTGACCCTATATAACCTTCGAACTAAGTTTCATCAAATTCGATCGGCAACTTTTGCCGTAATCCTGGAGAATAACAAACAAACACGGGCAAAGAAACCCATAACAGTGGGGTTTAACGCTATGATTTTTTGAGGTAGTGATTTTAAAGGTACGCATAATATTAATAATAATAAAAAATCAGAGTCTATAACTTCATTTCGACATTTTGTCATTCTTTTGGTGAAATAACACTTTTGTGGAAAATGAACACATCTAGCGTGGACTTTGTTCTACCCCCACGACAGATTTGCTGAAATAATTACTATATAACAAAGGTAACTCCCTGATTTTACGTCATGAAATTTGAATTTTTACATAAAAGGATTGAATTAAAAACTACTTGTATACATTTAGTTGTAATTTGATCATTTTTGATGATTCTCGGAAAACTTGCCCTGAGGAAAATTAAGCATTTTAATATAAATACATTTATTTTAAAAACCTCATTATTGAGCATTTCAAGACCATTTTTCTATCATTTGTATAGAATATCTGTAATCTGACAAACTAATATTTGGGATCTGAGGACGCTATTTAAAATATCCATGTTGATGTAACAAATTCTAAACAATAATATAGTCACGTCAGTATATATATTTTATATTTTTCGCCTGGGGATTGAAATGGGAAATGTTGTCCTATGCCCATGAAAAATGATCATGCATTGACCTCCGAGACTGTCCTGAAGCATCTCATAAATTCAAATAATTTACCTTCCATTTTAAAACTATCAGGGCGTCCGCAGGGGCTGGGCTGGAGGGGATGTACCCCCCTCCCGGGAAAAAAATAAGGAATGTTTTCTTTTTACTGATAAAATTAATATTTGAAATTTTTTTCCCCAAAAATTTAACTTTTTGTGAACATCTGTGGATTTTAATTTTTTTTTTGTCCAAAAAATTAAATTTTTTGAGAAAAGCATAGGACTTTAGAAAACAATTTCCAAAATATTTAATTTTTTTGTAAATAGCTGTAGATTTTCGACCTTTTTTTCCAAAAATTGAATTTTGTTAAATAGCAGTGGATTTTTTTTTTCCAAAAAAATTTTTTGAAATAGCTGTGGATTTTTTACATGACATTTTTTTTTTTTATAAAAAAACTAATTTTGTTAAATGGCGGTGGAATTTTGATTTTTTTTCCAAAAAATTATTTGGTTGAATAGCAGTCGATTTTTGAAATTTTTTCCAAAAATTTTAATTTTTTGAGAATAGCTGTGGATTTTTGAAATTTTTTATCAAAAAATTTAACTTTTTTGTAAACAGCTATGGATTTTGGCATTTTTTTATAAAAAAAATTAATCTTGTTAAATGGAGGTGGATTTTTGATTTATTTTCCAAAAAATTTAATTTTTTGAGAATAGCTGTGTATTTTTGAAATTAATTACCAATAAATTTAATTTTTTTGTAAACTTGTGTGTGATCTTCGTTTAGCGTCTTGAGTTTAACTTTGGTCTTGGGGTATAAAATATGCCCCTTGAGCCAATTAAAAATGAGATAAGAAATGAACAGCTAAATAAGTGATTCCCTACCGGGGCTCCAAGTGGACTCCGCAGTGTATCCCCTAGGGCTCTGTCAGATTATCCCGATCAACGATATTTTTTTTGTCTAAAAAAAAAACATCAATAAAAATGGAATTGTACTTTCTAAATATGAAAAGTCCAAAAAAATATTCTTAGATATTCGGGTTAAATTTAATGCTCCTTAAAAAAATAGAGGTTTTGTAGTATTAAATAGTTTAAACAAACGTCGTTCAAAGATTTTATCTGTTCAGGCTTTCAAAAAAGAATGGTGCTCATTTTCTAGTCAATATCCAAGCCTGCGCATCCCTATTATGTCCCCTTGTCCAAAGATCACGAGGGGGATTGGTGGAGTCTTCTTCGATTTCTGTGTCATCCGTATTATCTACACATACATAAGAATGTGTATAATACCCATTACATCTTTATTATCAACATTATTATCGACTGTAAAGCATTACACTCAAATTACAAGAGTGGTTCGTTGATGATCTCTACCATGTTTTATAGATCTTAACTTTTATTGCTGCTGTGGATAGTCAATAGTTATGTGGAAACTCGAGTTTCAAGTATACTACTTATTTAAGAGGAAAATCTTTTGGTCATAATATCTGTATGGAAAAACAAGGAAATATAATAACTTAGGGATGTATGAGAGTTCTATAGATCGGTCTTGATCTCAAATTCAGTCTTGACGCTAATTTTTGAAGTATCAACAACCTTTTCAAGTATGTAAAAAAAGGGAAAATTTTTGGGGGATGCCAACATGCAATAAATTGGAAATCCAATTATTATTAATTTAATTGTATAGATCGGTATTTCTCTCAAAATAAGTCTTGTATAAGCCGCTTTAATTCAAGCTGAAGCCCAGAAAATACATCAACAAGCGCGATAACATGATGGTCTAACCTTTTATTTCTATTAACCTTGGGTAAACAAGCTTTTTGGGGGAAAAGATGAGACCATTTATTCAGACCTTACTACTTACTAAAATAACTGTATTGAAACTGACTAAGCCGTTCCTTTTACAGGTCAGGAAATAGTAATGGTCTCTTTGTCAAGACTAAGAACAAAGTAACTAAGTTATAATTTTCATTTGGCAAAAAAAAGACAATTTAATATATAGGCCTCGATTACTCATTGTCCCTGGATAGTGTGTATGAGAAGACTAATGAATAACCAATTTGCTTCTTTTATAAGGCATCAAGGGAAACGGTTAGGCATTTTTTATTTAAATGTGAGTATATGTATAGTAAATGTCTGGGATCACTTAAGGTGTGTGTTTTGTTTAATTAATGAAATAGTATTAAATACTAAAGATTTTACATATTTTTATATTGGACCTAATCCAAAATTGAAATTAATTATATTACCACAAAACTTCAGAGCATCTTATAGAAATTCAGATCCAGAAGAACACCATTGCCTGATAATTATGTCCAAATTACTGATAGATACATAAAAATATTTTTATAAGAATACAATTTCATCGTTTGCTATATCTTAAGTGTGAGTTAACCTCCACATTGTATGTAAATTAGTGATGATATAATTTATAAGTTGAAATATAGTTGTACTTCAGAACAAGAAAAAAAATAAGTCCAATTCTGAATATGTGGTAACTGGCCAAAGAAAGATATACAGCGTCTTTTATCTGTACAATGTTCTCTAATAAATCTAATAAACACGGACTTCTATGTAATTTTCATATTTAAGTGTGGAGGAGTCCGTAACTATGCCTATATCCGAGGAGGAACCAGGGCCTGACTACTATGTTTTCTTAGTTTGAGATGACATTTTTATATTAATTACATATGTATTTTTGTAAATTATTTGATGAAGAAAGACTCGAAATTTTTTTTTTTTTTTAGAAAAAGACAATTTATTTCACAATTGACAATTATTTGTAATCTTATTAATATTTCAGTTGTTGATGAAGACAGGGCATCTTAGTATTTGCAATACTGTCTCGAGTCAAGTTGTCTTGAACAAGTGCCGGATTAAGAATATGCAGCGCCCGGCCAAAGAAAGATGTACGAGGTCTTTTCATCCGGTCGTACAATTTTCACTATTAAATCTTATGATGAGTAAATGGCTCTTATTTTGCATTTAAGTGTGGGCATGGATTTGTTTGGAGGAGACCTGCACTCTCTTAACATAATTAGTAATATGTATAAATGTAGAATATATAATATTGGAAGATATGAAATATGTTAAGATACAGAAATATATGTATATATATATATTAATAAGTATGTATAACATCTGATTTTGATTCGAGGGGTCAACAACAAGGGAAAATTCTATTCATGTACACAATATTCACACACTGAAGTTGTTCCTCAGTGTTGTCGAAGGGAAGAAGAATAAATAACAAAAATAAGAAAACATCTTCCGATTCCAGCTATAACACAAGTGACAAGTCTAACAACATTCATTTAATATTTTCTGTGTCAACTATTCTTCATAAATGTGCATAGTCTATAATTGACTCATCCTTCTCCACAAAACAACTTACAGCCCAGAAAAAAAAAAGTCAAATCCTCTACTTAGTTTTCCTCGGCCAAAAATGTCTATATCTATTCTTAGAACTTTAGGATCCCGAGTCCTTTTTCAAGATCTTCGTGCTCCCTGTTTAAACTCTCTCCTTTCCTCTCGATCATACGTATCAGAGCCTGCTATTCAAACTTCTGAAGAACATCCTCGCGTCCTCATTACGGGTATATTATACTTATATGATCCATTACTTACTCAATGTATTGTGTAAAACGCAGTAGTCCTCTGCAGGTTTAGTTTTTTTGTGGTTTTTTTTTACCCATCGTTTCTTTTTGTCTTTAATGATTATGACTTAAGGCCCATAAAAGTGACATCAAATTTTTTTATAAAAAAATTAACTGCAGCAATAAATGTTCTCAATCTATCCATCTATATATATTTATGAAATTTACTATTAACAACCTCCATCATATTTCATCAAACATTAAAAGGATTGGTGGGTTGTGTGGTAAAGATGTCACAAGTAAATCATATTTAATGACCTTTTTTTAAGTATTATTAAGCAATATCAGAATCTTCACTCTTTATTTCAATTCATACATTATATAAGTATTAAAAAAAATATTTTTATCATAATATAGCAAATAGGCAATAGCTATTAGGCTCATTAATCAGTCAAATATTGCAGTCTCAACCTATGTGATGCATTTATACAAAAATATTATTTTAATCATACGTAGTACATCAGCATAAAATCAATCTTGAACAAAAATCAAGTATAGGAAAAAATCCCAGATGTATCATAATACATCCCAATATTTCATACACAAATTAATTATAAGCCTTGTATTCAAATGTCTGAGATGAGTTGAAATACCCAATAATGTTAGCCATAGTTTAAAGCCTTTATTTGATTTATGAGACTTATTTTAGCCCAATATGATGGCATTTAAAAAAATTGTATCATTTCCTAATTATTTCATTACAACGATGATTTTTCGCTATTTTTAGTGCAATTATCGGCATCTGCAAAGGATAAATTATTATTACTTTTCGATATCAATAAGCAATTATTCGTGGAAGAATATTTATATAATCCAGACTCCATATAACATGGTTGAAGATCTGACCCGGGTTTCACTGCCAAAAGTTTGAAAAAAATATTTAGGGTAGAAAATACACATTGAGAATTGTTTAATAAGTCTTTTCTTGGATGAAAATCTCTGTAGATTATGATTTTTTAAGTTTAAATCCTGTATTTGGTGTTGTTTAGCCAATAAATTTGAATTTGTGATCAATTTCCCCAAAAAATGACAGTTTTTGCCTGACAAAAATTTTGAAATCCCAATTTTGTAGACCTATAGAATCTACAATGCACATTAAAATCCCATTATTTATATTCAAATGATAGATAGTGGCCAGGACTTTAAAAACAAACTGCTTGTTCATTTGTTTCTTCCATAATTTTGTGCATTGGCCGTTTAAAAAATATGTATCAAGTAACAAACGTAATTGAAAATTCACACTTTTACATAAATTCCTGGCTTTAGGTAGCCATATCTACTGATAGGAAAGGACTACAGGCTTGATTCACATATCATTTCATTGGAAATTTAATAAACTTTACCTAATTTATAGTATTTCTTGTACAGGAACATTTAAAAAAATAAAAATATTACGCCTACACTCTAATTTTATTGACGTGTGAAAAAAATACCGTCAGCCATTAAAATGGATGGTACATAAAAACGTTTGGAGCTGGATACTTGAAAATTTGATCGTTTGTACCTGAAATAGATATATTTTAGGGTGACGTCTTTATTTTTCTCCAACCAGCTGTAATATTTCCATTTTTTATTTTACGATTAACGCATTTAAAATTTTATGCAAAATTTCTCATGACAAGAGGCCTCATTTGTCACAGAAGAACTACAACTTCTCATAACCACAGATATTTGACTAATTGATTCATTTGTAGAACTTGAAAATGCTGAAGGGATATGCTTATTTCCGTAAGATTAAATAGACATACCTTTACAAAAATGAGTATATCTAAAAAAACCATTGCATATTTGGTATTTCTGACTTCAGATTTGAAGTCACCATAAAATGTTGGTTTAGAAAACATGTATTACTTATAAGATTTTGATACTTGATATTTCCCCAATTTTGGCAGTGAAACCGGGGTCGAATCTCAAACCATGTCATAGTAGGATAAATTATTCTACCATATTTTTGTGCTGACACACTACATATATTAAACATACAGCCCAATATTTCAGTCAATAATAGACTTTAAATTCAAATTTCTGGGATAGCTTGAGATATCCAATAACTTTAACTAGAGTTTAGAACCTTGATTTAATTTATAATGAAGTTAATTTAGCCCCAATATTGTCTTTGAAACAAAACATTTCTAATTATGTCATTGTGACGATTTGCGACCCTTCAAAGGATTAATCAGAATCATTATTTTTGATAGAAACTGACGATAATTTGTTCATATAAGTAAATATAAATGGAATCTTAACTCAATTTTCAGAAAAATCATTCTATGTTACTTTTGCGTTAATGGGGCACAAAATATTTAACATCACCTAAATATACTACGCATTTGTTTTATGTATATTAAGTCAAATTCTTCATGTGCGTCAATCAATCTACAAATTGCGCTCACTAAATATAAATTTATTTTTAGATTTTATTTCTTTGATTTTTACCAATAAGTCCTCTATAATAATAATATTAATGAAAAATGTACCTTTATAGGCATATATATATAAATAAATAACATATATAATATATTTACATAGGTGGATTGGGTCAACTAGGAACAGGATTGGCTCGCCGCCTACGAAAAAAATTTGGAAAAGACAATGTCATCCTTTCTGATATCATACGGCCATCAAGGGAAATATTGGAAAACGGTAGGTACCATGTTAGTCCACCCCTTATTATACCTCAATACTCAGTGATTGACGCAGTTCCTCAGTATTACTGGATTCCGTATCATCTTCCTCATCGGATCTATCCGTAGTCTCCTCCTCTTCTTCTTCATCACTCTCTTCATTTGGAATTTCTGCACCTTGTAAATTTCTATTCTTCAAATTCCCCATTAAGAAAGCATCTAAGCAGTCGTTATAGGCTAGCGTTACCTTAACTCTGTACACAAAGGTTTCGAGAGTTTTTTTAAGTAAAGGAACATAATTTGAAAGATTTAGGTCGTTTTGGAGCTTAGAATGGGAGCACACATGCTGAAGGAAACGAGTGACTCGTTGGTTGTAAACTTTTAAGTATACTCACTACATCCAGCTTACTGCTTTTAAATATTTTATCAATCATGGGCATTCCATTTTTAATAAAATGATTTAAAAACACACGAGACTGCTTTGCGACGACGCTTATTAGAACACGAGAGGGTGTTACCTTTACAACCATGACAAGTTTATATAATAACATTATTAGAGCTGACCAGGCATCAAGCTGTTCTTCATGATTTTTGCGAACTCCATAGGTGATGGTTTGTGCATAATAAATTAGTGAAACGAAAAGAGCGCGGAAGTGAAATTGCAGAGTAGCCGTTGTAAAAGTGCAATACAGACTTGATTTACCAGACTCTACAACAACCTCCAACTCATCTATGTATTTCTCCAAGAGCTCAGTTGTTTCCTGATTGGATAGGAATTGAGTCAATATATATTCAACATTTTTCTTGTACAGAGACGTCTTGTCGAGTTTTCCTGACGGATCCTTCCATTCCTTTTTTAAGAAATTTTCACACAGCTCCCCCCTGTTTTTCCATTGACAAAGTTAGATTCCTCGTCACTGTCATCAAGATTTTTCAGAGTTTCCAGAAATTTTATGAGAGCAGCCCCAAAACCAACTGAGCAAAACGTCGTTTCTCCAAATTTACAAATATATGTGACCGTAGCCTCGACAAGGTCCTTTAGAGAACTTTGAGCATTTAATTCACCATGAACTCGTGAGGCGAGTTTTGAGAGTCCTTCTTTCAACAGTATTCGATTAGTCCTAGATCCAAATCCGTTCCAATTGAAAAGTTTGTCAAGAATTTTAAGACCATACTCTAAACAGAGCATAAGATTAGGAGTGTTCGCATCGTAAAGGGTATCCTCATTCCCAATATCTTCATCATTCATCTTTATTAATCGAACATAGTACTCTTGTATTACTTCTAAATTTGCCAGTACATATTCAATTATTTTTACACCAAAAATGGCAATCATTTTCTTAGGCATGACATCCAAATTGGAGAAGCCAGCATTTTTAAGCTCGTTGACGATTGCACCAGGAAACCCTTTAAAGGGATTTGCTTTAGCTATAAGAACATGATCCAACTTGTTGAAAATATCTTTAAGGAGAAATAAGAGCTCTGGTCCTCTAATTTTTGAACTTTTAAGGTCCTCCTCGTCATTATAATCACCTTCTTCTTTGGGCACATCTATTAAGAGAGTGTCATATCCCAAAATATGAAACGCATCTAAATCTAGCTCTCTAAAAAAGGGAGCATAACTTACTTCAAGATCATAGTTTAAATTAGGAGAGCTTGATGCTATTTGAGTTCCAGAAGCAACAGTTTTCGTCGAACTATGTGATATTTGACTTTCCGAGAGCTTGGCTTTCTTTTTCCCCTTACCTCGTCCTTTTGCTTTTTTAACTTGCGTAGAACTAAAAATAGGAGGCTTCCACTTAGATACATCAATGGAATGTAATACAGGTGGAGGAATAAACTCGGGATTATACGGTAAACATAGCTTTAATCGATGTCTCAGTCTAATTATTATCTGCAGAACACTAACAACTTTTGTATTATAATCCGAGTCCTCAGCAGGGGCAAAGGCATTAAGAATTTCTCGATACCAATTTATAGCGTAAAATAATGATGAACAAACAACATTACGCTCCATCTGTGACAAAGTCTCTATTTTCCTAATAACATTTGGCTCTATAAACCAGGTAGAGCATCCCAAAAGAGCATCAATCTCAGAAAGATCCCCTTTATTACGTACAAAAACACATGTCTTAAGAAGTCTAAAATGGGGAATAAAACGAGCTGCCTTAGTTACTTCTAGTTTAGGAGTTTCCCCATTTATATTATAGCTTCTAGAAACCATGGGACTTAAATTTAAAGCAATTTGAAAAGGAGGGTCGTCAGATCCACTACTTGAGTCTTCAATGTCCTCCAAACCCCACTGTAAAGAGTAATCAAGAAATTCATCGTCTGGTTTCAAATCTGGCACAACATCTTTAATAAAACATTCTTGAAAATCATTTGCAACTGTTTCCTTAATCCATTTTCCCAATCTTCTATCTACATTACCAGTCTGCATTACACTCGCCAATTCGTCCATAAATAGCCCTGCAAATTCACCTACTTTATTTGTCATTACTCTGACATTTATGAGCAAATCTTTGGCTTGTCTTAATATAGCAGAAGGTAAGGAGGGTCTACTTCCTGCATCTAAAGTAGAAGCAATGGAGGAAGATGTTGTATTCAAATCAGGTTGCTCTTCCACATTGCTCTGAAAACGAGACATGTTTTTGATAGTTACGACGGCACCTATAACACCCATTCTCTTTATTAAGGGATTTACGGAACTCAACTGCTTCGTGACCACAATATGCACATCGTCTCTTATTATGCTTTGCTCACTAGGTTTGTGATACGCAAGAAGTGATAAAATATCCATAATACGTCGAACCTGGTCTAGCGACATAGTATCCATCTAAAATAGCAATAAAAGTGAACGTTTTTCAATCTCTTCAATGAGTAGTACTACTTACATAATCCATTATTCCAGATAAAAAAATGGAATAATCTGAAAGAATGTCCGTATGATTGTACGCTATATTTGACAAAATATCAATGGAAACACTTCGAGATGTAGTATTAGAACTGACTTTAGTAGTCAATTCAGCAACTATCTCTTGTCTACAAAATTTTTGCATTTTAATAAAAATTTGAGTATAGATAACTTCTGCAGCGTGGTTTAACGGAGATTCGCGAGAGGCAATGAGAGGATCAATGAGCTCCAATATGATGTGTAAATCCTTCTTAATTGTTTCAGGGAAATCAGTTATTGCTTTTATAAAGAGTTCTTCAGTGAAAAGGCCCGATCTATTTATTTTATATTAGTAAGATATGTATAATTAAGAATATTTATTCAAAACCTTTAATTGTAGGTTACTAACCTGATTTTACTTTTGAACAAGGCTGAAGCAGATTTTTGTCGATTGGGTAAATCCATTAATAAGATAATAACTATAAAATCTAGAGGTTGATGTTCCTTGGGTATTTTAATTGTATCAATCGCTTTAATCCATGCATCTCCAATTTTTTTGTTTCTCATGATAGATGAACGAATAACTCCAAGAGTTGATACTTGAATTTCCGTAAATGGAGCACGAGACTGACTATATTAATCGAAAGAAAAATGGTTATATATACGTAGATAAGATATTGGAATCATCGTATAAGCTAAACAACCTTAATCGAACAGGTGGAGGGGATAAGTCTAGTTGTTCTCTAAGAGTCAAAATAGTTTCTAAATAGTCAGAATCTCCTGATGTACATAATAAAAATTTAATAACAACAGGCAAATTCTGAGCCTCGGTTGAAGAAACTGTTTTTGATATAGAATGTCTCAAATCCTCAATTACATCTTCATCCAAAGTCAAGTTAGTAAGGGAGTCCAGTATAACTGAAATTAACTCTGGAGATTGGCTAAATAGATCCTTAAGGGCACGTCCAACGATTTCATGATGCTTATAATCAATTACTTCAGGGAGAGAGGCTATCATTTCTAATTGAAGCTTAGATGGAACAACGTCTAGGATCTCTAAATACTTGTCGGTCAGCTCTTTGCTATCTTGAAACATATTTAAATATTTCAAATGATTCAAAATTAAACGTATCAAGGGTTGATTTTTTTTTAAGTCATCAAGAGAGAGTTCAGCTAGTTTTTCAAGGAGCCATGAGAATAGGTCTTTTTGAAAAGGTTCAAGAGTAAGGAGCAAGTATATGAGTGAGTCCTAGAGAGTAAAGATAAAAAAAAAGAGAAATTAATTATTTATATTATACTACATCATGATCAATAATTATTAATTAGACACTACCTGATAAGATCCTCGAGCATCTGTACATAATGGGTCCGTTTCTGAAGGCTGAAGAGACTTTTCCAAGTTAGTATCAGATGACTGAAAAAAGTCATGTGTTTCCTTTATTACTTTGTCTGAATCATCAGACGTCTCCAAATCATCACTGAATTTCTTCAAAAAAGCGGCTTGATCCAGGTTCAAGGTATGGAAGCCTTTGTCGTTGAGTATTAGACCCGCATCAGAAAGCATTTTCCGAAATAAGGGTTCTTCGACTCCAGCTTCTTCCACACCCGTGGAGGAGAAGGGACATGAGGCTCTTGTTTTTTTACTTGCAATCCCTTCTTGAAAACTACTATCCGAGGGTCTTTTCTTACTTTTAATAGAGAGACAAGTAGGGACAGGGTCCATGACGATTCACGACAGAAGTGATCCACTTGAAACTTAACTCAGAGTCCCGCCAAAGTTCATCTCCTTTTTCCTTTTCTAGTTTGTTGCTGCCTGTCACGTCTCTGACGTTGAGCTAGAAAAAAACACTCAAAACAATTTGTGAACCGCCTCACTCAATCTCCTGAAATCCTACTTAGTCCCCATCCTCCAAATTAGAATTCATCAATCCTTGGATTCAAATATTTATCAACACAACTTTGTGAATTTATGTAGATAAATAGGTTTAATGCGATCGAACTCAGTCAATCTCTTTGAGTCCGGCAACACCACCTATGTTTTGCATCAAATTAACCTATTATGGTTAGGATGGTCAACTGTACTCCCCCCCGTACATTTCCACTTATTAAATCTTGTCCGGTTTTATCATCAAACAGTGGATCGACATATAATAAAAGTCAAAATAGAAATAAGGAATTTTACTTAAAATCCTATTTAAAACAAGATTCAAAATATATTTTCCAAAAATGTAACCATTCATAAGTTTGATTAATTTCAAAAAATATTACCCCCCTTCTACTCTTAAAGTTGAACGGTTTCACTATAGAATTAATCTTATAAATATATATATTTAGTATATCTCAGACCTAATGAAGGCTAAATTAAAATATACAACGTCTATAAATATAGAATAAAAGTGTTTATTCCTATTATATAAGTTATAATCCTTAGTAATTGAATAAATGAAGGCAATTTAGTTTTCCTATTGTTGGAAGGCAAATATATAAGAGCACAATATTCATAAGTCAATATTTTTACATGATTATTAATTTCGAATAATCTTCTTTACAGAAAACACAAACATTTTTTATTTATTGATTTCATTAGTAAACTAATCTATCGTTTAGTTTTTGATATTATTGACAATTATTTACTGAGATCCTTCTGTGAGATTATAATATACAGATAATGTTTAAGATTCATAGATTTTTTTGATTATTAAAGCTTTGTTTCATTACATATGCTGTTTTCTGGTTCATCAGTTAGGATATGTGAACAGTCTATATTAAATAAAATGTTTAATAAATCTAACATAGGTAATTTTTCTTTGGAATAAAGAACAAATGTATTGGTAAATAATAGAGATATTTGCTTAGAGATGTATCAATATCGCTTCATTAAACCTGAACAACCAGATAGTTTTTATGTAGCCAAAGACCTGGTTGTACCAACTTCAATATCTCATGACAGCACTGAGACACTCGAGCTATAACATATTTTAGCATTTTTACCAAACTGTCATGATATAACTTGAGTTAAGCCTTGCAAATGTGCACACATACGCTTATGTATGTCTATTTTGCGATGCGATACAGTGACTATAAGTTATACTCCTTTTTCAATTGTTCTAATAAATCATAAAATATTTAAAAAAGTAAAGGTGTCCATTACTGCCCACATCGTTTGTTAATAAGGGAATCGGACATATTCAGCAAAATCAAAAATAGTTTAAAGGTAACTTCATTATATTTGTATAACGTTGCATCTATATATATATATAAATAATTTAGTCTCAATATGTTTTGTGTCATAGTGGCTTAAAAACGACCGATTTATAACTAATTAAAATCTTTTGTGCATAATATTATTATCCATGAGTTCTAGTAATAATGTTAGTGGAACTCATTGGTATAATCCTCTAATTTTCTTTTTTTTAAATTGTTTTTTTCTATTTATTTTTCCGTCTTGCAAAACTCTATTCGTAAATATTATCAGTATCTATCTTCCAGGTCCTTTTCAATTTGCAAATATTTTAGACTTTAAGAATCTTCAAGAAATTGTTGTTACACAACGGATTGATTGGCTTGTACACTTTAGTGCCCTTCTCAGTGCGGTTGGAGAAAATAACGTTCCATTGGCTATTCGAATAAACATTGAAGGTGGGTTCAAGTTCTTATGATATAATGATACATAGATTAATTTACACCAGGTCTTCATAATGTTATGGAACTTTCAAAGCAATACAACATAAAGTTATTTGTACCAAGCACAATTGGAGCATTTGGCCCAGAATCACCTCGTAACCCAACGCCAAATCTTTGCATTCAAAGACCTAAAACAATTTATGGTGTAGCCAAAGTTCATGCAGAACTTCTCGGCGAATACTACTACGCGAGATATGGAATGGACTTTAGATCCCTTCGATTCCCCGGCATTATATCCTATGACTCACACCCAGGCGGTGGAACTACAGGTATTTAAATAATTTCAAATTTGGATTTTGATAATAGATTAATTTTATAGACTACGCCGTTCAAATTTTCCACGACGCCCTCACAACAGGTGTGCATAAATGTTATCTTAGTCCGAATACACGTTTGCCAATGATGTATATAACCGACTGCTTACGCTCACTCGAGGAATTCATGCTGGTTGATAACAACGCTTTATCAACCAGGACTTACAATGTTCATGCCATGAGCTTTACACCTCAAGAACTCTACGATGTTGTCAAAAAATACGTTCCAAAATTAGAAATTGAGTATCATGTTGATGCGAGGCAAAAGATTGGTAGGTTTGAATTGGCATTTTATCCATAAAATAAGCATTGGTGTATAATTTAATTTTAGCGGACACTTGGCCTCAAGTATTTGATGACAGTGAAGCGAGGAAAGACTGGAAGTGGCAGCATCACTACGATATCGATAAACTAGTTGAAACAATGTTAAGCGGCGTGGAGGCACAGTTGAAAAAGTAGACAGAGTTGTTTTCGAGATTTATTAAATGTTTGAGTGTCTTGCGCAAAAGAAGTTTTGTCATAGCATGTGAAGAAATAAATTATTGTAAACATGAAATGAAATAATAATTATGATGATAACTGAATCCATAAATGAATAATGATAATGATTGTTTTACAAAAGGAAAATACAAAAAGAGGCACTCACTCGATCGCACAAATCATGATGATTATAATGATAATGATGAAATGAGATACATACTATGTATATACATATATTTACGTTTGTACATCCACAGAGGAGTTAGAAGCACTAATTACTTTTTTTGTGTATTTAGATTACTTTGATTTTTTTGCTCCAAACTTGCTATTTCTACTGAAATTATAATCTTCAAAAAAGTTCATGTCTTCCATTCCTTCAGGCATAAAAGACCTTTCAGACTTTTTGTCGGGGTCATAGCCCTTTCCATGGCCTAAAGACCTTTCTAATGAGGAATTTGCATTACGAAGGTGCAGAGGCACACCAGGCATGTTACCCGGCGTATTTTTAATGTTATCCAATACAGATCGCATAGCGTGATATACTTCTCTAGACTTGGATGCTCGAGACAAATACACAACTGCCTCAGCCAATATCACTTGACACTCTGGAATGCCTACCAATTGACAACCATGCATGGCTGATACAGCAACACTAAGAGCCTGAGGATCTGCAAGTCCAACATCCTCCGAGGCTACAACAACTAATCTCCGAGCGATAAACATGGGATCTTCTCCTCCTACGAGCATTCGCATAACCCAATATAGAGCAGCATTTTCGTCACTTCCTCTAATAGATTTCTGGAGAGCAGATGCACAGTGATAGTGTTCATCACCTCGACGGTCATAAAGAACATGAGATCGTTGCAAACACTCCTTGATATCCTCTACTTTGAGCGTACCACGACCATGATCACCAGAACAATGAATATCCATGGCAATTTGTAAGCTATTTAAGGCTGTTCTCGCGTCTCCATCGCATACATTAGATAAATATGTAATGGCTTCCTTATCAATATGTACCCCGAGTATGAAGCCCCTTTTATCCAAAGAACGCTTCATGATCACTTCCAAATCAGGAGGTGTAAGTTTTTTAAGCGGCAAAACTCGACACCGACTTAATAAGGCATTATTAAGACTAAAGGATGGATTCTCTGTCGTGGCTCCAATGAGTACAATTGTTCCATTTTCAATGTGAGGTAAAAAAGCGTCCTGTTGAATTTTGTTAAAACGATGAATCTCATCCATGAAGATAATGGTCTTCCTTTTCAGCATGGACCATTCATTTTTTGCCTTCGTCACAGCTTCCCGAACATCGTTGATTGCCGCAACACAAGCCGACATTTTAACAAACTTGGCCTTAATGTCACCGTCTTTACATTTTTGAAGAATGATATTTGCAATAGAGGTTTTACCACAGCCTGGAGGACCCCATAGAATGAGATTGGGTATGTTGCCGTTCTTTTTTTCGAGGACGGATCTAATAAACACATCGGAAGAAAAAATCTCTTCTTGGCCCACAAACTCTTTGAACAATTTGGGCCTCATTTCTTCAGCTAATGGGAGATTCGAGTCGGACTGGGGAGGGGGAGGGAGCTCCTTCTTCTTCTTCTTGCTCTTGAGAATGGGGAGGGGCGGCGGAGGCGGGGAGGAGCGAGAGGAGGAAGAAGAGCTGGAGGAAGAGGAGCTGGAGGAGGAGCGGCGCCGTTTCTTGTGGTTGCTCTTCTTGGCATCGCTGCTGCTACTACTCGTTTTGCTTCTCTTCTTTGTCACCCCCACTTTCCCTTTCTTTTTAATGGGCGGCGGGGGTGGAGAAGGCGGCGGCGGAGACTCCTCTGGGTCCGAATCAGACTTGGGAGTGGCAGAGACCATCGGAAAGGGCTTCTTCGTGCTTGTGGCCTCCGTCTTGGACGTCTTTCGACACGCTCGCTTCTCTCCCATGCAATTGGAGGCATGAGCCGCGATCACGGAGGTCGGGAAGGGAGCAAAGCACAAGGGGCAACAAGTGACCCTCGTGGAAGACATCTCGGATCCCGAACTAATTTTTACTGATTATCTTATACCGTATGCTATTGCTAAAGTTGTCCACTACCAATCATAAGGCGACTGGATCCTTAGTCACTAAGAAATCACGAATCAGTTATCTCCAAGTCATGGATCGAGTCCCTTGTCCAATATTTTCGTGTTTTTTTATATTTTCCTTCGTCAAATTAAAGAAGAGAGAGAAACATACACAAATAATAAATAATCCTAACTGACGCTTTTTTACTAGGGATACAGATCTACGCTCAAGCTTCACCTCCTCTTCTTCTTCTCCTCACTCAACACAATTCCACAACTGTCACATCACTACAATCTTCTACTACCCCCCGCATGAGTTGTAGTGAGCTCATTCAGACCTATCTGGAAAATGAAACCCAAATAAAGGAATTCTCATTGGATTTCTTCTTCTCTCCTTCTTTTGATTTAGCCAATCATCAAATCCACTGTTCCTTTTCTTTTTCGCCCTATACTATTTATTTTCAAAACAAATAGTAAAACCTATATATCACTGGACGCAGTCCATGTAAAACTTGGAGCAACCTACTAAAATAGTGGATCAAATCCCTTTTGTACCTAATTAAAACTTAAGATAAATAATATATTTTATATTTTATTTCCATATAATTATCAAATGATATACCAAATATATAATAACAAGTCTAATTCTTTTTCAAAAAGAATAGTAAAACTAACCTTATTCTGCATTTTTAATAGATAAAACTGTCGGTAAAAAAAGAAAGATTTCTGACCAAATCGCCCTAAAATGTTTGAATAAAGAATAAAGGATATTTGTATTGTAATAAAAATGACACTATGACTTTTTTTATTACAAGTTTTATTACATATCTGACCCTAAAATGTATTAAAAATTTGTTATCACATCGTTGTACAATCTTTTTTCCATAGTCAGTGTAGATAAACAGTAACTATTACGAGGGAAAGTCTTAGATATTTTTCTCTAATTATCCTACTTTTCTCGTCTTTAATCGATTTTTTTTTTTTTCAAAAATATACAGTTCTAACCATGTTTAGTACATATTTAGTAAAATAAATGTTCTAAAGTCCAAGAAGAAAATAAATCAACCCAAGGTTGCGTGATAAAACATTAAACCCGTTGATTTTCGCCTTTTATTTAGTTTATTATTAAAATATTTATTATTGTAGAATCTAGTGTGGATTGACGAACCTTTGGCACTTCTCTTGTGTGTATGTAAAATGGTTTTTTACTTCACCAGCGATGTTGTGGACCCCCCTGTAACCCTGTTTATGGGGTTGGATAAGTTTGAAAGCAAGTATATTGTGTAGTTAGTTGTAGAGTTCCATAACTCTTTGTCAATTGAACATGATCAAAACTCGGGGTTTTTTTCTTGTTGTGTCCTACAGATGAATACTTGATCAAGTGGGGTTGGCCGGAGGACGTTTGGTTCCACGTTGACAAACTATCATCTGCTCATGTGTATTTAAGACTCAAACCCGGACAGACATTGGATGATATACCTCCAGCAGTCCTAACGGATGCAGCACAGCTTGTCAAGGCGAATTCCATATCTGGGAACAAACTGAATGACATCGACGTAGTCTACACGTTATGGAGCAATCTACATAAGAATGAAGCGCAAATGGAGGTGGGACAAGTGGGCTTTTATAAGGACAAAGAAGTTCGTAAAGTCCGAGTGGAAAGGAAGGAAAATGCGATTGTGAATCGCCTTAATAAGACCAAGGTAGAAAAGGTTGTGGATTTTCAAGAAGCACGGGCTAATCGGGATCGGGAGGAGAGGGAGGACAAGAAAAGGATCTATAAAGAAATGGAAGAAGAAAAGAAAAAAGAGGAGCTTCGAAGACAGGCGGAGGCTGAAGAAAGGTAAATCGCAATATCATTTTTAGATAGAATTTTTCATTTGATCTGCTTGTTTTTTATATTTTTCGACAAATTATCCTTAAGCTAGTTTTATTGTATCACGCAACCTTTCATCAGAAAAGAAGGATATAGAGAAAAAAGGCCCAAAATCAGTTGGTAGTTTAGCCAATACTTCTAAACTATGACAGTATTATTCAAACATTGTTATTAATCATTCACAGCTTTAGAAGAGATAATCATAATTCAACCAATCAATATTTAGAACACTGATGAGAGTAGAAGATGCAGAAATATCAACAGTTTACAATAAAATACACTGTATATTTTTGTGTTAGCTAACTAACACCTCGTGCAGAAACGAGATTAAAAACTAGTATAATTATGCCATTTCCGTTGTACAAATATGTATACGTTTGTTTTTGGGGATCCATATATCATACAAATTCTATGGGGGGGGAGGCTTGGTTTTTAGATTTTTTTTTTTCGTTTTAGTTTCAAAAATCCATAGGTATTCCCAAAATATTTCAAAAATTAAATTTAAAAAAAAAAAAATTCAAAATTTAATTTCTAATATTGAATTTTTGGAAAAAAAAATAAAATATTATTTTTGTTTTAAACATTTCAAAAATTTACACCTGTTCACAAAAAAAATTTAATATTAAATTTTTTGAAAAAAGATTTCAAAAATGAAATTCTAAATTTTTTGGAAAAAAATTTCAGAAATTCAAAGTTGTTCACAAAAAAAAAATATTAAATTTGATGGGAAAAAATTGTAAAAATCCAATTGTCAAAAATTAATTTATATGTAGAAAAAATATCAAAAATAAAATTAAAAAATTCATAGCTATCGACAAAAAAATATTTCAAATATTAAATACTCCTATTTTTGCCTTTTTTCATCCTCAGAAAATTTTTATTAATTTTTCCTTTTTTTTTTTTGGGGGAGCTACAGCTCCTCCAGCACACCCTGCAGTCACCCCTGGTCTTGGCTTATGATATTTTGCGGCTTCTTTTCCCATTATCAGTGTTAGGAACGTTGATTGGTTAAATTTGAATTAGCTATTTCTAAGCTGTGAACACTTCTCAACAATTTTTGAATAATAATTGCATAGTTAGGAAAAGTTTATAAATGAGTCGCCTTTTATGCAAATAGTATTATTTCCTATAGTAATTCTAATGTTTATTCTCAATAGGAGTTACGATAGACTCATGCAAGAGGAGAATATGGTTTCAAACAAAGATGGAGGAAATGATTCGGATGACTTCATGTAAAAAAAAGTACACTGTACATGTTCAATATTATTGTGATATATATATTTTTTAAATATGTACTTTTTGTAATCATTAAGAAAATATCTTATTTCAAGAATTCCATTAAACAAAACCATAACAAAAAAAAAACCAAATATTTGAGAAATATCACATTTTTAATGAACTAGACTGCAAAGAGTCTAAAGTTTTCTGAATGTATCTTCTTTGAGACTCAGGAACGAATTTGTCAAGGACTGTTCCGTAGTTCTTGTGTGAAGAAAGCTCTCTGAAAGCATCCTTTGCATGATTTCTTACTTCCGACGATCCGTCAGCCAAAAGAGTGCATCCTCTTTCGAATACAAGGGCTTGAAACTCTTTTGAAGAGCCAAGGATTTTCTCAGCTCCCATAGATCGGACAATGTTTGAATATATTCTCGCTGTATTGATTCGCACAACCACATTTTTGTGATCAACGCCACTTTCAAGGAGAACATTGAGCCCTTTGTATATACTTATATTTTCCATTGCTGTGTCCAAAGCAATATTACAGTCTTCTCTATAAGAAAATCGTTATGTTTTTTTTTATTAATCATAATTAATTAATAATATCTTTATTCACCTAATAAATTTATTTGTATCGACAGATTTGTTAAGAAGTAGAGGAATAATTTTATCAGATTCTCCTTCCATGGATCTCCCAAGGTGTAGAAACATCTCAGCAAATGCTTGAACTCCAATTCGGCAAACTTGTGATCGAAGGTTTTTGACGGTGATAGTAACGAGTCTCACAACCATAGTAATATTGCTTTTTATTACCTGGAACCATCATGTATAAATTTCATATTCAAAAATGAGTAACTAAAATTCTTAATATATACTTAATTGTTTTTACCTCGTGCTGTGACTTTACAAGAGAGACGATGGACTCCAGGCCTAAAATTTCTTTTTCCCAATCTCCACTCTGTAATTGTTGCATCGCCTCATTGTATGCCTGTTTTTTCTGCTTAAAATCCTTTTGCGTGAAGTTGTTTGAGAGTTTCAACTCCTTTCCGAGACCGGCTTCGTTAAGCGTCATTTTCTTATCAGGGAAGGATTCAATCTTTGTTCGTTGCTCAAAATTACTTGCGTTACTTTCTAGAGAGTGAGTTGCGCTTTTTATATATGACAAGTTTGTAAACTGTTTTTCAAAACTTCCGTATAATGGAGGTTTGGATACCTTGGAGCTTGGGTCTACACTCTTTTTTAACGTGGGATTGAATGTTTGATTTTTCGATAGGGATAAATCCGGATCAGAGGAGGATTTAACTTGTAAGATATTTTGATTTCGAATCTTGGGAGCGTTTGTGCGTTTCGGCGTGGTTTTACTTGTCACTTTAGGTTTTTCTAGTGAAATAGTTTTCCAATCATCGCTGGAATCATTTTTTAGGGGTAAATTACTGCTTTTCAGTTTAGACTGAGGAGTTGCTTTCTTTTCGTTAGGGACTTTGATTAATTTTTTCCTTTTGTTAGAAGCTTTATTACTTATATTTAATTTAGAGGGGAGAGTTGTGGCTGGTTTCTTTGGGCCCGTTTCTTCTAGATGTTCTATTTCATCTTCCTTCTTTAAAGGAGACGTCTTCTCATTCAATGCCTGATTCTCTTTTGAACTTCTATACGAAATTTTTTTTCTCTTGAATATTTTCTTCGACACTGGCTTATATAATGTTGTAGGACTGGGCACTTTACCTAACTTTTTATCCTTTATATTTTCCTTTGGTTTTATCAAGAGTTTTTTGTCAATTTTTGAGGGGTATTTTTTATGAGCCTTGAATTGAGGCGGATTCCGTATTTTGCTCAAATAGGATTGAGGGGAGGCTTTTGAAAAAGGAAGTCTTCTTTTGTTTTTGGGAGGTGTTTCAGATTGAGGGTTGAGGGGTTTTCTAGAGTTAGTCCTACTCTCTTCTGAGGGCAGCTGTATCAGACTAATTTCAGAGTTTCTTCGCCTTTGTTTTTTGGGACTAAATTTGAGTGAACTGATTTTCGGAGTATGACTAACATAGCTTGAGAGAGGAAGAAGTGTCTCAGACGTGTCTGGTAACAGAAATGTATGTAAATCTAATAAATTATATGAGGAGTTTTTGTAATCTTGGTTCGGAAGTGAATGGTTTCTTGAGGTTTTGCCTTTTTGAGAAGGTTGCGGCAACTCATTCGTATGAAATTCCTTGTTGTTGATTTTGATAAATACGGATTTATCCAGCTCATCCTTTGTGCAAGCAACTCCCATTGTAATTTTTGACTTTATTAGAATAATTTCAAGTCTTCAACGCTGATTTCTTTGACATAATACTCAATGAACCAATTTCCTTCTCAAGTTCAATTTTTTTATTTTCCTCATTCCTGAAAGGAACAAAAAAAAAAAGTATTATGAATTTTTCTTCGTGTAATAATATATTTGTTTTAGAGTAAAGTCATTGACATAGTTTAATCAAGTAATCATGAATAAAATAGACAAGGACAACGCAACGTCTATTTTATGTGTTTTCAATATTGTAAATAGTTGATATTACATACAAATAAATATTTTTTCTTATTTATGTACTTCCACAATATTGTGAGTAGAGACAAATAAAATTGTCAACAATTCTTTATTTTCCTTCAGGGTTTAAGATAGATTTATATTAGTGGTGAAACTCGGTTCGTGACCGAATTTATGTTTCGATTCGTCTTAATTGATTTTTTTAGAGCGATCTAAACCGATGTTTTGGTCTAGACCATTAGTTTTCAAACTGTTTACAGTCTGAGCGCACTTAAAATATTACAAACACTTGCTGGCACACTGTATACAAAATAGGACTAATCTAAATAAAGTTTGTCTGTTTAATGTATGTATACCAAACATAAAGTCATTTTTGAGTGTAGATACTTTATCTATGAAATAACAATACAATCGAGCGTGCCCGTCATATAAAAACAGGATTATAGAGTTGAATAAAGATATAATATGTAAAAATGATTTAAATCTCGCAGGCGTTTAAGAGTACTGTACCCAGGCTCTTCACGTCATATTAAAAAAAAGAATTATTAAGATGTTATTTGTATTCCTGAGGAGATAAAATCTAAGTATTGAGTAACTACGTGTGAGTGTGCTGAGAATAAAACTGAGGATCTCTTGGGAAATTATCTTCTATATTATTAATGCAACGTTATTCCGTTCGTCGACACTAAATAACTCCAGAAAATGTCGGGTACTACCGCGAATATCTAGAGTTTGAAATTTGTACTAGGGGAATTTGGGTTTATTTTTATACCTAGTAAATAAAACATACATGTTCATATAACGACAGGTCTGGCCTTCCTACAAACTCTGCCTATGGTCTAGAACGAAATATCACGCTGATCGGAAAAAAGAAAGGTTATAATTTTTTTTTTTTTTCTTATAAAGTCAATTTTTTTTTCTCCCAAATTTATTTCCTAAAAAATATAATAACATGGAACCGAATCAATATCGATTTCTTTGGTACGCCAAATTTATATCGAGGCCGAATTAGTTAAAATTATAACGATCTCAGACTGGTCTAGGATTTTCTAACTGAAATCTAAACTAGTTCATACACATTTATGTAGATAGTGAAACACTTACTTGCCTTGTGTTTCTTAAAATGTGTGGCCCTGGGCAGGTGGAGTTCAGAAAGGTATATAAAAAGTTTTGACTTAATAAAGAAATCCCTGTTGTTTACCCACCTTTGATGGGCTATTTCAAGAAAGTTATTGATAGTTTGTCTATCTTTATCAAAAGGGTGTACAGCCCAGTTGCTAATCTTTTTTTTTTTAAAGAAAAATCGAAATATTTACAAATCATTGAATGTGAAGGCTTGAGATTCAACCTGACTAATTTGAAACCAAAGCATCAAACTCACCCTTTCCATTAATTATTATATTCTAATTTGATGTAGGTAATAATCTTCGTATTATTTTATTTGTTTCGTATCAATTTTAATGTGTAAGGCTTACTGGGATAATATTAATTACTTTAATAAGTATTAGGACATTAATTTTCGAATTACATAGTTTTGAGATGTTAAAAGTAAATAGATTCCATCATCTTTCATAATATTGCATTCACGCTAATTGTGCAATTCATATGAATAAGGTATTTTTTATCGCATATTTTTTAAATGCACTCCATTAAAGGATTAAATAAAAAAAGATAAAATAGTCAACAAAAAAATACCATTGTGCACGGGTGATAGTTTCTAAGATGATACATTTTTAGTAACATAATCAAATATATGAAATGGCTCTGTGTGGTTGTATGAGAGACAATAATTATGGAATATTTGGGGATGGCTGATTGGATATTTCTGACATGAGGGCTCCAGATCCTCCATTTTTAAAAGGTGCATCTCGAGCTGGAACACTTTTGAATTTTGGCATAGACTTGTCAAACTTAGGAGTAGGAGGTGTAGCTTAATTGCAGGGGCGTCCACATAATTTGGGTTGGGGTTGGTTTTTGGAGGAAAAAAATTCCAAAAAATTAAAAAAAAAAAAAAAAATTTTTTTTTTTAAAGATTTCAAAAATCCATATGCTATTCTTAAAATATTAAATTTTTTGGAAAAAAAAATTAAAAATCCATAACCATTCACAGATAATTAAATTTTTAGGAAAAAAACTTAAAAATTAATTTTTTGAAAAACAAAATTGTATAATTAATTTTTTTGAAAGACAAAATTGAATAATTAATTTTTTTGAAAGATAAATGTTTAAAAATTAATCTTTTTAAAAAAACAAAATTAAAAAATTAAATTTCAAATATTAAATTTTTGGAAAAAAAAAAAATAATAATAATAAATTTTCTATAATAAAAAATTCCTTATTATTTTTTTTTTTTTTGGGGGGACGCTACGATCCTTCCAGCTCGCCCTGCAAATAAGTAAAAATATCTGTCTAAGCTGTCAAAAATACTGAAAAAGTGACTGCTTAGGGCACCTCTTATTTCAGGTTCGGCATTTTTGGACAATTCAAAGGTGAAAGTAGTAGATAAAATAATACAATTAGAATGGGCCCTCAGTAGAGGACAAAACCTCCATCTTAAATCAAATTGAGTTATGTATTTCATTTTTTTCCAAAGTTGTGGTTGATTATGCATTTTTTACGTTATGTGTTACTTCAACCTCTCAAAATTTAATGGCCTCTTATTGTGACCACAAATAAAAACATTGTACCAAGTTTGATCAAAATTGATCTGTAACTTGTGCCGTGATTCTGGAGACAAACAAACAAACGAGGGCAAAAACAATCGTTGGAGACGTAATTAATAAGTTGAAGAAAATTCAATAGGAGTCCTACGGAAATAAAATGATTGCAAAAAAAAAATCGGGAACCTCTGATGGTTTATACATAGGGGCGTTGGCAGAGGGTGGGATAGGGTGGGGCTGTAGCTCCCCAAAAATATCCAAATTTCCCAAATATTTAATTTTTTTTTTTTTTAAAAAGTTTTTTGAAAAAAAAAAAAAAAATATAAAATTTGAATTTTTTAAATTTTTTTCCATAAAGTTCATTTTGTCAGTAGCTAAGGATTTTTGATTTTTTTTTTAAATTTAACATCAAAAATTTAAATTAAGAATTTTTTTCAAAAAAAAAAAAAATTGTAAACAGCTGTGGATGGTCAAAAAATGTGTAAAAAACTTTGGATTTTTTGTGAATAGCTATAAATTTTTGATATTTTATTCAAAAAAATTTAATATTAGGATTTTTTTTTTCAAAAATTTAATTTTTGAAATTTTTGGTAAATCACTATGTTGTTTTTGATTTTTTTTTCTAAAAATGTTAATATTTGGATTTTTTTTTTTTTTCTTTTTTTCAAAAGTTGAATTTTATTTTTAAAAAATTTAATATTTGAATTTTTTAAATATTTTTCCAAAAATTTCATTTTGTCAATAGCTATAAATTTTTGATATTTTATTCAAAAAAATTTAATATTATGATTTTTTTTCCAAAAAATTTAATTTTTGAAATCTTTTGTTTTTGATCACTTTTTTCCGAAATTTTTTTTTTTTTTTTTTTTTCTAAAAATGTTAATATTTGATTTTTTTCAAAAAAAATTTAATTTAAATTTTTTTTCCAAAAATTTCATTTTGTGAATAGCTAAGGATTTTTGATTTTTTCTTTTTTAAATTTAAATCAAAAGTTTCAATTTAGAATTTTTTTTCAAAAAAAAAAAAATTGTAAACAACTGTGAATGGTCAAAAAATTTGTAAAAAACTTTGAATATTTTGTGAATAGCTATAAATTTTTGATATTTTATTCAAAAAAATTTAATATTAGAATTTTTTTTTCAAAAAATTTAATTTTTGAAATTTATTGTAAATCACTATATTTTTTTGATTTTTTTTCTAAAAATGTTAATATTTGGATTTTTTTCTAAAAATGTTAAAAAAAATTGTTAATATTTGGATTTTTTTTTCTAAAAATGTTAATATTTGGATTTTTTTTTCTAAAAATGTTATTTTCTAATAAATGTTAATCTATCCCCCTCCTCCCAAAAAAAAAAAATAAATATATATATATATTAATAATCAATCCTGCGGATGCCCCTGATTCACTATTAAAAATAGCCCTGTTTTCCAGAAGAACTCCAACTTCAAATTAATTGAATGAAGGAGCATTAAAGACGGCAATGTACTTTAAATAAAATATTCATGATTCATATGGTTATATACCTATATGTGGCTTGACGCATACAATGTTGTAAGTATGTTTGTTTGATGGTCGTCCTTGGACACCCATAGTCACAACACAATACATTGAAATTGTTTTTCTACACCATTCATTCCTTCCAACTCATCTTCATTATATTCATAAATATGTATAGCATATTAAATACTCAAATTGCTTATTTAATTAATTATGTATGCCTTTCTACCTCTAGCTCATTAATCATTATTATCAAAGCCACACTTCCATCAAATATCACTTAGAGTCATTAATGGTGTTGATCGTATTATTATGAGGAACTAACAGGAATACCAGGCTTTACTCGGAGTTATGAAGCCTCGACATACAGAAATAATTTGCTTTATTTATATAGACGGATGCAAAGTTAATAGAAATACAAGGGTATACCTTGTGCTGTCTAGGTCCTTATTTATTTGTTCCAGTCCAGTCTAGGATCGGTCATTAGGACTGTTGGTCCTTGCGACCGGTCCTTGGAATTATTCATAAAAATATCGATCGTTTATTGAGCCAAATATCATATAAAAACATATTTATTAAGATTATTGCACATATCTTGCAAAAAATATTATATTTTTCATTATAATACGAACATATTTTATTGTTTCTTAGTTATATAATTTACTCTATTAAATAACGGAATAATTAAAAGGAGGAAAAACACCCTCATAGACGTCACGAAGGATCGATTTTATCTTCTTTAAGGAACAGTAAGTGGTACTGGACTGGACCTTGGTCATCGGTCCTAAAATAAGGACCAACACAACACAATATACCATATATACCAGTCGTACATGTGTGGTATAGCACCATAACGCATGTATGACTGATGTTTGACTTCCACCACGCTTTTAATATTGACGTCATAGTGTATGAGTGGTTGCATGTTTTGTTATAATCTCTCTTTCTTACCCAGCAGTCGGCACGATACATCAAATTGAAAATTCTAGCAATAGTGACGTCATAGAATATGAGTAGTTACGTTTTTTGTCAAAATCTGCCTATTTACCCCAGCAGTCGGTAGTATACATCAGATTGTAAATTATAGCAAGGCCGATTACATGATGGCCTAACTTTGTATTTCTATTACCCTTGAGACGGAGGTACTCATAGAGAATATATAGAGTGACAAAGTTTTAGTTGAATGGACTGAAGTAGTGGATTATGAATCTGTTGTTGTCGGGGGCATACTTATGTTATGAATTGAGTCTTGTTTGCTATTAATACTTATCGCTTATTGGTTATCAGTAACAGCTAAAATCTTTTGTTGAATAATTTATTTTTCAAAAATGTGCTAAAAAGTACTTTTTCGTGAATGAATACGGTGATTCGAGAATTGAATAATAGATACTTAATGTTATTTATTTTTTTATTTAAAAAAATACGTAGAAATAAAAAATTAATTAGCACATACATAAAACTACAATTTATAAGGAATATTTTTAGTTATTTTAACCTTGAAAAATATCACCCTTACTTTGGAAAAAAAAACCCTGTTTGCAGCACAATTATGAGCCATTTTGGACACTAATTTGAATAATTTAATTCAATCACGGATGGGTAAAGGACTAACAAAGATACACAAGACATTTTGTTTTTGGCTCAGTTACTCAGAGTTGGATTGACTTAGACGCATCAAATTTTAACACAACAAGCCTTTATATGTTTGCTATTGTTTGAATATATTTAAAGATTCAACATTAAAAAAAAATATATTTAATGAAAGTTTGAAACTCAATTTTTGTCCATTTTTACAAAAATATTGACATCAACTCACACAAACAACTGTAACATAACAACTAACCCTCCAAAATGGCTGAAACTTTGGTGAGTAACTGTCAAGAGATGCTAGATAGATATGACTAAAGGATTCTAGGCAAAGAGTGGACACTCAAAGAAAGGAGGGTAGGATTTAGTAGTTCTCAATTCTATTTCTCAAAGCTACAATATTTTCTTTGACATTGCCTAAGGCGGGGTTTTCAGCACAATTAAGTAAATATTCACATCTCCAATGATAGTGGACCCTGTGGACGCTGTTTAAAACAGGAAACATGATCGCTTCTTAGTTGAATGAAGAGTTCAGGTTGATAGAACCTTGAGTACCAAACATTCGACTCAAGTCATGGTCCTCGGCGTTGTATTTTCCTACGGCCTCAAGATACCTCCCTACTTCTTCAAGGCCAAAGAGAAAGTCAACACGGATGTCTACCATGTCTTGCAATGGTTGAAGAGCACGTTCCCCAGGGAAAACTATGCGTTTACCCAATGGTTGCACATAGGGATATACATCCAAGAAGGTGCAGCATTTCTGCATGAAGAACATGGCTGCCTTTTGGTCGACAGACTTCTGGCCTTTGTCCTCACCCAACATGAACCCCCTGTTCGGTACATCTTGGAGGACAAGCCGAACCAGCCTTTTCACTCGAATGTCGATGTCCTGAAGGCCGTGATCACGGAGGAGTGGAACAACTTGTCCTCGGACTTCATGAAGGCCATTTGTGCTTCTGTTCCTCCTCGTTTTAAGTCCATCATTCAGAATGGAGGGGCCATATTGAATAGAAAGTGTAGAAAATGGTAGAATGACCAACTTTGGCTTTAAAAGTTTGCCATAAAAATGGCACAAAATACAAGCATGTAGAAGGTAAAACGGGGCTTAATTTTTTCTAATTTTTGAGTCCTCATCCTGTACATATTTTTTATCTAAGGAATTTAAATGACTTTATGTTCGTATTATTATTTTGAATAATATAAAATTAATGGATAAATCGAAATAAATATATTATTTGATATTTATCTAAGACATTCATTACATTGATGGTTTTAATTCAATTCCTTCCTTCATTTTGTAACTAAGGTAACAGGTAAAAATCCATTGTGGAATGAGCATTTTAAAATAAAAAGAAACGAAAATCAAGATGGAAGCCCGGACAATTTGAAGAATACTTTGAAGGAAAGAAGAAATAATGCTCATGACGTTTGATTAGATCAGCTAATATCACCTGTGACAAGAGAGGAAGGAGAAAAGGATATACACACGGACATTTGCTACAACTACTCCGATGTCAATCCCCAATTCTACTCTGAGTCCAACAAGGACTTACAATTATATCTCAGCAGCTAATCCTCAGGGTTAAGTTCTGTCCTTCATGAGCACACACGAAGGTTTTGAATATAATTGAATCTATTCAGGAAAGGATGTTCACTACTCAAGAATTAATTAATAATGAACACTGCTAAGGAAAAGAAAATTCGTTCTTTATACTATCATTTACAAATTAACGGGCCAGCTAAAAAAACACACCGGATTTACATGTATGATGACTATTATATTCTAAAAAATAGCCCTTAGTTGATCAAAAAAAAAGGGAAGGAAAAAAAGCGTGCGTTTTCCATGTATAGAATATTCCTCTAATAAACTCTAACTTACTATATATAAAAGTACAAAGTTCCCAGGTCTGAGGAAAGATATACATTTGTAGAAGGGAAGTATCTCCCAATTGTGCTATAATTTTGTATATTTATCCTCCCCCTTGAAATAAAGGAAGTCATAAAAAAACTAATTAAAAACAACCCCATTGATTGATTAATTTATCAATTAATCGATAAACTCGCTAGGTAATATGTTTTCTATTCCGGGATGTCGTTTTCCCGGATTTTTTTTTTGAGTTTTACACCTACGAGAATTTCCCTGGAAATCATCCTGTATTTATTATTTTATGAAAATGCTTCATTTATTTATATATAAAAATTTAAATAAAACGTTGAATACATATCATATAAAGAATCACACGATGATACTTATATTCTAGTGATGTGCGAGTAGATTTTTAGCCCACGGGTCGGTTTATGTATTTCTCAACTATACAGCCCCTAACTTTACCAAAAATGTATTTCTTTCATTGCTTACGATTATATCTTTTTGTTACAAGTCCGGTAGGGGGTCTGCAGGTTTATTTATTATTTGGGAGTAGGATGGATTTTTTGATTGTTTTTTAAATAAAAATCAAAAAAATAATTGTTTAGAAAAAATTTCAAAAATCAATAGTTATTCACAAAAAAATTTCAAAAATCCAAAATTATTCATAAAAAATTAATTTTTTTTTGAAAAAAAATTTAGAAAACCCATAGCTATTCACAGATAATTAATTTGTTGGAAAAAATTTATAAAATTACAAATAAAAAAAATTGAAATTTTTTCTAAAAAAAAAAAACAAATATGAAATTTTTGGAAAAAAATTTTTTAATGAAATTACTCATATTAAATTATTCCAAAAAAAAATTAAAAAATACAAAAATTATTCAAAAAAAAAAAATTCAAAATCCAAAGTTATTTTTAAAAACTCCAAAACCCATAGCTATTCACAGAGAATTAAAGCTATTGACAAAAAAAATTAAAAAATCCAGAGCTATTACCAAAAAAAATTTAAAAACCACATTGACAAAAAAAAAAAAAAAACTTGGAAAAAAATTTCAGAAATGAAATTTTTTACTCTGCTGCATAATTTATCCGAATGTCGAAATGTTTTTCTATTTTTTTGGGGGACTACACTCTCCCATCCCATCCCTAGAGGACGTTCCTGTGATCTTGTTATTTCCTGGGATCCCATTCAATGGGATAAGCTATAAAATACCCTCTCAAAATCCCTCATTTCATTGATTAAATCCAATACTATCTGTCAAATGATCCAATATTAATTCCCTATAGTAAAGCTATGACCTTAAACCCTAGATACATATTTATTCATTTGTAACCATGATGATGATTTGAACATTTTAAATAATAATAATAATGAGTAATTCCAAGTAAACCTAAATCCATTAATGACTCAATAATATTTTGTATCATTTATTGATTATTTTTAGTAGTTAAAATGTTTTGACAATTAATTACAATACCTTTATAATTAAATAAAGAAACATTTGAGAGTTATTGAAATGGGAAATTTTTATTGTCCTGGAGTTTAATAGGTCCTATTTTTTTTTTTTTTTTTTTTTTTGAACAATCAATAAGTCTATTTTGGTCAGAGAGGCCTTTTCAAACTATATTAAAAAAAGTATGCCCTGAATTTTGTATACCTAGTAAGTTAGAGTTGTTTGAAGATAAAGACTGTAGCATTATTTCTAAAATGAAGAAACTTTTACTCATAAACCTCTTTTTATAAATGAGTCGTTAAAGGTGGATGGAACTTGGATTTTGACTCGAGTTCGTATTATGAAGACTCAAGACTTCTCTGGACCTCAAAATGAAAAACTCAAGATTTACTGGACTTGAGATTATAATTACAATTTACTTTAGAGGGAAAAACTTTAATTCGAGTTCGAATAATTAGCAAAATATTATATATCCAGCAATGATATACTAGTTAACAATCGAGGGTTGGTTCTGCTTATATCTTTTGATCCATTATAACTAATTCATATTTGACTCCGGGCAAGCCTTTAGGCTCAACTCAACAAAAATATAGTTATTTTGGATTTAAAATGAGTTCAAGAGAAACCTGAGGATCGACTTAAACTAGACGCAATAAACAAATTTAAGGACTTGGATATGTCAGCAAAAACTTAATAATCGAGTCCTAAGAGGACTTTGGACTCTACTTGGGCTTATAAGGCAAGACTTAAGATTCGACTCGAATCCGAAGACTCTAAACTCTACAACTTTCTACCACATCTGCAAATGGTTATTAAATGACAATTGTTCTGATACTTTGCCGATATGACTTTACGTTTTTTTCCGATATATTTACATCATTTGTTAGTGCTGTCAAATAAAAATAAAAAAGGCTTGGGCCCCTAAAATGTATAGCTATTAGACATTATTTTAAAGGCCTTACCTTTATGCTTTAATTTTTAAACCAAAACGTAAAAAGAACGTCTTCTCTCTTCGTGTTCTCCTTTAAAGTGTATACAATAATACTTCTTTTATATTACAAATATTTTGTAGATAAACCATATACAACTGGACTTTGGAGAGCTTTCCTCTCTTCTCTCCCAACGTGTACTTATACATATGTAGATATCTACTATTACAAGATATTAGTAACTAGAAGGCCCACAATTAAAAATGTACATATAATTTATGGTGCTATCTACGTATTTTGCAAGGCGCAATAGCCTATATTTTATGCTAATATATCGAATGTCATGGCGTTTGAGCTTGACATACTTAATGATTTTTCTTCACTATGTACAAAAGTAGAGGACTTTTGAAAGGGATTCAATCATTATTTAAAAAAGAGCTGCGATACTTCGGTCTAGTAGGCCTTTATTCTTCCTCTTTATATTTCACTGCAACGGAGTAAGTAAGGTCGTATCACTACGAGTACTTACACAGTGTAAATATAGGTGTGCGCGTCGAAAACTGGGCACTCCTTTAAATTGTACGCCATGCACATATTCGTGATTTTATTGAGTTGAAACCGGTTTATACTTTGAGGTAAGGGTCTTGACTAGTTATAAGCAAAACTCCAGCAAAATCTAAATCGCAACAGTGAAACAACAGCCGATAATATGGAGAGACGTCGAGTCGCAATTTTGGAACTTTCCGCGTGAGGAAAAACTCCCACTGAAATTGCCAAGGTTCTGAACTGCAGCCGCACCACCGTTTACAGTGTGCTAGCCAAAGGGACTCCTGAGGCGACCACAAGATCTAAGTCAAGGCCTCGAAGGTAGGACGAAATGTTTGCTACCGTGAAAAAGTCTGTCGGGGACAAAAGAGGCAATGTCACCGTCAGCGGCCTCTCCAGGGAGTTCAATATCAACAGGAGGACCATGGACCGGCTAGTTAAGAAAGATCTTGGCCTTAAGGTCTACAAGTGAACCCCTCGTCAAGCCCTCACGCTGTGCAATTTAAAGGAGTGTTCAGTTTTAGACGCACACACCTGTATGTACATATTCTATGTTGAGGCCTGTAAATGATTATTCTAATATGCATATATCCATAAGTACATAAATGTGGTATTAGTTATAACACAAACTATTTGTTCGTCTTTGAAATATTCTTCATTTCATAATATAATGCCAAATCCATGGGATACAATTAAAACATTTGTTAATTATTTCTGTTCTTTCCCGGAAGAAAACAAGCAAATACATACAAACATAGCTACGCCCACTAAATTAATCAAACAATTTTTTACTTACATTTCTATTTACAGAGTGTCCACGATAAGTTGGAACTATCTTAAAATTCAACCTGGTTGATAAAAATGGAATTTGGAGTGTATTTGTTAATACGAAAAAGTTAGACATGATATTAAACAATAAATTTATTCAACATGTCCTCCCTCAGCAGCCACCATCTTCTCCATCCGGCCCCTAAAGGATTTGCATGCCCTGATGACTTCCGCGGAATCGACAGCATTCCACTCCCTCGTAATGGAGCCCTTCAGGGGCGCAATGCTCTTGTGACTGACCTTGCACACCTTCCTCTCCAACTTCTCCTACCAGTAGTAATCACACGGATTGAGGTCGGGTGAGTTGGAGGGCCAGGTGTTGCGATCCCAGAAAGTGATGTCGTGGGAGGTGAAGAGGTTAGTGGTCCTCATGGCGATGTGTGCAGGTGCTGAGTCTTGTTGGAATATGAACTCCCTCCCAGCGGCCGTATCCTTCATCCAAGGGATGACGAACTCTTCCATGACTTCACAGTACCTTATCCCGTAAACCATTTTCCTTGGGATTGAAGAAGAAAGGAGGCATCACCTCACCGGTGCTATAAATGACACCCAGGGTCATCACGGAGGACGGGATCTCTGTGGTGAAGACCACAGGGACCTCTTCTCTCTCCTTGACAAGCCACCTGTCATTCTCGACGTTGTAGCTTCTGTCGACAGTCCAGTTCTTCTCGTCGGAGAAGAAGATGATTCTTCCTCCATGGCTCTTCAGGTCATTGAGGAGACGCTTACCGTTGGTGAGCCTGGTGGCCTTCATGGATGCCGTGAGGATGTGTTGTTTGGCCATTCGGTATGGCCTGTACCCGAGGTCCTCATTCACAGACTTGGAGACCAGCTGCTTGCTCACTCCACGGTTCTTGGCCAACCTGGACAAGGAAGTCCCCGGGGAAGCCTTGATGGACTTCCGTAGGCCTTCAAGGAAGCGGGGAGTGCGGATTCGGTCACTTTCCATGTTGTTGGTCTTGCGGCAGACCTTCCCCTCAACCTCCCAGGCATTGAAAATCCGGTACACCGTGGTCTTGGGGTAGTTAAGAAGCTTGTAGATAGCAGAGGACTTGTGTCCCGCACGAGCCAATTCGAGGATGGCGTCTCTCCTTGCTTGTTCCATGATGACTATTGTTTATTGTCAAAACAATTGTGGTGGAAGTTATAGTGTATTGTTCACGCAACCTTTTATATTAGTATGATCCACATTATGGATCTGGATGAAGTTTAAAGTAGTTCCAATTTATCGTGGACACCCTGTACTGATAGTGGCTACAGCAAATGAAGATTGATTACTGTCCAAATTTATAATTAATTTTTGGAAGATTCTTATAGGAATGGCTTATTAATAAAAGATCTACATGTAAACTAACATTTCTTATGCTATAGAGAGGTCACGTTTATTCAAATTTGAAGGAATTTAGCATTAAAAATTTCTTAATATTTGTAAGATATGATATTCTCCGTTTTTTTCATAACCCAAATGACATATTTTTACATCCCAGGGCAATACAACGATCTGGAATCCCCACATCAATTAAAATCCAAAGTTTAATATCTTTTTTAAGTTGAAACAGCTCTTAAAAGTAATTTATTAAATTATGAGTTCATAGTACATTCAAGGGAGTAAGATATTATGTTGTAGAAATTAAGAAGGGAATGACGACTAATGGTTAGTACACAGAAAAATATTTTTTCTTAATCTGACCCTAATTTTGTATAATCCATGGTCACATAGTAATATTAATTGTATCTTTCATCCTTTCCTCCAAAAAGAGGTTGAAAAAAGGCCTGGAATTAACTGATAGTTGGCCAATTTAGTTATCAGTGCAATATAATTTAGTATTCATGTTCCGAGTCCAATTCCAGACACAGGGTATAGCTGAGACAACATATGTGAGGAAGGGGATTTTTGGTGTTTCAAAATTTTAGTGTGGTCAAATGTTTTATCTTCAAATAATCTTATTTCCAAGGAATTTTTGCATAGAGCAGGAATGGAAAGGTCCTAATCCCACGCCTTGAAGGTCTCATGTTTAGAAAATTATTGAGTAATTTTGTAAAAATATATTGAATTATACTTGTTTGAGAGCCACGTTTTAAAAATTCGAATGATTCGTAATATTTTCTTTTCTTTTTGAGGAGCTAAGCCTTCTTAAAATGATAGAATATTAAGTTCAAATATACATATGATATTTAATATTGATAGCAACCAAATTATTAAAAAATTATGAAAATTTAGGACCTAGTCTTCCGGACAAAAAGTTAAAATAGGACATTAAGTTCATCAGAGTATTATTAGTTATTTTCTCTTCAAAATATTCTATCTTTAGTTAATATTTGTTTTAATTCAAGTAGTACTTGTACTCGACATAATCTTAACTTTACAAAATGACTCAAACTCGGTTGAAATATTAATAGAATATTTGATTTTATTTGAACTCGAATATTAATCAAAACTTACAAACATTCAAGTAATGATACGTCAAATTTAAAGCTTTAAAACAAAGTAACAAATCACTCCTGTTTGCTTGAGTAGATTCCTGGTCGTAGGCAAGATCCTATGTACTTTATTTTTTCATACGTACAACAGAATGGGAATTATTACAAACTGTGACCACATCACACTCACTCAGCTGGAGGGATATTTTCTCAATTTATGAGGCTCATAAGGCTGTCCTACATTGAACTGTTAGTGAGCTTAGGGAGCGAGTGAGGAAACTCTGTAGTTTTTGTTCGATCAGAAAGAATACCAGCTACTTTTTGAGTGATTGAAGAGAGAGTAAAAGATCGAGTTGCAAGGAAAAGGTCCCAATAAAGTCCTTACCTTCTAAATACGCAGACCTTCTAGCCAAGTTCATCCTCTTAAGTCAGTGCACTGGGCTGGACGTGACGCTCTAGGATGACAAACTTGAAGATCACTCAACAACTGAACCACAAGCTCATGTGTAAATCAAATGCACGAAACAGCACCTTTACGATATAGATTGAGTTCTAAAGAGGCTGTAGGCTCTTCTCAGAGTGTACACAAACTAATACTACAAGATGTCTTCACTTTTGCATTGAATTTCATCACCTAATCCTTAAAAGCTTTGGTGATGATAGTTGGATTAACATTCGTCACACTGATTGAACGAAATGAGTGTTAAGGAGTAGGATAATTTTCCGATAGGGATTATCCGTATTTTACATTTTAACTACCTGAAAGGGAAAAACGCACCGAAAGCTACCTATAAAATTTGCGATGTATGGCTGATACTCATTCAGTTAGTGTTACACAACAGATGTTTGCTCGCCACGCACTGGCAAAAGTGACGATAAAATCATGGAAAATGTCGAGATAGACCGTCATATTGGCAGTTGTAGCATCGGCCAGGAGCTGAGTATCGATCATAAAACCGTTTTGAACCATTTACAGAAGATTGGATAAAAAATAAACTCGAATAGGAGAGGAATTGGGTTTCATCAGGACAACACCAGGATAAAAACATATTTGATGACAAGCTAGAAGCTACGAGACTTCGGATGGGAATTTCTTATGCATCCACTCTTGAGTTTGGACATGGTAATAAGTAACCTTTTACCTGTTCCTGTCTATGGCAAACGCACTTGGGGATACACATTTAGCATCAATAGAGGTCTGTGAAATTTGGTTGTTTGAGTTTTGAATAGGGACAAGGGCATTATGAAGTTGAATTCTCATTGACAACAAGACAAGACAATATAGCCAAATTACTAAGTGTGCTGTTCATTCAGGGGTACCATAATGGGCCCAAAGAAGAAAAAAAAGGTGACTCCGAACCTAACTCGACTTTTGGGCCGGGCTCAATTTTTCCAAAATCATAGTTGTGCCAAGTTGTGCCCATAAAACTAGGGTCTGGTCGTTGTTTAATTATAAGACCCATTTGGGTTTCATTTTTTTATTTCCTGGCTGATTTTTTTTTTTTTTTTGATAGGTCTCTGATTGGTTTTTAATTGCTATGCTGATATTATCAAAAGGTTGTCATTCCTCTTGTGAATTCATCTCTGATATACCCACAGTCTTCTTTGTTTGCCTGTAGTGATAACCTCTCCAGACAGGTGGGTTCTGTTTTCATTATTATTATTTTTGTTAGAGACATTAATGCAAGACTTGGGGGAGGAGGGCGGCACTTGCCGTGTTAGAGGATAAAATTAGTCCCGAATCACTTTTCTATATTTTCGTCTACAACCCGACCTCAATACACTTCTCCGACTAGTTAATAACTGCATTTATATTATGACAATATATATACATTTATTCCTGCAGTTGCAATATTTTTATTTTTTAACACTTGTCTACAGTTTTCATTTTGTAGATAGTTCAATTTTATATTTTGCATTGGGTATGGATGTTACATTTTTTTAATTATTTATTATATTATTAGAGGTATTTATATTATTTCAGAATATGATACATGTCTAAGGCAATTAATATATTCAGCTTTGTATAACAGTATAATATTGAATATACATATTATTGGTTAATATTTTGTATAGGGCACCAAATTGATTCGGATTGTCCCTGTTCGAACCTGCATGGTTGATCCTAATACCATATAAATGAAATTTAAATACAACAAGCAAGAAGTAGTCATCCTTTCTCCTTTTTTTTGATTTTTCAACTGACTTTGCATGAGGCCCACAAATGAGTAACTGAATCTAATTAACTCGAAGATAAAGCTATACAATCGACTAAAATTATGTACTCAAAGACTCAACTGCGAATTATTGTTAAAGACAAATGATTTGAATTTAATAATGCAATAATAAATCCTCCACCGGTATGCTAGGCCCATTTATAAAGCTTTGTATGCTATCAGGCCTTAAAAACATTTGTCTCTCTCTTATGAAATAATCATATGACGGTTTGATTTCATAGTGTTTCGTAGCTTCAGTAAATTAATTACCTTGGGATTATATTTCACGATTAAAATCTATATGTAAGTGTGAATTATATATAATACCTTCCCCAAAAATAGAGCAAATAATGAAGGTACGTTACAAAATGCCAATTTACAGAGAGAGATAAACTTGCAAAAGGTGTGCACGGAAGTATAGAAGTGTTTTGGGGACTCCCAAAGAAAAGATGGATTTTAATTACTTAAATGGGGAAAATCAAATTCATGTCAATTATATTAAATGTTGATAAATTCTTAATATTTGACCCAGTTTAAAATTTTTCCTAATCCATTGCTTTCTTTAATTGCAGCATTAGCAGGAAAACAGGTCATCTTTTGAGTGCCCTTCAAAAATTATAAATAGAGTGTAATGGATCACTCATAAGTTATAATGGACTATAAAACATTTATTTATCTAGTGTTTTGTAAAGTTTGCATTTAATCTATATATGAGACGTACATCAATTTTAATCCGACCTTATCACCTTTTTATAAGACCTTCGTAACTCCTCAACAAATCCTTGCTGTTACTCTCAGTTTTTCATGAGCTCTTCGCATATACCGGGTGCAGCGAACAAATCTTAAATCTTTCAAACTAGAACTTTATCAAAATGTATTTCAGCTACCAGTTGTAAGAGGGTAAGTCAATAAAATAACTAATATAATGTCTGGCTACCCTAATCATCGATGTAGCCCCCTTGGCAGCAATGATGGCCTCCATGCGCCCACGGAAGGTATTTCACCCATTGCGGATGTAGTCCTCAGACATGTCAGTGCTGTTTTTACGGTGTCTTTGAGGTTGTTGATATTTGGATGACACAGTGCAGGCCTTGGACTCAATATGCATCCAAAAAGTGAATTCCAAGGAGTAGTGAGGCCACATTTTCGTTGGCCAGAAGGCCAAGTTGTACTCTAACCACTTCTGGGCCTTTTTGTACGTGTGTGCAGGCGCACCATCCAGTTGGAACATGTCTGGGTAGTTGGTCTTAGCCCATGAAACAACTTTTTCTCCCAGGCCTGCACGTAGTGTGCTCCTCTGAGCCTATACCCAACCAAGAACCAGATGAGGGGAATGGGCTTGCTATATGAGGCCACAAAGCCCAGGGACATCTCCGCCCTGAAAGGCTCTTACCCCCAACCTTTTTGAAAGTCCTGCAGACGGTTCTGTCCGAAACGCCATAGTCCTTGGCGTGCTCCTGCATTGACTTCAAATGGTTAGCCTAGAGAGCCTCCTTGACTTCCTTTAGATTTTATTTCATTTTTCTACGTAACCCAAGCTTCTTGTTCACCGTCTCCGACTTCATAATGGTATAGACGGTTGGCTTGGAGGTCCACAACTGCTTTGCAATCTCTGTTGGTTTTTGCCAGCGTCCAAAAGTGTGCAGACCGAAATTCGTTGGTCGCGTGGCATTTTCTCGGCTTCTAAAACACTTAGAAAGATCTATTTTTTGTGTGTTTATTTTTAGTATTTGACCGGAACAATTTTACTGCATTCACAAAAACCTTGATTTATGTAGCAAAAACGAAGTGTAAATAGTGTTTTTTCGCCGCACCTGGTAGATACTCACTCAATTCTTAGACGCTCCCTCCTCAAGAGTAAAAAAATATAACAGCTTGTGAAAAAAAACTATATGATTTGATGAGCCAGGGAGTACTTTAGCTCGTTATTCATACTTTTTTTCACATTTCACTTTTTTTTTTAAAAAAAACAAAGTACTTCAATTTATTTCTTTTTTAATATGAGTTCAACTAAATGACTGCGATATTTTATCCATTTTTATAGTGCTCAATACTCCTTTTTTCTTTATTTGGTATTGGTATATCATATACATCAGGGTTCACTATATGCAGTTCACCGTGCAACTGCTTTTCAAGCAGAAATACAATATTTTTTACTCGTTAAGGCTCTTAAGTTGAATCTGTGTTACTTTTTAGAGACATTTCACGACAATTGGGCAGATTTTTTGTTAAAGAACAGATGTTTCACTCAATTCAGTCAAATTGTATGAACTCACTGAATGCTTCAATTGTATCTCATGGTCACATGATGATTATTAAATTATTATTTACTATTTATAAAGAAGAAGGTAACATCAACCAAAGAATGGTTTTTACATTTACTGTAAGTTATGTAATTTTCACACCCCTAAGTATTTACTGCTGGCCTTAGGTTTAACGTGCATAATGGCACTAATGAAGATTAACGTAATTTTAATTTAAGTCAAAACCACGCTGGTAGTATTTACTCATGAACTTTGACCACAAATTAAATTTAAATATCCATATAGACTTTTCAGTTTCGTTTTTTCTAAGGTATTTTTTTTGTCAAAAATAAAACTCGATTAAAATCATTTATAATTACCGATTGCGTATCCAACACACATACTATATTTCAAGAGTCTATACGCAAATGAGTACATAAAATATAATCATTACTATCTTGAAAAAAAGGACAGTGAATCATATTTTAATAATTAATATGATTTGACTCTTATTAAGATATCAATAAATTGTCACTATGCAACAAAATTTAGGTATTGGAGCACTCGCCGGCTAAAACCTATATTTATTATTGTTATTTAAAGCGTAAATCAATAAAATAACCCTTGATACCTTCGATACATATAGGTATGACCTTAAAAGCCTTTTTTTAAATCACTTTATAAGGGTATACTTTTGATTTAGGCCCATATTTCGATATGAAAGAACTGGAGAGATTAAGAAGGAATGTAACGTTATGTAAAAAAAAATGCTCCGAAATTAGATATAATTAATTAATTTATTTTATAAGTAACTCCGATTAAAATATTATTCATGCCCGATGTATTTTATTAGTATTAAGTCATTATTCATCTAGTCCACTTATTTATATCTAATTTTGGAACTTTTTTTACGCAACATTGTATTGCTTATTTATTAATCTTTATTCAATAAGGAAACTGACAAAATATATCAAAATCGACCTTTTTTTTGCCAGCAAATCTTTTAAAGTTGTAAAATAAGGTTTATGCTTTTGTTTTGGCTATAATTTAAAGCATTTGAAAGAAGTATTAGCTTCCAAATAAGATTATTCATTGTACTCAATTTTGTAGTAATTAAACACATTTTTTTAGGCATATACAACAGTGTTATAATCAATTTAATTTAACTTCTTTTTTTTTCCATCCATATCATTTATCTTTACACCGAAATATTGCATTGAATTGAAATTCTAGTCTAAAAATATGATTTAAACAAGGCTCTAATGGTCAAACCTATATTGGTTTTAATGGTCATTTTCTGTAATCTTAAATAACAGTAATAAATGTGAGTTTCAGTTGGCTAGCAAAAATTATATTGCATAGTGTTATCTTAATGATTTATAAACACGATCCACTTCTCGATCCGATTTGAGGACATTCATCAAATTATCATGGAAACCCTCATTTCTCAAAAGCTCAGAAAACAAACGTTTCCCTTCCATTCGAGTCTCTAGGTTTCCTTCAAGAAAAAACTGTGCTCCAGAGGAAATAATGGCCTCTAAGATTTCATGATTTGTTTTATTGCTTGAAGATTCAAACATTCTCTCGTGTCCCAATTGTTGTACGAGATCTGCCAATAACTTAGCTGCTACTGAACGGCTCATGGAACTCTTATGTAATGAGGACAAACGACAAAGAATGTTTGTCACCTTATAAATAGATATGTTGTTAAGCATGGCCTCAAGGGCATCTTTCGCGTCGGAGCGAATAAATTTGTTCGTGTCAGAGGATTTGAGAAGAAGGGCGTCAGCCACGTCCTCCAATTTATTGACCTCCATTAATTGACCTAATTAAAAAGCAAGATTTGTCGTGAATGAGTTAAAACGTTGACGTATAAGAAATTCATCTTACCAAGATTTAGAAAGAGGTAAGTCAATGATTGAATTGCGGAACGGCAGAGTTGAGAGCGAAGGTTTTTTGAGAAATTCATGAGAGATGACAGAATTGGTATTAGGTTGTGGGATACAACGCTTTCACTAACGGAAGAGAGCTGAACAATAGTTTCCATTCCTTGGATTTGAGATCGCCAATCTGCCGTCCTAAGTTTCCTTACAGCCATTTCCAACATTTCATCCGAGCGATTCTTTATTTCAATGTTCCTTTCCTGACTATTATTAAGAGTAAGATTTGTCTTGTAGGAGTCGTTTTTCCTTTAAAAAAAAAAAATAATATTTATAAATATAAATGGAATATTAAATCGTCCCAAAATACGCAATTTTTCACCCAACCACCTCAAAATTTGATGAAATTTAGCACACACAAATATTTTGAAGTGTAACCTTCAAATCTAAGAATTTTTTTTATAAGATTAATGTTTCTAGAGATATGGAGCCCTTTATTTTGGCAAAAACTGTAGTGTACACCAAATTTCAAACTGTCATATCTTCTGAGTCTGTGGTTCAATTTTAACCAACAAAAGTAGGTCTGAAAAATATAAAAATATATGAAAAAAATTATCATTCCTATATTAAGACCTGAAATGTGGCCTGGCAATTGAGTTTTATCCCTATCGGTTAATGAATATTGCACATCATTTTAATCTGAATGCAGGCAAATGAACTCGGATATAGTAGACATTAGAGAGAGATTAAACTGTGAAATTGGACACCAAGGGTAAGAATAACAGTCTCTAACCGGAACCAGAAGCCGGAGTACACATGAGAGATGTAGCTGAAGTTAATATTCTTTAACTTTTTATTCGTGGAAGACTTTTGAGATAGGCAATGTTGCTTTGGCGAACTTGGTAAGCTTTGAACTCTACTTACCACCAGATTCAGCAGATCGAGGTCAGGGCTCTAGGAATTCCTCAAGGCTGGACCCATCGTGATAGATAGTATTTGATTTGAGCCCTGGCTGCTTGACAATGTCCTAGGTGTCATGGGGGTGTGGATCAAAGTTGCAATCTCCAACCTTTTTGTTTCCATCTTTGTCCAAAAGTGAGATATATTGGTTTGCAATAACTCATTTGAAGGATAACTAGAAAAGCTTTTGACTCATGTGCACAACTTTATGATTGAAAGTATCTGCATCTCTCACAAATGCAGTCAAATAAGTGGTGCAAGACTGTTTCGCTACCCAGTACAATATTTGTATGTAAATTTGGAAAGTATAAAAACTTTTGCATTCAAAATATTTGGATTTGAATTATAAATAAAATTAATATGACTAGGATAAAACCTGATTTGCCAGGTCCATTTCAAGGCCAAAGACCATAATATAAGGTATTGCCCCCAAAACAAGCTAATTTATATTAATAACGTAAAGTTTGTGTGTGACGACACCTCATTTTTGATTGTGCACTTATTATCTTTACTCCTTGATCTAAGAAATAAAAATGTGGCAACGGGCGTGTGTAGCTAAATTTAGAGCGTCATATTAAAAAAGAAAAAAAAATGGGAGTACATATTTTTTGTCTATTTGTTTGTCGACGCCAAATAACTCTGAGCAATGCAATGTATAAAAATAAGTTCAAAATAAAACTTTTTTCACAACTTTTTATATTTAAGAAACTTGCAAAGACTCTTCCCTCCCTAAATTCATACCTCGTGGGAATACCCATGGAAAACAAGGAGTTCTTTTTATAGTCAATCCCTTCCTTTTGAGTCACCATTTCAATTGAATGATTAATACCCTTTTCATTGGCTGCTTCATTGTGAAAAAGAGATCTTCGTTGAAGGGATATCACTTCATTGACAGAATCAATACTGTTTGTATAGGAGTGAATGTGTCTCCGGTAGTATGGATCCTCAATTTCAGAGTCTGAATATATATGTTTTGGCTCTTCGACATCGGAGTAGTCTTCTTCTGCCTTATTTCTATCCATCGATAAAGATGAAGAAGAGTTCTTTGGTAATAAAAAGATAAAAGATAGACGTTCTCACTCTGATTAGAAGTTACATAGATGCCCTAAGGTGGGGTCAATCGAGTTTAGTTGAGTGCTCGTTTAATTAATTTTCATTTGATTTAGTTACAAAACATTCACTCTAAAAACTTAAACCTAGCCCACACTATGTGGCTAACAAACTGTATAAATTGGTACAAGAGCAAAATCTCCCATAAGACAAAAAAAAAGAAAAAAAGAAGGGCAACTGAACATGGATACTTTGTAACTATTTAATTATAATGGCTCAACCATTTTCACTCTGTTATACTAGTCAACAAATGTTTCCCCTTGTCTTGAGATGGTTTGCCCTTGATTAATTTCTGCTCCAAAAACATAAAAATGACCTTTCTAACACAACATGTTTGCTTTCATGGCCAACAGAGGGCAATATTTCATTTTCTACAGACAAAGCTCGATAGCTTAGTATTGTTAAAAAGATCTTCAAGCATTCAATCTTAAATAGCCTTTAAAATATTAATTTTTTAGGCGTTCATTGAAAAAAAAATCAAATTGTGTGTCTATACGTTAGAACAAACAACAAATTTCTATCATCATGATAAAAATTATTAACTTATTTGACTTCCACAGAAAATGTTCTTTTTACAATGTATTTTCTCTGAGTAGTAAAGAGATAGAGAAACATTTAAAACAATTTTTGAATCTCGAAAAATGTATCTATGTATATACAAACTATAGTTTTTGCTTTCTTTTATTATTCAGATACTTTGAAACGAAAAATAACAATGAATCATGTCATAAAATACTCTGTAAACCACCATTTAAGCAGAAACTTTGGATTATAAAAGTCCTTTTTATGGTTCTCTGGGTAAAGTTACAGAAACGCCCTACCTAATGTTCTCTATTCAAAATTTCTTAAAATAACCCCCATTTGAATGGTCAAACGTCTATCTTTCCTCTCTGCTAGATAGAGATTGGCATAGTAATTGTCTCTTGGATTGATTACAATTCTCACTCAGACTTCTCAATTCACTTGAAGTCTTTTTTTTAATCAGTCTTCTTCTAGGTGCTCTTGATTTCGTCAAAGGGGGCTGAAGAGAATTAGTTGATGAAGATTTTTGGATACCATGTAAGGATTTCTTCAAGTTTGGAGGAGTTGAGTGCACATTTTTTCGAAGAGCCCCACGTCCTTGAAGAATCCAATCAATGTCTGGTTCATTCGTTAATTTATTTTTAATCATCAGTCTTTGATTGTACATTTGCCTAGGAATTTGAAGGCCATACTCCACGGATCCATCTTCCAAAATCTTGGGGAGTAATTTTCTAGAAAATCGACACTGTAGAGCATCAATGATTCTTTCTGATTGATATGGATTTTCTATTAGTTCCGACACGTTTTTATAAATGACTTTGCTCCTTTGTGGCCCCAGAGCTTGGCCAATTACTGCAATGCATTCCAACGCTCCTTGACGGACACGTTTTTTGGAGTCATTTACAGAAATAATGATGTGCTTGGATAACTCAAAAAGATCAAATTCACTGCTAGGAAATGTCAAAAGACCATATATAATGTAATTGATAATTTCTTCTCGCTTAGAAGTGGATTTATGGTTTAGTTCATTCACCAAGGTATTGGCGACTAATCCTGGCCCTATTGAAGACATCATTGACTTCAAGAATTGATAAAGCTCAATATTGACTTGAGGGATCGACTCAGGTCTAGGTATGTAAATATATATAATAATTAGCTCATCATTCATGGATTCAAAATGAGTGTGATTCATCTTACCTGATTTTCAATAAATTTTGAATAAGTACATGAAAATGATTGCGCACTTCTCCGGCTGTTCGTTTATCGTACAAAAACATTTGTTGGATTTCCAAGGATATCATCACTACTCTTACATTGGGATCATTCATAAGGGAACCAAGGAATCTAAGAAAGCTGTCTATATAAGGATACATCAGATGCAACTCCTCGTTGGAGATACTCGTTAAATATTCTTTTAATTGTTCCATTCCTTCTGCTCGAACTTTTCGGTTATAATGATTGTAAAGGGAATTCGTGATATGAGATGGGATAATCCCGAATGAGTCCCGATTTATATTCCGTCTTCTTATTGCATAATGATCCTATAAAATAAATTAATATTCTTTACATGAACTCCTTTTATGTAGATATTTCATTTTTAAACTTCATAAATTGATAGTGTTTTAATAGATCAAATGTGGTTTATCAATACAAAAGCATTTTTGAACAAAAGACATTCCTAATTCATTTTTTGACTTTATAAATAAAAACAACTCCATATTTTATTGACATATTTTGATCAATGATACAATTCACATTCAAATCTCTGGGATGTGTTGAGATTCTTTAGAAATATTAATTATAGAGCAGATAATATATCCATGGAACTCGAGATATCTGGAATAAAAACCGGTCCAATCAGTCCATGGACTGATTGGACCAGTCCTATCGCTCCTTAGGACTGTCTATCATTGGGTACGGTCCTTAGGACTGTCGGTCCATGGCACGGCCAGTGTTTAACTGTTAGTTCTTGGAATTTTCATTAAAATATCGATGGTTTATTAAATCAAATAAGATATATCAAATCCTATATAACGACAGACACAACACTACTTGGGACCGGTCCTTCAGACAGTCGGTCCTTCGGACTATCAGTAGTAGTATTTATTAAAAAAGAAGAAATAAAGTTGATTGAAAAACTCAAGGACCGAAATTTATTAGTTTATAAATTCATAGCTGCAGTTTTAATAAGATATGACATTAATACAGTAGAATTAGCCAATGTCTACAATTAGAGTAAAATAGGACCCTAATATATTTTGTTTAACATTTAAAAATAAATCAAAAAAATTTAATGTTTGAAAAAATTTTCAAAAAAATTGAGTTTTCAAATTTTTTAAAGAAAATTTTAATTTTTGGATTTTTTTTTTTCAAAAAAAATCCAAAAAAAGGACCCTCTCCAAAATACAGGTGTGCACGTCTAAAACTGAACACTCTTTTAAATTTTACGCCATGCAAACATTCGTGATTTTATTGAGGTGAAACGGGTTTATACTTTCGAGGCAAGGGTCTTGACTAGTTATAAACAAAACTCCAGCAAAATCTAAATAGCAACAGTGAAACAACAGCCGATAATATGGAGAGACGTCGAGTCGCAATTTTGGAACTTTCCGCGTGGGGAAAACTCCCACTGAAATTGCCAAGGTTCTTAACTGCAACCGCACCACCGTTTACAGCGTGGTAGCCAAAGGGACTCCTGAGGCGACCACAAGATTTAAGTCAAGGCCTCGAAGGTCGGACGAAATGGTTGCTACCGTGAAAAAGTCTGTCGAGGACAAGAGAGGCCAGAGTCAGCGGCCTCTCCAGGGAGTTCAACGTTACCAGAAGGACCATGGACCGGCTAATTAAGAAAGATCTTGCCCTTAAGCCCTCAAGCCTGTAGACAAGGAAGAACGCCTAATATTTAAAGGAGTGTTCAGTTTTAGACGCGCAAACCTGTATAATCCTGCGGACGCCCCCGCATAGACACTTTACCACCTCTTAATAAACACATCTTTAATTAGAAAACATGTTATTGACCTGTAGTTATTTTTGATTTACAAATAATATACGGCTAAATCCTCATTTTTTAAAGATTACCTAATGGACCCCTTGGGCGGTAATGGCCATTAAAGTGTAATTTGCAGAGCCTTTGAGGAAGTTATCATAATAGGTTATTGATGGAAATGAAATATAAATTTCAATTTGTAGTGGAAATCTATAATTAAAAAACTTTGGACTTACTTGATCTTTGAAGCTTTTACTTAAGCGATGAAACAAGTTTCTCAATTTCTCAGGTACTCCATGAATCACCATGCTCTCAAATTTTTCATCCCCAATAAACTCTCGTAAACGGATGAGAGCATCATATGCTGGAATCTTACGATTCTTGATTGTCAACTGCTTAAATGACTTTTCGATAATAGGAAGAGTATGAAGTACTTCATTATTCTGATCAGAGCTCCCCATTCGCTTATAGAATATCCCGGGAACAAGTTTCAAGGACTCGATTGAGATATCATCATCCATATTATCAATTCCATTGGAAGCCAATTGTTCCAAAAGTATTTGGGCTCGACGCTCAGTGACGCGCTGTAGTATGTCAATTGAGGCTTTTTGAGCAACTGGGGCTGCATGATAATAAAAAAATATGTAAGTATTATAAACTAAATTGGTATAATAAGATGAAATTTGTCCCTATTTTTTGTTAGTTGATGCCTTATTTTGTGACCTACAAAAAGCTACAAAAGCTGTTTAAATATTTTTTTGAAAAATCTTTTGTAGAAACACTTAAAAATCGATTTGAAATAAATAAAATACCTCTATGCAGTAACTTATTCATTTAAATATACAGGGAGCGGGGATCAGATTGTCGCCTACTTTAAACCTTAATAACTTGAAGACGACATTATCAAATAAAAAACTGTTTACCAAACAGGAAAGCCATTCTCGTCAGCTAACGATACATAGTTCAGTTAGCATCATGCCGTCATCATATGAGGAGATAAAGAGCTATAAGTGGAACGAGGAGCTTTCAATGTCCGCCGTAGTCATGGCATTGGTTAATAATGGAGGTGAAATCTCCAATTCAACGATTGCTTCAACCTTAGGAGTGAATTTACGGACTGTTCAGCGTATCCGTAAGAAGCTAGAGGACACCTGGGATGTTGATGCCACCATAAAGAGGGCACCCAAGGAGGAGGGCGCCGACAGGAAGGTCAGGGACACCGACTTTGTCGACAAGGTGAAGAAGATGGTTGAGGATGACCCTACCAGGTCCATGAAGGCCATGGCGAGGGATCTGGGCTGCCCTGGGTGTGGCAACAGGACTCAGCACCCTGCCATGTGTCCAAAATCTCCATGCAGTGGTTAACCGAGAACTGTTATAACGTTGTAACCAAGGATTTGTGGCCTCCTAACTCTCCTGACCTTAATCCTTTGGACTTTTTTGTCTGGGGCTATGTCGAGAAACATACCAACAGACATCCCCATAGCACCAAGGCCAGCCTGATGGACTCCATCAAGGAGGTATTCGGCCACATGGACAATGAGATGGTCAGAAGAGCCTGCGGCTGGTTCAGAGGCTGTATTGAGGCCGTTATTGATGCCAACGGTGATTATATCAAATGAATGGCTACTCTATACCTATATGCTCGTCATAGTTTTGATTTTCAATAAAAAAGTTAAAAAATGTACATTTTGTGTTGTTTTTTGTAGAAAAATATTTTGACGACAATTTGATCCCCGCTCCCTGTATCAGGAGTAAGCAAACTATAACCCACAAGCCGCATGTTGTCCAGCAACTACTTTTCTGTGGGCCAACAGAAATATTTTATGAAACATTATAAATGTACTTCAGTTGAAGTTTCTACATCAAAATATTTTAAAATATCTACATTAATATAACAAAGATTGTTTCCGGAGTACTCATTTTTAGTTTGCATTAAATATCTTAGAACTGCGTGAAAATTTATTTAAAAAATATCAAATTGCAGCAACGAGTGTTTCTCAGCACATCACATTGAAAAAAAGGGGTACATATTTATATTATTAAAGAAAAGTTTATCTGTATGTTTGACAAATCCTAAAAATACCGAATACTCCTGCTCGTAAATTAACAAAACAAATTGGATTCCTTTTTTTATCTCTCAACCTTTTCTTTTCCTTTAAAAAAAAAAGAGAAAAATCCCAAAATCGGATGCTATTTATCCAATTTTCTCCAACTTTTGGACTATACTTCATTGCATCATACACTGATTATTTTTCAATTCTTAGCAACTGTTAATTTAAGTTCAATCAATCTCACCATTCAAATCCCTAATAATGGGTAGTAGTACTAGAAAAATCCAGAGTTGATAAATTAAAAAAGAGTTGTTGATCATTTGTGAGTATAATTATGCAAAATTAATTGTTTTTTATTATTATATAAATTATGGTTTGCCTTGTTTACATAACTATAAAATATTTTGATTAACATAGCTACCTGTAAAAATCTGCTTTAATTATATATTACCCATTAAAAATTACGACTTTTTAATGAGGCCTTGTCGATGAATAGTTTGATTGTGACTTGTAAATACATTCATACTAAATTTATTCAATGAATTTTCATTCCTTGTAAATCAATTCCCATTCTTCAAAGCGATTGAAAACTATTTTTTTAAGTATATAAAAATATTACTTTGTAAAAAAAAAAAAAAGTCATACAATGAAGTTTTTGTATTTTTCTAAAAAGGTAACTCAAATTTAAAATTAAAAAAAATGTGATTCTACGATTAATTGACAAACAATTTATTTTAGTAAGAAATGCATTTTATCCCAAATAAAAATGCCCATATCTTAGTTTTCAAATAATTAAGTCATCCCATATTAGAGGTGTAAAAAATGAGATAACAGTCGAAAAATTTGAGGCAGAAAAATTAACAAAAGAAACATATTGCTTATGTTCCTTAGCTTGTTATTCGTTTTTTAACGCTGTGTAGGAAGCCTCGCTAGTGAAAATTACTAGAAAGGGGAAACATATACTTCATAAGTCATATTTTGTACATATTTAAAAGCGAGTTAGAATAAAATCCGTGGATTTTGGTTGAATGACTCATTTTTTTCATTCTTTCGCAATGCTTAAAATCTACCTAAGCCCTGCGTGGCTTCTTCAAGTCTTCCATCACTAATTATCTCCAGTGCCAAGCCATTCCTGGCTTGTGTTATACATATATAACTATTGCCTATATCATATAAAAGCTTTAATCTTCCCTATTACTAAAAAAAAAAAAAAGTCATCAAAAGAAATTAATTTGAAATTTTGGGCTTTTAGGACAAAAAAGTAATTTAAAAAATTTTACGAATAAATATATAAAAATGTCATCATAAACATTCGACCGACCGAGCAAAATCGAAGTCTAAGTATGGTTCCTTCTAGAATTGATAAAAAAAAAGATTGATCTACGTCTTGGGATATTGGTGGGATTAATTTAGTTGGAACAGATTTTCCTAGCACGATATTTGATGTCCCATATCGTCAAACTTATTGACAATATTTTTTCAATGAATTAATAATTGGCTCGTAGTTTCCGTTTGTATACCTATAAGGTAATTTAATTTTAAAATCAAATCTATCATAAATGATTTTTTTGTGATTTTGTAAGGTTTTAATAAATGCTTTATAAAAATGTTTATTTATTTTTATGAATATTGTGTGTATAGAGATGTAAATCCTAAGCATTTTTTAGCATGAACAGTTTTTTTAATTTTTCAAAGCTGTTTTGATGATTACTTCATTCTTAAGGAAATAAAATCTAATTATAACAGACACCTCCTCATGAAAGACTCAGAGTAACTCTAGGGATTTGTCGGGGAGTTATTGGTTGAGTTGCAGAAAATATGACCAGCGCGGATGGTAAAAATAAAAGAAACAGAAAAACGACATGGTACCCCGACAATTTGAAGGATTTTAGAGGAAGGGAACTTACACAAGTTCCACTCCGTAAAACAATATATGTAGGAATTACTCCGTTTTTTATCCTAAATTATACGTTGAGTCCAACAAGGCCTTACAATTATAAATCCACACAAAATCTTCAGTATTACTTCAAGAATTAAATAACATGAATAAAAGCGTTAAAATATGAAAAGGACTCTTCAGATCACCAACTAGAGGAAAATATCGGAGGGACTTGATCATATCTTATGCAGCCCAAGTCATACAGGTAAGTCCTTGTTGTCAAGGTTGTGCCGTTATCGGTCTAGCGGTTCTAACGGTTCAAGCAGTTCCGATTCTTGAGCCGCTAGAACCGGAACCGACAAAGTCGAACCGAGACCACAATATATTGCTCATCAGTCTCGTTTCTTGTGCTTTTGTTCCTGTATAGAATATATGTATAAAGAAAATACAATTTAGAAATATTATAAAAATTAAATTAACTTTAATCAACAAGTCAATTTTGGGAGTTTTTTATGAGCAGTTTCAACGTTTTCCAAGGATTTGTTTACGTCGACAGGGTGATACAATTGTATCTGAGTGCCAAATAGCTATGGGTCTCTCATGGATCTGTAAAAGTGATTTTAGGCAATAGACAGTGTAAATAAATGAGCGAAGGGGTGGGATAAAAGATCCACTACTTAGCTTGTCGGGGCCCTAAAAATGATAACTATAATATTTCTTAAGCAAGGGTTTCCCAAACTTACTAATACATTATAAGCTGAGGCCCCCTTTATACGAAACATGTGTACTATACATATATGTGTAGACTGAAAGCAATCCTCAATTCTCCATCTTCCTACAACCCCTCCCCCATAGAATCCCCACACGGCCCTCATTTTGAAAACCATTGTATTAAGAAACCTTGGTTTACGGGGACCCCGAGGTAAATTTGGGGCAGTTTGCACTCTGCGTATACGGTAGCTACGGCCCTGTTTGTATCAAATATCATTTTGTGGGACATAATTTTTTAACAGAACCCCTTTTTTTAAGTACCTTTTACCAAACTGAGACCTATAGAGCTGAACAGAGACCGAAACTGTTGACATGAAAAACCGGGACTGATAGAACCACTGAACCTGAACTGGGCACAACCTTGATTCTTGTATTCGGTGTAAAATTGAGTACCAAGATTGAAGAGTATATACTATATACGGAGTAGAATTTGTGTTTATTCCCGTATCTTATAGCTGCTTCTACCAAATCAAATAAAACGTCATGAGAAGAAAGTTGCTCTTCTTTACAACATCCTTCAGATTATCAGGGTGAGCATGTTGATTTTCAGATTCTTTTTTCTATATACAAATGCTTAGAATTTACCCTCCATGTATTTATTAATGTAAGTATATGTAGTTCTTTGAATAAAACCATTTTGTAGTAATCATTTGACAAATTTGTTTCTAAATTAATTAATTAACTTTTTCTATTTGTAAACAAAAGCATACATATTTGCACGGTTCAATTAAATTGGGTCAAGGAAGAAGGGTGAGTTGTACAACTTAAAGTGAATATGGTTTACATACTCTATTATGAGTATTTGTAATCTTTTAATTGTTTTAAGGAGTGAGAGTACAAACATAATATGCTCGTATAAACATACACATTTCAATCACAAATATGTTCCTTGTATAAAGAGTCATAAAAAATAAAATAGCTTGGATTTCAATGCAACACACGACTTGTTGTGAAAGATTTATAATCGAAATGAAAAAAACTATTGGAATGTCATGGTTGTTTTTTTGTATTTCCCCTTAGTTTTTGTAACTAATAACCTATATTCTTGAAAGAATGTGGACTATAATTCTAGGCCCATCATTTTTTACTAAGGCCCTCTGAAAGAGTGTCAAAATTAATATCTTGGAGAGTGTAGGGAACTTTGCAACAATTTTTGTAAAGTTTTTTTGACTTACACTTAGCAAATTTCAAAAAAGAACTTGTCTTTTTAAATTTAATTAATTGTTTTTCAAAAAATTTAATTAATTGTTTTCAAAAAATTTAATTAATGGTTTTTCAAAAATTTAATTTTTTAAATTTAATTCATGTCTTTTCAAAAAATTTAAATTGTCTCCGAATAGCTATGGATTTTTGAAGTTTTTCTCTGAAAGATGTAATATTTGATTATTTTTTTTCAAAAAAATTTATATCAAAAATTAAATTTTAGAACTTTTTTTCAAAAAAAAATCATATTTTTCTAAATAAATCTGGATTTTTGAAATTTTTTGTTAATAGCTATGGTTTTTTTAATTTTTGTTAATTTTTTTAATTTTTTTTTCCAAAAAGTTTAATATTTAAAATTAAAAAAAAAAAAAAATTATATTGGAAACTTAATTTTAGAAATTTTTGAAAATAGCTATGGATTTTTGAAGTTTTTCCCGAAAAATTTAATATTTGAAATTTTTTTCCAACAAGATTTATATTTGAAATTTTTTTATTTATTTTTTGTTACCAGCTCTGAACTTTTGAAATTTTGTGAATAAATGTGGATTTTTTCAATTTTTTTCAAATAAATTTAATTTTTTGTCAAAAGCTGTTAATTTTTGAATTCATTTTTGATAAAATTTAATTTTTTTTTTTTCAGAAAAAATTAACCTTTCAAATAATTTCCAAAAAATTGTAACCTGCGGACACACCTGATACTACATAACTTGTGGGTTTCCAATAGGAATTTTAAACACGTCCACGCACTTCATAAATTAAATTGTATCTATATTACATAAATGAATCCCTACAGTTCAAAAATTCTACAGGGAAAATTTTAAATTGTCACTAAAACTTGGCAAATAATGAGTTGCTTTACTGTGAAGGTTCCAATGGCTAACTTTGAGTGGTTTTGTGATTATAATGTCCATGGGGTTTTCAAGAGTTAGTATGACAATAAAAATCAACAGATAATTAGTAATATATAGGGGTTTTTTTTTTGCTCAATAATTTATAAATGTATCGACCCTATAATCCATATCGATCAGACTCTTTTGACTGTATATTCCAAGAGTAGTATACAGTCAAACACTGTATAAAACGATCAGGAAAGTAAACTGTAAAAGTGACTACTACGTGCAAGTAAACTCTTAAAACAAGTTTCCTGTCCTCTAATAATTAAAAATTTGAAAATTGGATATAACGAGTGACCACTACGTAGAAGTGAACTCTTTAAACAAGTTTCCTCTCGTTACACCAGGTTTAAATGTATACCACAATGGACATTATACATAAAATTATTCCTTACAAGAACTTCCCAGCTGTGATAAAACAGCTGGGATGAGTATCACATATGCCGAATTGATCTCTCCTTCTGTCTTTATCTTAGTTTCCAGGACATCAATCAATTGAAGAGCCTCCAATTTCTTTTCTGGCTTTGCTTTCTTTGCCAAAAGGATGTGAGCCAACTCCTTGAATATCCGTTCCTTTGAAACATATTTTGGAAGAGAGTTTCGCTTGTCCAGATAGCCCTGGATGTCTTCAATCACAGAATAAGAGTCCTCTAACATGTCGGCTAATCTTGATTCTTCTTCACTAAATAGGAAAATAAAATTTATTATACAGATTGCAGGATTATATTTTTGAATGGGCTTGGTTTTTAGTATTTTTTCTCAAAAAAATACTAAAAATTATAAAATTTTGGAAAAAAATTTGAGAAATTAAATTTTTTCGGAAAAAAAAATTGACAAAATAAATTTTTTGGAAAAAAATTTAAAAAATTAACAGCTATTCACAAAAAGTTATTTTTTTTTTGAACAAATTTTCTAAAACCCATAGTTATTCTCAAAAAATTAAATTTTTTGGGAAAAAAATTTTTATTAAATTTTTCAGCTAAAAAATCTATAGCTATTAAAAAAAAATTAGGTTTTTGGAAAAAAAATTCCGAAGTTAAATATCAAGTTAAAAAATTTTTGAAAAAAAATTTCGAATATTAAACCTTTTGAAAAAAAATTTCGAATATTAAACTTTTAAAAGTAAAATTTCAAAAGTCTATTACTATTCTCAAAATATAAAATTTTTGGAAAAAAAATTCAAAAATCCAGAGCTATTCAGAAAAAAATGACTTTTAAAAAAAAGTTTCTAAAATTAAATTTCAATTAATTTTTAATTCAATTTAATTTCATATATAAAATTTAAAAGAAAAAAAAATTAAATATTAAATGTTTTTAGTAAAAATCTAAAATTCCTTAATTTGTGGGTGCTACAGCCCCTCCAGCCTTTCCCTTGTGGACGCCCCTGAGTTATACATATATGGTTCTCTCAAAAATATAAAGAAACAAATCAAGAAAATGATATCCACTGAGTTAACAACGAAAAGCTATCTTGAATAAAAATCAAGAAAATAAAGAGACGGAATAGAATAAATATGTATAGCTTTATATATACATATAAAACTATAAAATTAGATTTGTTTAATGTAACTGTATATGAAATAAATAAATATAAAAAATATCTAAACGTTCGCAAGCGTACAAAAAAAAAGTTAATTGCTGATGTGACTTTATTTCTTTGCCGATTTTATTAAAATTTTCACAAAAATCAACATTTTATTATAAATTTGACATTTAATCATCAAAATCCCATCAAACATCCCACTGATTTCTTGACGTTCCCACTAGGTAAATTCCGATATACTCTCCTTTTTCCAGCTCTCAGGGATCTCGTTGTTCTCTGGGGACCTTTATTGAAAATCCGTTCAATATTGCCTCACACAAAATAGTCTAAAAGGTTCAATTACCGCGAGTTAAGAGGCCAAGAACTCGGCGAGACGTACATCACATTCTCAGAATAAAGAAAATCGAGTGTTCTTTTGCTGGGGTGACAGGGTGCCCTGTCTTACTGCCAGATCCAAGATCGGTATTTCATGTTGCTGCCGATCCAGGGAAATATTTTGGTGTGTAGAACACCGAGTTAGACCTTGGTGTTGTCCTTCAGGCCGGGCTTAAAGATGAAAGGTGGCATAACGTGAAACTCGCTGCTAAAAACGCCAAGAGCCATAACTGGCTGTGTGTACTAGGCCTTCATGATCCGAGGTAGATTATAAGGACTTTTTGCCAACTATCTATTGTTTCTGAAGTTATGCTTCTGGGTTTGAGAGAAATTTACCTCATCTAAGAAGAACAAGACAAGATCTTTCACGAGAGACTTCGGTTTTACCTTGATCAAACACTTTGTTCGGGTCACAATTTTCACTCCTGTTTGACAGGGTTATAAGCTGTCCCTTGCGACTTGCATAGCTGTGATACCGTAGGTCTTCATTGATGACATAAGAGACAGTTGAACAGGATGCTACGTTGATGCTATCAGAGATTGCATTCATCAATTAGCCGGGATTCTTCTAAAAAAAATCCCTCAATAAAGCAGGACTTCGGACGATTTTGCCCACTTCCGGGTCACAAGGCTTCCGGGAAATCATCGTCAGTGGGTCCTTGCCATCTTGTTTGACACGTTTTCTGAATAAGTTGAAAAAATCAATTTGTGCACCCAACCGCTTTAGCCAAAAATCTATTTTACCTTTAAAATTGTACAAAATACCAGGTTTGTTAGCGATCAGGGAAAAAATTGCAATCCGATCAGAAATTCACTGCGATATAGCAATATAATGATCAGGGTCATTTGTTATCAGCAATCCAATCAATTTAATTGCAATCTTATTCAAAAATACAATTTCCTTAACCTATAACTAAACCTATATTTGTAAACCTTTTTAACCTAAATAAACGATTTATACACATTTTTCAAATGTATTTATTTATAAATATTTTACTATAATAAAAAAAATATACATATATATGAAAAAATAACTAAAATATTGATATACATAAATCACTTCTCGTCTAGCCCTTTATTTGTCATTAACAGGAGATGATTCTCAAAGTTGTCGTCTCTCGTCCTCTATCTAGTTCTTCACAGGATCTGTTTGGCCTTGGAGAACAAGCGCTCACTACTAGCACTGATATTTATAAATATCGGCCGAAATCAGTTCCCTCGACATATGTATATAAGGATCGATCCCAAGTCAAGACTGAGGTTATAAAGTTTGAGACGACAATCAAGACCGAAACCAAGACCAGTATTTTTAGTACGAGATCAAGACCGAGTGTAATAGTCCCATCACCAAGACTTTGATGTTTTGAGACCGAGACGAGACTCAAGATAAAAAAACGATCTCGACAACCACATCACTATTAGACGATATGTAAATATGTATAAATTTATCGGATCACAATATTTTACTATTTCTTTTGCAATATATCAATATAAAGATCAGTACTGATTGCGATACTGCGCTCAGCGATATAGTATCACCATATTGTAACAATTGATAGCCGACCAGAAAAAACTCGGATCAACAAGACTGCAAAATCTACAAAAGTGCACTACGTTTTTCTTCTTGATTAAAAGAAAACGAGTGTATGTTGTCGTATGGAAGCGTAATGAGCATCTGGCGTGGTAGAGTACAGTGTTGCCAGGTGGGCTTAAGCAAAAGCAGCTAGATGTAGTTTTAAAATTGACTAAAAATCCTCTAGTTTCAACAAAAAACAGCTACTTTTTATAAATCTAGTATCACGATGAAAGTGATGATAAAATAATAAATACCAAAATCTTTGCAAACACTACACGAATTTAATTCCCTCTTTGATTTCAAAAGTCATAACCTTAGTTGGTCAAAAAAAGGAAGAAAAAAAGGTGTGCATGTTTCATTTATAGTCTAAAGAGTAATCATTGTCCTGGTCTCCAGTTTAGAATAGCTTGGGGTATAAAAATTTATGTGAATTTAATCAATTTGCACACCCAAAATCGGAGCCTATATATTTATTTGTTTTCTGCCGTAACTAAAAATTGGCTAAACTATTACAAAAATAAGCTATAATTTCCAACCATCAACTAGAAGATATTTTTTCCAGCTAGACAATTCAAAATTTCCAGCGAGATTTAGCCGGAAATTAGCTAGCCTGGCACAGAGTGACATTTGTACCAGACTTACTATCCATTAGGGTGTGTTTGTAATAAACCTGGTTTGTAGGGGAATGGGATGAGGCCAGAGAAAATTGCAAACTTTTTAAAGTACTACCCTTTAAACATATAGATAGGCTTAGTATTCAATTTTTTGGGATGAATTGAGATAACCACAAATATTAGCTAAAGTCTGGAACCTACATTTGATTTTTGGTAAGGTTAATATATACCCAATATTGAATTTGAAATAAAATATTTCTAATTATGTCATTCTGACGATTTGTAACCATTCAAAGGATTAATCAGAATAAACACAATGAAATATGGTTAAAATTCGTCAAAGAATACAAATAACATCCAGACTCCATTTTGAAAAAAATAATTTTACCTTAGTTTTGTGTTGACGAACACCATATGTCATAAAAGTGTTTGAACATTCCTTATACGGGCATTGATTACCTTTTCTCATGGTACGATTTTATTAAAACTTGAGTTTATATTTATATTGAGCACAATTCCTTACATATTACTCATAATTTATATGAGTACTTAAGCTAATAAACAAAGCCTATGAAACAATAAGGCTGTAAATATATTGTTAAGTTAAATCTTTAAAAAAAATAAAAAAAATTAAGGAATTTCTGCTTTTTTACTAGAATATTTAATTAAATTTTTCAACTTATTTCCGGAAAATTTTATTTTTTTGTGGATAGCTATGGATTTTTGAAATTTTTCTCCGAAAAATTTAACATTTGAAAAAAAAAAGAAATTTTATGTGAAATTAATTTTTCAAATTCTTTGTGAAAAGGTGTGGACTTCTGAAATTATTTCCAAAAAATTTAATATTTGAAATTTTTTTGAACAGTTGATAATTTTTAAATTTTTTTCCCGTAAAATTTAAAATTTGAATTTCTTTTTTTTCCAAAAAAATTAATTTTCTGTGAATATCAATGAATTTTTGAAATTTTTCTCCAAAAATTTAGTATTTGAAATTTTTTTGAACAGTTAAATTTTTGAATTTTTTTTCCTAAAAATTTAATATTTGAAATTTTTTTTATTTTTTTTTTTTTTCTTCAAAAAATTTAATTTCCTGTGAATATCAATGAATTTTTGAAATTTTTCTCCAAAAAATCTAATATTTGAAATTTTTTTGAAGAACTACCATTTTTTTAATTTTTTCTTAAAAATTTAATATTTGAAATTTAAAAAAATTTTTTTTTTTGAAAAAACATCCAAAAACCAGGACCCCACCCAAAAAAAAAAAAAATATATATATATATATAATCCCGGGGACACCGCTTATAATTAATGATTAAAATATAAATATATAATGCTTTAAAAAATTACATTCCAAATTATGTATATTGTATATGGAATATAAGATTATGAACGTTTATAGTAGTTTTTATTAAAAGCTCAATATATCATTATTTTGTTACTATACACTAGAAGTGGTTTATATTAAGTAAGTGTCAAATTATATCTAAGATTGATGTGTTTCAGGGGTTTCTCATTTCCCTGGGAAATATTGAGATAGATCCCGTTAATTAATTATTTAAATACTATTAAATTTAAGTATTTATTTTTATATTTTAAGAAGAAATAGGATTGCCTAGATAAATCTGGAAAAAATTCAATTGATAATAACACTGGCATCCTTGCACTGAATTCACCTATGAGTGTCTCAATTAAGAGTTTGCAGTCTTGTGTATAATATCCCCTGTTGACTGAGAAACAGAAGGAGGTCAGGTTGGCCCACTGCAAGACTCTGCACTCAAGGCTCAAGACGTCCAATGCAGGTCACACCATCATTTTCTTAGATGAGAAAATATTCACTATTGAACGCAAAATGAACTCTCAAAATGACAAATGGCCCTCCACATCCAAGGACAATGTCCCCTATGTGTAAAAGTCCAAGAACTTCACCTCAATCAGGGTCTTGGGGATCATCGCCAGCACAGGGAAGGTTATGCCACCATTCTTCTTCAAGAAGGGAGAGAAGGTCAATAATACTATGTATATGGAGTGCTTGAGGTCCACTGTGCTTCCGTGGGTACATGCAAACGTCCCTGAGCCCTACGTGTGGTAACAGGACTCTTCTCCCTGCCACACGTCTAAGATCAGCCAAGAGTTCATCAAGACCAACTTTTACGATTTCTGCCCCCCTCCCCCAAGACTTATCCATCCAACTCTCCCGATAGCAATCCGTTGGATTACTTCTTGTAGGGAAAGTTGGAGAAGGAGGTCTGCTCAATGCACCACAACAGTGTGGACAGCCTGAAGGCAACCATGAAGAAAGAGTGGACGAGGATCTCGGCTGCAAATGTGGAGAATCCAACCAAGAGCTTCAGGGCTAGGATCGAGAAAGGGATTGCCGGTGAGGGTAGTCACATCGAATATAATAATATATAAATCTCAAACAAATAATTGTTGTTTTATTGGCTACATCTCGATCTATTCTACAATTTTAGAAATACACTTTTGAATTTTGTAAGGATTTATCTCGGCAACAACCCACTGGGTACAAGATTGTTGTTCCTGTAAAATTATATCATTTCTAAGCATTTTGGTGCTTTGTCAGGCATTATTGATCTTAAATGCATATACCCAGTGCTTGAGTTCTAGGGGAATGGGGGATATGTCCTCTTTCCACAATGAAAATAGTCAAAATCCCCTCTAAAACAGGCAAATTACATTAAAATTGCACTTTAGGCCACTGTATTTTCAAAAAAAAATTCGGGATAAAAACTTCGAACCCCGAATAATAGTAACCCATGGCTGACCATCCTTCCTGGTTTGATTTTAACACTCAACACCTGCTTATACTGACTGCATCATATGCAAAGCATATTTAATTTTAAATCTTTAAACTGAATCATTATGAAATATGCATTAATTGTTTAATTTATTTCATTATTATACATAACAAAATAAAACTTGAAAATAATTAAATGTGTGATTTCCGTTACGTATAAAATCCTAATAAACGGCATCCCGAAAGAGAATCCGGAATGTGTACATTAGTCTTGATACTCTGTCCGATATCTTTTTTTTTTTTTTCGGTTTGGTCTTACGTGATTTTTTCGTGAGTGTGGACCGAATTTGTTGAAATTATATCAGTCTCAGATACCACCAGTCTAAGATTTCGACGTCGAATCCCGACACTACTGTACGTATATATCCGAGTACACAATAAATATTTACAAGAAAGAATACATTCAATTTCTTCATTCTTTACATCAAGGTTCTTCAAAAGTAGCATTTTGTTGACTTGGGTTTTCAATTAATTATTTAATAATTATCTATATAATAAACGGATTTTTGAGGATAAAATAATCATGCAAGGGTAGAATAACCCAGTGGTTCTCAGATGGGGGAGGGGGGTGTACCCCTTGGAGTACTTGGAGGCACTCCAGGGGGTACTTGAGATTTTTACTCAGGTGCGTCCGCAGGATTTGGGAAAGAAGGGCTGTAGCCCCCTAACCCCAATTAAAGAATGTTTGTTATTTACTAGAAAATTGATTGTTTGAACATTTTTTTTTCTTAAATTAATATTTGGAATTCATTTTAATACTCTGTAAATAGCTATGGATTTTTAATTTTTTCTTCAAAAAATTTGACATTTGGAATTTTTGGAAAAAATATCATTTTTTGTAAACAACTGTTGATTTTGAACTTTTTTCGAAAAATAACTTAATTTTTGAGAATGGATATGTATTTTTGAATTTGTTTCCCAAAAAGTTTAATTTTTTGTGAATAGCTAAAGATTTTTTAAATTCTTTTTCCAAAAAATTAATTTTTTGAGAATAAATGTGAATTTTTGAACAAAAAATTGGAAAAATTTTAATATTTGGATTTATTTTCAAATAAATTCAAAAAACCAAGCCCCAAATATAATCCTGCGGACACCCCTGTCACTGAAGCTAACAATGTTTGTGCTCGTAAGAGGATACTTGGGTTAAATAAATATTTTACAAGCGGTACATCACTAAAAAAAAAGGTTGAGAATCCCTGTAGTACAATACAACAAAGGGTTGAATTGAGGGAATATACGTTAAAATATCCTTAAAGAAAGTTGTATAATTCAGTTTTAACCGAATGCAATAAATTTTCTTAACTATAAGTATGAATAACATACTATTTAGAAATTCAGCTGTTTAGGTCTAATCTGTTCACATATAACCTAATATACTTTTTTTAACAATTGCAAAATAATAATTTATTGCATTTATGAATTGCATTTTACAAGGTTTATAACATGCGTTTACCAATGTTAAAGAGAGCAAAAACTATCTTACCCTGTTGCTGTTCAAATGAGTATTGACAAAAGTAATAATAATCAAATTTTCGAGTCAATTGTATTTTATCGATTCGATCTCTTCCTCTCCCTAACTTACTTTCTGCCTAAATCGCAATATTAAGCATGGGTATATATGTATGTACGAGAACAGAAGGGCTCTTTATTTCCTCATACGCATTCTAAAGAGAGCAATTGACGTTATTGGAAGGGACCTTCTTTTAAAAAATAATTACAAGCAGTACTTAATAGTATTTGTGGAAAAGTTATGTTCGTTCATTTTAATTGACCAATTTCATTCCTCCAAATTGAAAAATAAATACGTAAATAGAAAAGAATATGAATTTTTACTAGAAGTGGGGGACTTGAACTACTCAAAGACTTGCAATTCGACTTGGACATGAGTTCATACTTTATAGACTAGCGACTCGACTTGATACTTGACTTGGACTCAATAGCTATAGACTCGACTTGGAATCTTTAGCTAATATATGTAGGTTGAACTTAATAAAAGCTTTAACACTATAGATCACACGGGTGCCAGAGTATATTTGCATGTGGGAGGCCAAATTATATAATCATGACGTCATCAGGGGAGAGGGATATTGGACTTTTTTTTAACAATTTCGATAGGATGTATTGTTTTTTTATATAAATCCGATATTTGACAATTTTTGAAGAAACAAGAAGCTTTTTAGAGTGAAAATCTTTGGGAAGAGACTAAATTTGAAAAAAAATAACCTTTCTGTTTTACTTTTTTTTTTTTAAAGAAAGAAAAGGCAAATGGAATTACTTAAGAGAAATGTTTTTTTTCTTTATTAGGATAAATTGCTTAAAGGAGTGAAGGTGAGACCTGGGACATGTGACCAGGGAACAAGCTTTTATGAAGAATTATATCTAAATGTGATTAGAGTAATTTTCAACATTTTAGTAGTTTTAAATATAAATAAATCGTGGATTTGACAAGAAAAAATATTTTTGTGCATGCTATATTATTAGTCGTTACCGGGGTGTCCATTGAAATCTGAACACTTATTAATTCAATAATGAAGGAAGGTTGAAGTATCGAAATTAATACATATTCAATATATTAAAGCATAAACAGTTGGTTACAAAACAGAAGAAACCTGAGCCCTCTGGCTTACGTACAAGTTGAGAAAATGACACTTGAACGAGATTGACGAATGTCTATTCCCGCACTCCGAGCAATTGGGTGTCTCCAGCAAGTCTGAAACGTTGGAAAGGAAGAAGGGTTCTGTCAAAAAGGCTAAACTGGATCCGGAGGAGTTAAAGAAATCAGTCCAGGACAATCCCCTCAAATCCTTGAGGGGGCGTGCAAGAGATCTCGTAGTAGAGAGCTATCAAAAAAGTTCGTGAAAAAAGCCTTGTGAGGATAAAGAGGCCACTTTTGAAATCATCCATGATTTAAACTCATCTCCTCATCTTGCAAGACTCTTTTTTAATGAGTCTTTTGAGATCTTTTAACTCTTTTTGAACACTTTTGTACATCCTATAGCCCTGAGTTCAAGCCCTTCGACTACACTTTTTGGGATTATGTCGAGTGGAAGGCCTGCAGTCTCCGTTATTGAAACATTGAGGCCCTCAAATCCACTATCATTCAGTACTGGGATCCCATGACAGAGGAATACATCTGAAGTGGGGTATCAGGATTTCCCCAACCCCCTGGAACCTATCGCTAAAGGTGGCGTGATTAATAATTAAGAGAGTTTAGACACACATCTATTTATAGTATTAATATTGTTGAAATTATATTGTAAATTAATAAATTATATCTTGTTGAATTTTAAAATTCAAAGAGTTCAGATTTTTATGAACCACTCGGTATAATATTCCTTTCTTCTTTCCTTAAAACTAAATATCCTTACTCCTTCATTGATGTCTAAGAGCTGTTACACTCTTAAAATGTATTAAACTTTAGAATGTTATTTATCGTTGTAATGGCGAGGGATATAAAAAAAGGGATCTTAGTAATGAAAAAGTGGAGAATATATTTATTCCCATAACTTTCCATCGAATCTCAAGGAGTGAGAAATAGATCAAGGTCATGAATAAAGTTAGAGCCGATTAAACTTAGGAGTTCCATGACGTATCCTTCAAATAACAAAAATAATTTAGTGACGAACTCAATAAAATACGTAAGAGATGTGAGGGGTCTCTCTGTACTATCAGAAATGCTATATATAGTAATTTTATTTGTAAGCAATTCATATGAAGACATTTGAAAAAAACCATATCCTCAGAAAATTAATTATAAGTTAGAAAGACAATCAGTCTTTATTTGTTGTTGCCACTACTTATTATCAATATATTTTTGTTTTTTTTTTTAATAAATCTATTTTTATTAAATAAAATATGTTCTAATAATGTTGTTTTCCTTCTTGTTTTTTTTTTTTCAATCATTTATATTTGTTACTTTCATCATCGGTCTTATTACTGATCTAATTTCTCAAAAAGTTTTCAAAATATTCATTTTGGGAATAATTTATTTAGTGTACGTAGATTTGTTTGAATAATGAAAATGAGCACGTACATTAGTCGTATTTTGACGACTAATGTATTTGATAGTATATCATCTGGTTACATATGAAGAAAAATGCCACTATACAATTATAATTATCGGAATGTATTTTTTTTTAATTGGATGTACGTTATCACAATTTCCCTCATACAAGCGAGGAAAATTGTTGAGATTTGAAGATCATATTTACTTACAAATAAATTCCATATTAGTCAATTAATCATATTTCATAAATTATAACATGTAGATTTGTGAAAAAATAATAATGTATCATCCCTTGTCAGTCTATCCCATGAAATTAGTAAAACTACAGTGATAAAATACATAGCGTGATAATGTGAAGAAGCTGCTGAATAATTTATTACAATAGTTATATGAATTTAGGGATGTCAATAGGTTAATGAAGTTTATTCTAACTTAAATTGAATAGGGTTCGCAAGAATGCTCCAAACTTTTGTCCCTTAAATCCTCCCAATTCCAAGTTTTGTTATAAGATATAATTTTATACCTGGATAGTATTTTGAAATGGAATTAATTAGTGGGGATATATTGTTTAATTCAGGAGATGAATCAAAGACATGATCATTAATAGATTGAAAGATCTAATTATTTTCTTAAAACCAATATTTTGGGAAAATTGCCGCTCTGGAAGTACAATTATCGGCAAAACAAGTCGGCATGCTAAACGTTGGACTATACAGGGTGGAAACACTTCTTACGTTCATTGTTTAAAGTGCAATATCTATCCATGAATAAGACCAGACTGGCTAACTATGTTAATCAGCTGATAGTCAGTTTACAGAATCTGCATGATCAAAACAAACAAAATGTTCAACTATGAACGAGAATCTGCAGGAGGCAATTTGTGGAGCCATGGTGTGTGGATTTCGTGCACAAATGACCAGCAAGAAGATTTCCCAGTTCAACAACTTGTTCTACAACACTATAAAGAATTTATGATGAATATTATGAGAAGGAAGGGGATCCTAAAGAGTTTGACGTAAAAAGAAACACCCACAGGCGTCGTTCTCATACTCATGATGTTGATATTGTAAACTTCACACAGAACCTCATCAAGGAGGACCCTGGCAGTTCTATATACAGGTAGTCGGGAGTGTCTCACACCATAATGGATAAGATTGTGAAGGAGGAAATAAGATACAAGTCATATGCACTACGGAAAGGCCTGTTCATGGTGCAGGTAGAGACTCCCTCACTTCTAGGAGTAGGATATCTGGCCCCCCGACCTCAACCCTTAGGACTTTTATATGTGGGGCGTGGCTGAAAGATATAGAAATCGTCTCTCTCACAACACCAAGCCCTCCCTCATCACCTCTATCATGGAGGGATTCAGCCACAACCCTAGGAAGGAAATCATCAAGGCCTGTTCCGTGTGCAGCCCGCCTGGAGGAGGTCATTGCAGCTGGTAGTGATTTTATCCGTTAATATTTTTTTATGCACATTAATGAAAGATTAATCATAACAAATTTCAAGTTTCCATTATTATTTTGAAAAGAGTTATAGAGATGTTTCCAAATTGCTACTATATTTTGCGTAATAGTATATAATTGTAAACAGCTTAACAACAGCTAATTGCTTTCCAGCCAATCAACATTCAGAACACTAATAAGGGGACCTTGTTTTGTTTTTTTTTCCCTGATGAATCTTATATTTTGCCTTTTTACATATTGAATATTTTGATCAATATATTCCAAATCAAATGGAAAGACGAAGAATTAAAAAAAATATTGAGTTTCATAGGCGTGAAATAGGTCCCAGAGACATATTTTTCAACACTATATAAAAGTGATTAAAAATCGTACAGTTCGCTTCCTACAAGTTGATGAACTGATCCAAACGCAATATACATATTCAACAGATTTATCGCAAAAGAGACTCTGTGAAGGAGGAAGGACCAACTCACAAAATCCTTAAAAGTCTATCGAATGGAAACTTTAATTATACATTTTATTGTATAGAGTCTGGAGTTATCACTAATACACATACGATGGAAGTACTTATGGAAAGAGCCCAGAAGAAATACTTTTTTTACTGCAACGCCTGTTTAGAGACACCAGTTCATTTTTTGTCAATATGTGAAGGCACAAAAGATATAAGAAAGAATATAACTCCCATGATTTTCCCTATATATGTAGTTATTTTATATCAAAGACACTTTTCTTTTCTTTTTATACGGGTTTCCATCAAGATGAAATTAATGTTTTATTTACGAAAGTTTTCATCATTTTGTACAAACTTAGAAGTAATCGAAGTCCAGTATCATATAATTTTATTCAACATATGGAAGCAATTTTTACACCAACGAAGACGAACATAAACGACGATTAGTTCAAGGGTGATTAAATGTTTATTTTTAATTTTTTGAGTACGGCCATTATTTTTGTGTAGTTTGATATTGTATTCTGTTGTGGTTTTATTCTTCCTTTCAAATTGTTTTTAGGATGGCCTGCTTGCAGGTAAAATAGATCTTTAATAAAGTTGTACGTGTGTACAAAATATATATATATATATTCAATATCTTTTTGAATATGCTTTCTAAACGCAATCCTTTTATTGAAAAGTTTGCAACTCATCTCTGATCTAAACTGTCATTAAACTCCAACTTCAGCCTCTACCCTGATTCATATGTAGTAATAAAAAATATTTGAGTCATTTTTTAATACACTTAGACTCAGAACTATATGAATGTTTGCTAGACTCGAATTTAAAATTAAATGCAGAGTTGTATTCAAGCCAAAAAAAAACAGACCCGTAGTAAAAAAAATGACTCAAATCTTCATTAATTATCAAAGTGAAAAGACTTGTTTAATTCAAAGTAAAAGAATCAAGATGGATCTATACCCATATGTTTTGAAGACCGAATTTATCCACAAGACAGATCCTGATTGAAGTTGGAGCAAATTAGTTAAAACTATAATTGTCTCAGACAAGTCTAGTATTTCCAGACCAAGGCAAAATACTAGCAAAGGATAATGACGAATCCAGGAGGGAAAAAATGAGTCATGAACACCTCTGTCTTTTTCTTAACTTTCCTCTTAATATATATTTTTTAAAAGGCCTTTTGGTATATAATTAATACCTATTCTATTTGCCTTTTATGGATTGTACAATGTACTTATATATTTCTGTAAGAAACTTGTCAAATGATAATAACATCATTTGCAAATTAGCAAAAGAAGACTTAAGGCTAACAATATGTAGATTTAACTGACCTTAGAATGGGTGATAGCTTTCTTTGTGCCTTCCAATGGTAAGGCCTTTTGGAGTGGTGAAGGGGGTTGTTTTTCATTCTTCTTCACACCTTTGATTTTACAAAGACATATTTAAAGCCTTCCTTGAGGGAATGTTAACCACAAACTTGAGTTTCTATTCATTGATTTAAACTATTTGACTTATTCCTACCTACATAATTTTAGTATTTACAAGGACAGGTATATATTATATGTTACCTTGTTGTTACATATATAGGTATGTAACACGGTACCTACAAAAATATGGAAAATTGGTTGAATTTAACACGTAGAGGACTTAAATATTTTGCCTCTCTTTTTTATGCCTTCTCTTCTTTCAATAGTACACATACCTTCTTCTCTCCAATTACTCACTTATGCTATGGCAACATACTTAACTCCTAGTAATTGTTAAAGAGTAAGTTGAATTATTAATATGACTGCTTATCTTTTGAGGCATAGCAATTAATTCCAGAATCAAGTTTACGTAACGTTACTTTATTAAGAAAGTATTGCCTCGCAATACTTTCTAATATTACTTTTTTTATATCTAAGTTTTATAGTCCATTTGAAAACATGGGCACCCACTAATTTTTTGTTAGTCGCTAAGTACTCATTTTCTAGGGCCGTTTAGCCCCAATATTAGGGTTTCAGTGTGTGTGTGTATTTTTTTTTTTTTTTAAACTTTCTTGATGACGATTTTTTTAATTTTTTTCTGATCTTTTTATGAAAAAAAAATATATCGATGCCCTTGGCGTTTGGTTATCACGGATATAGAAAATAGTTCGACAAAATGACATAATTCGTTGTCGCAAATTGTATATTTTTCGTCCACTTTCTTTTAGAAACCACTTATAAACTATTTACAGTTAAATCTTTGAAAAATCATATAGAATAATAATTCGTCGGTATATTTTACAAAGAATCTTTTAAAGGTAGAGATGGAATTTGTGTATGAGTGCAAGGAAACGGCGGAGCAAGACATATGGTATAACTGAATCAAGAAATTGTTAATATCAGCTGCCTGTCTTATGATTTTGGAGGGAGAAAATGAATTACTGTAATACCTTCTATATTTAAAATAGCATTATTGCACGGAAAATATTAGGTAATAGGTCAAAACGTCGAAAAATATTACATTTCATAATATGAAAAACTATTTCTACGACATTTCACTCCAGGCACTTCCAGCCCCCGATATTTACCCCACCACCCCTACATAAACTAACAGTAAGGAACCCTCACAAACCCTCATTTATACCTCGAAATTTGGGCTATTTCGGGTACCGCCAGGTCTCAAAATGAGATGAAACACAAAACAATCTTTAATTTCAGGGGCCCTTTCGGGATGTAAATGGAGGTGGGGTAAATTTAAATTATGATGGTGGGTTTCATCCCATTTAGGGTCAGGCCGTACCTGAAAAAAGCTCAAACATTTGGGGGTACATATGGGTTGTGAGGGATCTTAGTGGTTGCTTGAATAGTGGCGGTGGGTTTCATCCTATGTTGGGACACGGCAGTGACTGAAAACAGCCCCAACATCTATTAGGGGGATTAAGAGGACCCCTTACTGGTAGTTTATATATGAATGGTGCGGCTGGGTTATATTTTCTCTTCAACAAGCTCTTTATTCCATTTAATATTATGTAATTAAATAGATGAAATAAAGGAAATTTTTGTTCTAAGAAACATAAATGCACATTTTACTTTCTGTTAATTTCTCTTTGTACTTAATAATATAATATTTTAAAAATTAATCTACTTAATAAAAAACACTAAAACAACTCAAATTATAAATAAACAAAGGCAACTTAATCCGTAGGTTCATCTTTATACTTCTCATATCGATGAATAATAATGATCCTAAAAGTACTTAGGTGATATCAATGGATAATATGTTTTTAACTCGGTGGCGTAATCTTACGATGATTCATGTGGTTGGGAAATCCTCAGGGTTAAAGAGGTATATCTATCGGCAGCTGATATCAAGATAGAAAGAAATAAACCGATCTGACTGAAAGTTGGTGTGTGTTCTTCCAAGAGATGCTACTGACTAAACATAGCCTCGAACGCTATAGTAGTACCATCTTTTGGACTTTGCATGGACTTTTCAAACGACCCTCGTAGGTTTTTATATTTAAATCATAGAATCAGAACTCCACTCTTGACTAAGGCCCCACGCTGGATATAATTGTGTAAAAATTTAAATAGTATAGCCTAAAAAGAAATTTTTTATGAAAAGACTGTCAAAATAGAAAAAGAATTGTATATTTTTATAAAAAAAAGGTGAAAATAAATATTATTGGATTAAAAATATCATTAAACGAAATATGGGCACAATTTATTACAAAATACCACAAGGAGTCTAGGCCCTTTAAAAGAGAGGTTGTGTTTGTGTGTAGATGTCCTTTATACGTTCCCACAACGTTGAGCCAAGGAGGCTGAAATTTTGCATGGGCCCCTCTTTTGAGCTTGATCAGGCTAAGACAGGGGTGTCTATTTTTGTGGAGATCATATAATCGTTTTTGCAGCTCAAGGAGACTAGATAGGGGATTGAGTTATTTATCAATAAGTGATTGGCGTTTCAAAAACAACTATACGAAAAACTACGTATTCTAAATTTATTCAAAATCAAAAAAATTATGGACTAAAATAGAAATCGGTGAAAATTGCAATTTTGTTTATTTCAGGTGTAAAAAAAAATTGAACTTCCAATGGAATATGAGATATGTATAAATATAATAAAGTTTGTAGAAATTTGTCTGGAGATTCGTTTGAATATAAATCTGTCAAATTAACATTGATTTTTAAATGAAATATCTATCATTTTCTGAATAATTTTTCAATTTTTTTCTCTCTTTTTTTTAAAATTTTTCCAACAAACGTCAATCTTCAGTTTTTTAAGAAAAAAAACCATAAAACAATGCTTTTTGCACAATAAAATGCCAACGCAGTAGAATATCTAGGATATTTTCGATTTCCGTAACATTTTATTAATTAATTTTTGCAATATTTGCAAAAATGAACCAGTTATCGAGCGTTATTTTTCGACAATATTATTATTCAGAACTTTTTTGTTTTTGCAAGTACAAAAAAAAAATATTGGTAGGCTTGTATTTCTTTTCCAATTCCAATAAATGCTATTAACCACTTATTTTGCAAAATTAGTGCAAAAAAGTTTTTTACAATTTTCTTCGAGAAATTTAAATTTGGGAATTTTTTGAAGTAAATCAAAAATGGACTTCTCATCTAGACCATTTTTTAGATGCATATATGTTGGTATGTTATTTAAAGTTTTTAACAAATTATTTTTTTCATTTTCAGAGTAATACTACTGAGGTTGGAAGAGGCAATAATGAGAGGAAATTTTAACCCAGAATAACTGTGATGTTAATCCTCTGTTAAACTCTGAAATTCAACAATTTTCTACACTTTTTATTCAATATACTCCCCTCCATTCTGAATGATGGCTTCAATACGGGGAGGAACAGAAGCACAGCTGCCCTTAATGAAGTCTGTCCATAAGTTGATCCACCTCTCTGTGATCACGGCCTTCAGGGCATCGACATTCGGGTGAGTAGTCTTGTTCGTCTTGCCTCCAAGACACTCCAAGCAGTAAAGTCCAGGAGGTTCACGTCGGGTGAGGACGAAGGCCAGAACTCTGCCGCCCAGAAGCCAGCCATGTTCTCCCTAAAGAAATGCTGCACATTCTTGGACATTTGTGCCGGGGTGCCGTCTTGGGTAAACATATAGTTGTCCCTGGGGAACGTGCTCCTCAACCATGGTAAGACATGGTACATGAGAACCTTGTAGTACACTTCCATGTTGACTTTCTCGTTGGCCTTGAAGAAGCAGGGAGGTATCTTGCTGCCGTCGGACACCACGACGCCGAGGACCATGACCTGAGCTGCATCTTTGGTCCTGAATGTTTCCTAGAGCTGATCTCTTGAATCAGCCAAGAAGCGATCATTTCTCCTGTTCAGAACAGCGTCCACAGATCTCCTTGGGATCAACATGTACGTGGAGGAGATCGCACACCCTCTGCCGTTTTGTTTGTTGCTCGTACATTTTTAATCGCACCAAATACAAAACAAATATCAAATTGTAGATTTTTGTGAGCTCTTTCCATTGGCACCAAGTACATAATTATTTTACTTTTAAAACTGAGGCTAGACGCCAGCTGGGTCGTACTTTTCATTTTTTCGAAAATCAAAAACCGGTAGTGTTTTTTACTTAGATTTCAAAAATCTAATTTTTGAAAAGACAAACCTAAGCTACATCAATTTCACTTTGAAAATAAGAGAAAAACCGGTGGTTTTTTTGTATATTTTCTAATGCTGGCTTTCTTTATGTAATTTATAGATATTCATATTAAGTGAATGCATTTGTATTGTCCTTCATGTGAAGAGTTCAAATATGAAGATATTTTAATCATAGCTTAACATTAAGTTATGTAAGTTTACGATCTGTTGATGCTATACTTATTGTAGAAATAAAAGTCATAATTAAGTCCAATTAGTAGTTTAAGTTAACTTTTAAACATTTTATAAATCCATAGACAAAATCTATTTCTACATAGTTCCCATCGACTTTATACTAGTTAATACACATGATAGCAAAGTATGATTTAATTTAATAAAACGTTAACGTAAATCAATGACCCAAATAAGATTAGATGAGTGCAATAGAAGTTGATGTAGGAGATGAGAGACGAGTTTGAGAAGAGGTTTAGAGAGGAGGAGCCAATCTCATGTAGTCACTTTGATAGAATAATCGACTTGACTAATGGGGTGATCAATTTGAAATTTATGGGTAGGATCACACTTTAGTGTTGTTAGTGAGCCATTGAGTTATCACTTGTTCCACTTTGTACCAGAGAAAGCAAACAAGGAAGAATCAGGCACTTCACAAATTGTAAAGTTTATTTTTATTTAAACTAGTAATAACCATCGAAGTCATCTCAATAAATGTTAACACTGATGTACAGGGTGTCCACGATAAATTGGAACTACTTTAAACTTTATCCAGATCCATAATGTGGATATTTGGTGTTAAATCATACTAATATAAAAGGTTGCGTGAACAATACACTATAGCTTCCACCACAATTGTTTTGACAACAAACAATAGTCATCATGGAACAAGCAAGGAGAGACGCCATCTTCGAATTGGCTCACGCGGGACACAAGCCCTCTGCTATCTACAAGCTTCTTAACTACCCCAAGACCACGGTGTACCGGGTCTTCAATGCCTGGGAGGTTGAGGGGAAGGTCTGCCGCAAGGCCCACAACATGAGAAGTGACCGAATCCGCACTCCCCGCTTCCTTGAAGGCCTCCGGAAGTCCATCAAGGCTTCGCCGGGGACTTCCTTGTCCAGGTTGGCCAAGAACCATGGAGTGAGCAAGCAGCTCCAAGGCTGTAAATGATGACCTCGGGTACAGGTCGTCATACCGAATGGCCAAACAACACATCCTCACGGCATCCATGAAGGCCACCAGGCTCAACAACGGTAAGCATCTCCTCAATGACCTGAAGAGCCATAGAGGAAGAATCATCTTCTTCTCCGACGAGAAGAACTGGACTGTCGACAGAAGCTACAACGTCCAGAATGACAGGTGGCTTGCCAAGGAGAGAGAAGAGGTCCCTGCGGTCTTCACCACAAAGTTCCCGGCCTCCATGATGACCCTGGGTGTCATCTGCAGCACTGGTGAGGTGATGCCTCTTTCTTCTTCAATCCCAAGGAAAAGGTTAACGCGATAAGGTACTGCGAAGTCATGGAGGAGTTCGTCATCCCCTGGATGAAGGATACGGCCGCTTGGAGGAGTTCATATTCCAACAAGACTCAGCGCCCGTACACATCGCCATGAGGACCACTAACCTCTTCAACTCCCACGACATCACTTTCCGGGATCGCAACACCTGGCCCTCCAACTCTCCCAACCTCAATCCGTTTGATTACTACTGGTAGGGGAAGTTGGAGAGGGAGGTGTGCAAGGTCAGCCACAAGAGCATCGTGGCCGTGAAGGGCTCCATTACGAGGGAGTGGAATGCTGTCGATTCCGCGGAAGTCATCAGGGCATGCAAATCCTTTAGGGACAGGATGGAGAAGATGGTGGCTGCTGAGGGAGGACATGTTGAATAAATTTATTGTTTAATATCATGTCTAACTTTTTGATATTAACAAATACACTCCAAATTCCATTTTTATCAAGCAGGTTGAATTTTAAGATAGTTCCAATTTATCGTGGACACCCTGTAAATACTGGAGTTATGCGAAAACTTGAAATGAAGCTTAGGTTAAAACTGGTTTGGTTGGTGTGTATTCTACATACTAATGAATTTCCATTATACCGTCTAATTTTTGAGCATGATGGCCCAACTCTCTCAGATAATAGATAATCTAGACCAATAGGAAAGTTGCTAGACTTCCCTATTAGCTTGGATATCCATCGGAGTTTCTATTGCCCGCCCCTAGTCAAACTGTGTGATGAGCTTATTCAATATTTGTATACAGATTAATGCTACAGTCATATGATTGGGTGTTCTATCAGGGAAGGAGTTTTTCATAAAAAGATGGCTTTCTTGGAGATCAGACCTGTTTACCACAGCTGCTGGCTCGCCACTGCTAACAGACTTTTAAGACTCAGGGTATCAAAGCATGGACTGGGATTCATAGTTGAGTTTATAATTCGTGTGTATAATCCATGTTGGTTCAATACCAAAGTGTTGGATAGAATTGCAGAGACACGTCATATATCAACTTAATTCTCTCAGGTCCCAGAAAAAATAGGTGCGGGAACTCGTGATACGAAAAGTAAAAAGATTTGCTGTGTATGCTCACATTTCAATGTTCCTACAAGATCTAGTTTGCTCTGGTGGTCAGAAGGAGATAATCATAAGGATAGAACAAATCCTGGCTATCAGGTGAGAGAGTGGACTAAACGGGCAACCGATAGCCTATCTTTCAGTATTTAAAAACGCCTACTATAAACAGTGGGGCTTCTAGCATCCATGATCTGATCAACTTGTCAGAAGGAATGTCAGAGCCACCTCTTAACTGCTCCTTAACAACTTCTGAGTGGATTAGCTTGATCCAATGACCAAAGAAAGTGTTGAAATGGCCATGCCACAAACAAAGTTGTGAGAGGATTTTTAAAATGGTCACAGCCGCTTCTTCATAGTATTTCTCACAAAAATAGAGAGATTGAACAATTCAGACTTAGGAGGCCATCAGGAGACGGCCTCGAAGATTATTCTAATTTTTGAGTCCTTACCCTGTAATAATGACAACAGATTTGGAAAGTAAAAAAATCATATTCAGATTACTAACTAGAAAAAGATGCGATGCTTTCTAGGACATGTTCCACACCACCACCTTAGGGGGGGATCTTGAGGGAAAAAATAATTTTCATATATATATATATATTTATTTAATAAACCTATTTATATAATTAAATATAATACAGCGTTGATAATTTTTGGGGCTAACCCCCGACCCAATAAGGAAAACTAGCAACGTTCCTGGTGCAAGGTATCTTGTTTTGAGTCAATAGTTGTAATAAGTGTGAAACTTATAAGACCCATGGATGAAAATTTTCGTTGAATATTTATTATTTTAATGGTCTTCTGAAAGATCACATCTTGGCAAGATTTTTAGTGTATAAGGCAATTATAAACTTGGAAATAAATTGAGGATAGAAATCGTTATAATTGCTCGGGGAAGTCCGCAGAATTAGTGGGATTTTCTTTATTTCTCTGTTCTTAAAATTGCTCTCAGCTATTTTAAGGAAACGTCATAACAGCTAAACTGTTGGCCTCCCAAATATTTTTCATATTGTCAGAGTGACCTCGTTAATTTTCTGTTTCTTTTTTTTTCTTCCTAATATAAAGGTAGCCTATATTATTTGAAGTTATGAGCATGTGACTGACTACTTGCCCTATCTACAAGAAAAAAATATAAAGCCGCAGGAACCAAGAGGATACGGACGCCGTCCCATTTTTTTCAAAGTATAAAAAGATTAGAGGGAAGCCGTTTAAGAGGTGTTTTGTTTTTTCAAGTCGATCTAAAAAAGGTATTGTGTTTTTTTAGGTCGATTTAAAAGAGGTATTGTGTTTTAAAGGTCACTCTAGAAAAATGTTACATGAGGGGACCTTTTAGATATCAATAGCTGTTATTTAACATCACACGATAATTTTTTTGTCAAATCTGAAATCACTGAGGCAAGGTTACGTTGCACCAACTCGATTTAAATTTAAGGCAGCTTAAACTTAGGGGCGTAATAACTTGCCAAATGTAAACTAAAGTTGTGTTGGTGCAACCGGTACCTAAAATAATTATTTGTTGTACCTTTCTGTAGAACACCTCAAATTCAGTACACTAAGAAATTGTAATTTGAATATTGAATTACCTCTATTTTTATAACAATTGAAAATAGATAATGTACCATAGTTCTACAACACAGACTCTGAATTTCTACATATAATAAGTATAAGGTGGTCATAGAAATTTTAAATTTTAATTATAATTAATTAACAATATTGCACTATATGGTAGGAAAAAATACGGTACCTTTAGAGATATTGAACCTAAGGCACGCAACCTATCAAGGCATACCGGACGGCAAAATAAAAATTGCTTTGTACAAATTTGTTTTATCACACAATTTATCCTTTAATAAATTAAAAGAAATAAACATATAATACCACGTGATGTATTTGATAGTAGTACACACGTACATACATGTCACATTTTTTCAGTCATAAAAAGTTATTATGCCTTGGAATTTAAGGTAATAAATAGTAGACGTTAGCTCTATTAATGTCATATTTTATTAAAAATGTAGCTATATATTTGTAATACAAATGTATAGGTAATCTATGATATAAAATAATAAATTTAATGGAATAAGTTTTTTATTAAGGATCTCCAACTTTGGACTATAAAGTATTAAGGCTTTAAACGTGTAATACAATATTTGATAATAAAAAAAAGGGGACTCAACTACTTAAATTTATTTGAGAGCTACCTTGAATGTTTCTGTGAAGTAACTATTTTTGGAGAATAAAAATAGGTAATATAATTCCTTGGTAGTATTAGAAACGTATCCATGTAGACGAATTTATAAATAGTAGATAAGAAAAGTATCATCTCTTTGAGATTAATATGCGATCATATGAAAAGTTTTAAAAATACAATATACATTGTGCTGGCTCAATGAAATACGACATCTTATTATTTATTATGGGCTTGGATGGTATTAATAATATTACGAAAAGAGGTATAGTTTTGTAAGGGCTTTTATTAATGGTGTTCTCATCCTCGTAGGAAGACCTATTTCATTCATAAAAACGTTATTGAAATATTGGTAAATTAAACAGCCGCAAAAAATATTTTGTTCATCGTACTAAAGGCATGCGTAGACTTATTTTATTTTTTATCTGAAGCAGGAAAAAATACTGTGGATAGTAGCTTAGTTGTAAACTTTCATTAGTACTTTTATACAATAATACTTAACTACACATTGGAAAAGGAAAAGAATATGGTATATTTTTCTAAGAATTTCTCCAACTTTTAAGGACGTGAATATTACAGAACCACCGATGTAACATTCATAGTACCTGTGTGTGTGTTTATAATTCGTATTTATATTTTTCGTCTTTTTACTTTTAGTCTCTCATAAGTAACGTACCTTCAAGCATGGACCCCATCATAGTAACCTGCATTGCTCCTGTCAATATAGCTGTCATTAAATACTGTAAATACTAATTAATAAATTTACATCTAGTTCTTATATTAATTAATTAATATTCAATGATATTATATTTTAGGGGGCAAACGAGATGAAGAGCTTATTTTGCCGGTCAACGATTCATTTTCTCTTACATTAGACACAAATGAGGTATGCAATTACAAATTATATTTCCCTTTATGGAATAATTATACACTTTTAACTTAGATGAGAGCTACAACCTCCATAATGGCGAGTTCAAAGTTTGAAAAAGATCAAATATGGCTTAATGGAAGAGAGGAATCAATGGATAATCCTAGACTTATACGTTGTTTATCGCAAGTTCGAAACAAATCCGGTTCATCGTTCAAGAACCTTAAAATTCGTATATGCTCTGAGAATAATTTTCCTACAGCGGCTGGATTAGCTTCTTCAGCAGCTGGCTATGCCTGTCTAGTTTACGCTCTTTGCCAATTATTTGAAGTTACTGGAGATATTAGCTCTCTAGCTCGATTAGGTTCTGGTTCTGCATGTCGAAGCACTCTTGGTGGTTTTGTGCAGTGGCATATGGGCAAACTTTCAGATGGTTCCGATTCTTTTTCGGAAACTATTTATCCATTGGAACATTGGAGTGATATTAAGGTGTTGATTTGTGTTGTAAGTTGGATTCTAATTAAATCATTTTCTAAAAAATAATAAAAACCATCGGTATGTAAAGGTTTCAGATTCCAGAAAGAAGGTTCCTAGTTCAGTTGGAATGAAAAATGGTGTTAAAACAAGTACTTTATTGAAATATAGAGTTGAAAAGGATGTTCCTGAACGCATGAATAGGATTTTAGAGGTATTATTTGTGAATAATTGGTTATTTTGGTTTTTTTTCTTACCAGTAAATTGTAGGCTGTGAAAAACAAGGATTTTGAAAGATTTGCAGAAATTGTAATGAAGGATAGCAATCAATTCCATGCTATTTGTATGGATACATACCCTCCAAACCCCTATTTGAACGATACTTCCCATTCCGTATCATCCTTAGTCCATCAGATCAATAATAAATTTGGAAAAAATATGGTTAAACATTAATTTATATTTAACTCACATTGCATCAATTACCTATTCTTTTTTTTAAGGTTTGTTATACCTATGATGCAGGTCCAAATGCATGCCTTTTTATGCCATCTTCGAACGTAAATCTCGTTGCTGGGTATATTCAACATTTTTTCCCTCCATCCTCAAAAGAAGACTTCATTATTGGTAAAACCATATCTCCAAATACACTGGACAAAGATCTTTTGCAAGGTCTTGAAGTTAAATCTCATCCAAATGGACTTAAGTATCTTATTGCTACAGAAATTGGGGATGGACCTCGGCTATTGTCGAAGGATATTAAAGACTCGGGCATTCATTTGTTTGATACTTCATCAGGACTGCCAAATAAACACAATTAGTTTTTCAATGTTTTAATTGTAATATTTTAACTTATTGCTTACTTTTTATACCATATGTTGTCTAAAAACAGGTGATAGCTTTGCGTATATAAGTGGATTTCTATAGATATATTTCTTCATTAATTAACTGAATGTTATATTTTATTGAAAATGTTAAAAAAGAAAAATACACTTTATATATATATATAAATATCCCTTTTTTACAAATACGTAAATGTCACTTTTTATATACAATAATATTTGAATTATTGGGATGCCTATTTATTACTCAACTCTGCACTTTGATGTTTAAAATCCAAGAAGAATAGCGATAAATTGGGCAATGTTGAGTAAATGTCAAATATTATTCATACATTCTTCAACAAAGATTAGTACAAAAATGGACAGCACTTGTACACAATTGGAGTTAATTAATAGTAGATATTAAATAAGTCTAGGGTATTAATTTCATATTTTAATAAAGCATAGCTTTATATATCAGGGATAACAAAACCTCTTTTTTTAGACGATGTTGCGTGATTAGAGCAAACTACTAATAATAACCAATAAGTATTGCTGTTACTTTTTGTTCACTGACAAGAAGAAGGAATTAAAAAATACGATTTTTATAATTAAGGGGGCGTCTTAAAGGAAATCCGATCAATTTAATTTGTTGAAAGATTAAAAGATGTTGGTTCTTGTTCTGGGTGACCTTCATATACCATTTCGTTCCTCCTGTCTACCCAGTAAATTTAAGAAACTTCTTGTGCCAGGGCGGATTCAACACATTCTTTGCACAGGTAAATCATAAATGGATGTATCATGTATTTATAGCTATGGAGAGGTATTTCCTTTCGAATACGAATGTATTTTAATTGAATTCCAGGGAATCTTTGCACGAAGGAATCCTTTGATTATTTAAAAACTCTTACAAATGATGTTCATGTTGTAAGAGGAGACTTTGATGAAGGCATGAATTGGCCCGAGCAAAAAGTTGTATGTGTTGGGCAATTTAAGATTGGACTCGTTCATGGCCATCAAATTGTACCCTGGGGAGAAGCCGAGGCACTTGCAGCTGTCAACAGACAACTTGACTGTGATATATTTATATCTGGGCATACGCATCGATTTGAGGCTTACGAACATGAAGGAAGATTTTATGTCAATCCAGGATCTGTGACCGGGGCCTATTCAGTAGTGAATGAGTGTTCACAAAAGCCCTCATTCATTCTCATGGATATTCAAAGCTCCACTGTTATTAACTATGTCTACCAACTCGTTGACGATGAAGTAAAAGTGGATAAAATTGAATTCAAGAAGTCATCTTAGTCATACCCCTGGATCCTTTGATTTGTTCACAGTATGAATTCACGTCTTTAAATTAATTAATTATTTATACTATGTTTATGAGTTTGTTTTCTTTTTATTTTGATACGAAATTAAATATTTTAAATTATAATCATATTTTAATCGTAATGGGATTCCAAAGGTGCTTTTGTCAAAATAAGTTTTTTCTCCCACATATTTTGTACAAGAGTAAACTTAAGCGCATCATCTTCTAAGGGCAAGTCCTCAACCTTAATATAATTTGGATAGGATTCTATCAAATGGTCAATAGCACCTGCAAAATCATCTTCAATTTCTAAAAACTGGGAATCAATTTCTTGGTACTCCCGTGAATTCTCAGTGTTATAATAAAGTCGAAGAGAATCCTCTTCTCGGACCATTCGTAGGCAGTTAGCTCTCAAAAGCCTTATTTCAGTACCTGGATCAAATTCAACTCTATTTACGACGTGCCCCGCTCCAGAATTCCATTTTTCTCCTCCACATTCTACTGTTCTTCGGGATTCATTAGTAGATAAAAAAGGTGGAAGGGTGGAATGTAGAAATTCCTTAGCCATTTTATCAACTCCATCGTCAATAGGAGCATATTCATGAAGCTTGGAGAATAGTTTTTTCATGGTTTGCATAAATTTGTTTCGTTCCGGTGTGTCTTTATCAGAATGAATGGCACCAGCATACTTGAAATAATCTCTAGGCAATCCTTTGCGGAATTCTACATCTTCTTCCATGGCGGTTTCTATAGTGTCATTAAGGATTTTACTAAAAAGATCCCCGAATGAGTTTCGCTGATGACAAGAAATTGTAATATGAAGGGAGTGAACATCTTCCAAACAGTTCCCCTGATGAATCGTACCTCTAGGCATGTACAATAAATCTCCTGCCTCCAGTACTATATCCATGATAGGCTCTTTCATCTCACTTTGACTAAAATTGGGACTGGAAAACCGAGGTAGCTTAGTGGGGGGTTCATAGACTCGCCAATGCTTTTTGCCTTCCAATTGTAAAATAAAAACATCGACATCATCGTAATGAGGAGCAAATCCCTGAGTTCCAGGGGGTGTAAGATACATGTTTGCACCCACCATACTTCCTAAGCATTCCTGAAGAGTAGCACATAATTTCCATATCTTTTCGTTGAATGTTTGAGGGTTGAGTAATCTTAAGCTACATCCGTTATTATAAAAGTCCCAAACAACAGATGGATAAGCCCGCCCTTCTGGTGCATGATTCTCTCTCTTGTCATTAACAAAGGTGGTGACATCCAAATTCTTACCAAAGATAATCCGCTGATTTTGAAGCATTTCATCAAATTGTTTCGTTGAAAGGACATCCTTATAATAGTTTCTATTCTGTTTCCTGGGGATATACAAAGGTTTCTCCTCAAAAACGTTCTTAAAGAAGTGATCAACCGAGTGTGGTTGAATCATCCAAGCAAGTGTTTCATCACCAACGGATCTACTGTCTTCATTTTTATCTAATTTCATCTTAAGAGCTTTTCGGATAGGAATGAATTTTGGACTTTGTTCTGTGTGTTCCACTTGCTGAAATATGTACAATGATAATTACTTTAATTATAACATAAAATATCGTTGAATCTTACTCCTGGTGCATTATTTTTCTTCTTAGAAGAAGGTGATGTCTTGGTTTGTCTATCCTCCTCAAAAGGACGCTTCTTAGAGTTGCTTTTATTTGTCTTCAGTCCCTATTTAAATGTGCAGATTAAACATTAAAATTAGAAATGAAAAAATAATTTTCAAGAGAAAACAAGATCATACAGATAAATTCAATGGTTCCACATCCGGTTTTAAGGAGCTGGCATTGCTCTTAGACGCTTTATTTGGTACCTATAATGCATGAAAACATTAATAAATTAGATAATATAATATAAGTGTAATTCGGGATATTAAAAGACTATATACCTTAGGAGTAGGTGGTCTTCCTCTGAGCCTCTCAGTCTATGAATATAATTTAAAATGAATTTGAACTTATTGGAATTATATTTGTATTTGAGCTTACTTTAATCAATTTACTTGACTTCACGTTGATCTTCACTGTAAGGCCTTTCTTCACTTTTTTAGATGGACTATTTTTTTTCAAAATTTCAATGGTCTAATAATAAAGAAAATTAGAAAAAAGATATTTTACAACATAAATATAAATATTAGCATATCACAACATTAAGAGAAATCCGCATTTTTAATACTACCTTTTCATTCGATGATGAATTTCGGCGTTTATCTTTTTTGTTTTTATTCAAAATTGAAGATAAGTTCAAAAAATCATTTTCAAATTTATTGTAGTCAGAACTACTCATTTTATTATCCTTCAGTAAATCTTGTTTCGTGATTTTCTTCTTTTTTACCTGTGTGAAATAAAAACAATTATTCAATCAATAATATTTAATTAATAATTCTAAGATATTTGATCAAATTTACCCTACAAAGAACTTAGATTTACCTTGAGCATATTGGGAGAACTTTTAGCAGCAGCAAATGCCGAAACCATTTCCGTCATTCTCTTAGTTGAATTAATTAACTAATAAGTTATAACTTATAACAAAAAAGTAAGTACGAGATGCGACCCAATTGACAAATCTGAGACAACTAATTAAAACGTGGGGCTTTTTGTTATGATCACGTGATGCTAGCAAAATAACTTAGTGCTGCTATGTTTATACAGGGAGTACTTACTGTACTAAAGTACTCCTTGGTCGTACTTAAAGTTATGTTAGTCATTATTTATTCTGTCCAATCCATTCTAGTCTTAGGATGTGTCCATGTCCTTAACTATCGGTTCTTGGATTTTCTCCTAAATATATCGATGATTTATTCATCCAAATAAGATATATGAGACATATATTAAGAGTATCTTGCAAAAAATAGTTATGATCTATTCTCACTATAATGCAATATACATAATACGAACTTATATTTTTGCTTAACTTTATAATTTTATTCTTTTATATAAGAGAATAATTTAAAAAAGGAAAAACACTCTTCAATGACGTCACAAAGAATCAATTTTAACTTCTTTAAGTACCAACCAATGGTACTTGACTGAAAGGGACGGCAATGTACTGGACCGGAGTCTTCTGTCCCAAATAAGGCCCGATACAACACTAGACGTAGTCCCTAATTTATGATAATATTAATTTTGAACTATCATTTCCATGATTAACTAAATCTTGATACAATAATTATACATTTTATCTAGAAGCCGACCGATACCAATTTTTTTGGGTGAGAACCCAGGGTTAACAGAACTTGACAGATTTATTTCAAATAAAACATTTATAATAGGGGTCAGCAAATATTTTGAGTGAAAGGGTCAAATTACCTATGTTATGTCTCGTGGAGGACAATTGTCAAAGTTATTCTATATTATTAAACATACAAATAATTCAAACCGCTTTGGAGAAAATCTTATTTTAAAGGCTTGATTAAAGCAGCGGCATAATCACGGTTTTGTTATTGGAGGTCATAAAAGACAAGGGATTAACATATAATTTTATTGAATTGCCAGATTTTGGACTAGATGTGGCCCACAGGCTGAAGATTTCCGACCAAGGATGTTAATCAAACAAAGAATATTCGAATACTAGCCATTGTATATACATTATATTATATTTATGGAATTTAATATTTCGAAAAATCTAATCAAAATACTATGTTTTCTAAAGTAAAGGTCAAAGTCAACATCTCTATAGCCGAACACTCCTCTAAAGGGTAAGCACAGTGAGTCTTAAACTTTTTTTATTCAAGACACATTAATGAGATAGCCAAAACCTGTTTTCTTTAGGAAACAAAACTGAAATTTTGCGGTGCATCTGGTAATTCCCATGGCTTACAGTTTAAGAAACGCAGATGTAGAGTTACATATTCCTATGAAAGTATGTTAATATATGTATGCTAATGATATTATAGTTTAAAAATATATATATATTTTAACAAGATATGAAAAGTCATATCATTTTAATAGGTTGGTTATTACACTTTTTGGTCCTAAAAGTTCTTTCAAAGACTGGTTCAATTATAATATATCCTTTGTGAATTTTTTTATTCATATTACAATGTAAATGGCAGAGATAACAAAAAGGCATCATGCCACAGGTCCAAGTCAAGTTTCAAGTCTTTTTTTACAAGTCCAAAGCCTAAATATTTTAATCGAGTCCAGTTTGAGTTTTCTGATTTCCCTTGAGTTCATTTCAAGGGCATAATAATTGTTGCCTTAGTGTTTAATACTTTTCTTGATTTTCCCCACTAGAAAATATATTTTTAAGAGCACTTTATATCCAGTGAAAAAATTGAAATGACTGTGGTAAATACTGGGTCTAACTGATAGTTAAATCCTGAGCTGGGAAGGGAGAGGTCAGGTCTCGACGTCAAAAGAAAGCTGGTTTGAAAGCAATCTCGGAAAGTTTTGCCACCGGTGCAGAGTCCTGTTTGTTTAAATACAAGTGCCCCGCCGTGACCTTGCTCCTTAACAAGACAATAATGTTCTTGAGGAGATCACATGGGTTAACCTCGAGCCTACAGATACAGCTCGCCTAACAGTGTAAATGTTTTCTTACCACTTGGACTAGTCCTCCGTGGTGACCCTTTACTTTGGTCGGTAAAAGAAAGGCGGATTGACGTCTCCCTCACTCAAGACGACGCTGAGGACCATGATGGAGTCAAGTTACTTACTTTTCTTCATCGGTAAGACCTCGGCCGTGTTCTCAGCGATTCACCTCTCGCCGGTGGATGTGTCATCCATACCGTATCCTGTATCCGGTGGAGTCAATGATAGCCCTGGTGTCGTTTCCTGCTAGGGGTTATTCATCAATAGTCACTCTTCGCATCGCTTTCATCGTTGTTGTTCAAATTTCTACGGCCAAAGATCGTACCCAGACTCTCAACCTTTCAGATATGGCCTTTAACTTGACTACTATGCCTCGTTATTCATCTTGATGAAGTCAAACTTTGTCAGGAATTATCTGTTCGACCGTGTATATTATAAACTCATTTGGTAAGAAAATAATCAATGCAAAATTTCATTGTTCTGCGATGTCATCTTTAGGTCGGGCATCTCGGTCAAAGTTTATAAAAAGTCAATTAGTTAATAAAGATGAAAATAACTTAAGGAAATTTGAAACTAACTTATGTTTTTTTCCTTTCTGAAAATGTAAAAAAATGATACACACTTAATCTAGGCATTTTATAAAAAAATCGAATTCAATTTTTTCCTTTAAAACCTGTTTATTTTTTAATAAATACTGGTAAAAAGGACATTTTGATACCAAAATCATGTCTCTAGCTATTAAGGAAGTTATGATCAATTTATCATCGAAATTTCATGCCTTTTTTTCGTACGGGTTATCTTATTACCTACACCAAAATCCGTGATCTAATAAAATATGATATTTCAATACATTAGTGGACTTTTAGACGAAAGCATTTTTGCTGAAGAACAATTTGCTAAATGAACATTTAGCTGAAAGACCATTAAGGATATTTGGCGGAAAAATTATTATGAAATTATTGATGTATACGATTGCATATTTTAATTTCATTTAAAATGAGAAATATGTGTTGTTCATATTCTACATGTATATGTAAATTATTGAGTGTTCTTTTGAACAAAAATATTTTATATTCTTTCATGAACATCTACGTATATAGTACGTAAATCATCAAAATTTCCTCAAGTTATTCTCCTTTTTTTTCTTCATAGAGGGGCTTTAGAAAATAACTTTCTTAAAATTTTGATAAGTTACTAAAATGTCTCTTAAAATGGTTTTATGCGAAATAAAGAGTAATGCTATATTTTAGTACTAATTTCCAAAATAAAGATTGTTTTGTCTTTTTTCAAGAGATAACACTGTAGAAGCATGGCATTTTGAATAGGTTATTGTCTTACTCCATGACAACTTCTCCGGATTAGCCGTTATTGAAATTCAAAAATTATAATTTAAAAAAAAATGTATATTCTGAAATCAAAGAAAATTTGAAATTTATTACCAAAAACTAATACAAGACCTGAAATTTCGCTCAAACATTCCTATAAAAGGTTTCATTTTTTTTAAGCGAAACAACTTTATTAAAGTTCTTGGCTGGTGGTAGTAAAATTTACACATGAACTTGCCTATGGCATGTGGTGCCATACTACACCTCCTCTGAATGATACTAAATAATATTCTCCAAACTATCATCCGGACCAGTTAATAATTAAAATTAAGCTAATTATACAAGTAAATAAAAACAATTTCGTAACTAATCTGATTTTCGAGAATTTTTGGTTTGAACTTTTAGAGTATTTTTAAACTGTTTGATTATAGGCTTGGCCCAATTTCGGAATATGAAAAACAAACAGAGATCCATATGAAAATTTTCTTTTTCCTCTCTCAACAAAACCCTCTAAAAAGTTGATTTCTGACCTTGAAATTACCTTTTCTCAGGGTTGGATGATCCCATATAAAATATATGTAATTCTATACCGGGTGCGGTGAAAAAAAAAACTATACACTTTCAATCTAGAACTTTATCAAGGTGTATTTCAGCTACCAGTTTTAATAGGTTATGTCAATAAAATAACTAATATGATGTCTTGGCTACCCTAATCATCGATGTAGTCCCCCTTGGTAGCAATGATGGCATCCAGGTGGCCACGGAAGGTCTTGCACCCATTGCGGATGTAGTCCTCAGACATGGCATCCTAGTGCTGGTTGACAGTGTCTTTGAGGCTGTTGATTTTTGGGTGAATGACATTGCAGGGCTTGCACCTAAAGAGTGAAGTCCAATGGGTTGGCATCTGGTGAGTAAGGGGCCCACATTTACTTTGGCCAGAAAGGCAAGTTGTCATCCACCCAATTCTGGTCCTTTTTGGACGTATGTGCAGGAGAACCATCCTGCCGGAACACTAAGTTCATATCCGGGTAGTTGGTCTGGACCATGGGAACAGCTTCTCCTCCGTTGGTTTCTTGCCAGCGTCCAAAAGTGCGCGTACCGAAAGATTTTTTCTCCGCAGCTGGTATTTGAAACTAGCAGTAGTACACATAATTCCCTTGAGAAACAGACAAACTTTGCTTCAAAAATATAAATTATAACTCCCCAACTAATCCTAAGTGTTACGTACAGTTTTTCATGAGCACACTCGCACGTAGCTAATTAGATGTTCTCTCCTCAATAATAACAGCTAGATGAACTTTTTTAATATGTACAAGGGAGTAATTTAGCTTGTTGCAAAACCCTATCTAAAGTCACATTCATTTTTTTAAATATATAAAGTACTTCCCATTTTTTTTCCTTTTATAATATGAGTTGACCCAAACGCTTTTTTAATATGACGCGCAAGCTCGATTATATTGTTATTTCTTAATTATCAAGTGTCTACATTCAAAAATAACTTACTTTCAACTTAGTTATATACATACAGACCATAGATAACTATAGATTGCTTAAGGGCGCTGTCGTCACAGCATTAACATGTCAGCTATTTTGTCGGGGGGAGTAAATCAATCGAATTTATTATTATAAGGAAAGAAAATATGAAGTGATCATCCAATACTTTATACTTAATGAGTCAATGAGTTCTTAAACAATAGTATAAGAACTCATTGGGTAAGTATTCATGGAATTATACAATAACTTTATGTATGACGTATTATAATTTTAAATCAAGAAGTAGATCTGGCAATTATCATTTATGTTTACTACTTTTATCTATTCACTTATTTAATCTTTTTTTTGCCCAGATGTGATAAAAAAGTCCATCCGTGATTTAATTAAATAATTCAAATTAGTTTCCAAAATAACTAATAGTTGTGATACTTTTGGCTTTTTCCAAAATATGGGTGATGTTTTTCAAGGTTAAAATAACTAATAAGTATAAAATTCACTATTTAAAAAAAAAAAAAATTAGCATAAATTACTAAACCGAAATATTTCATCAATCATTTGACGAAATTGTATTCAGGTAGAGCATAAACAATCTATCCTATATTTAATCTTTTATTTCTATGGACATAATAATAGCATATTTTTTATTTCAAACAATTCATAACTTTTTGTCTAGGACTGGGTAAAAATATTTTTGTTCATTCTAAATTGTAGTTTTATGTATGTGCTACAACTTCTATTAATTAATTATTATTATTTTGTTTTGTTTTCTACGTATTTTTTGAAATACAAAAATAAATAACATTAAGTATGTATTATTCAATTATCGAATAACCGTATTCATTCTCGAAACGGTACTTTTAGCGTTTATTTGAAACGTAAATTATTCAACCAAAATATTTCATCTGACGAAATGGCATAAGCTATTAATGCCGTAAATGCGTAAAACAAAAATAAACAGGGTAAAAATACTCATTCAATCGAAAATGAAAATTCTCAAAAACACGATTAGTTACGAAATTTTTTTTATTGACTTGTATGATTAGCTTAATTTTCATTTTTAACTATAGAGGATGATAGGTTAGAGAATACAATGTATTTTAATTCAGTGTGTCAAATATTACTATGGACCATATATATGGAAACTAAAGGATTTTCAACATAGAAAATCAAAATTTGTTGAATTTTGTATTGGATTATTTTCTAAAGTTTGTGAATTATTATCTTCAACCCCTGGAACCATTCATAGGGGGAATTCGTTATAAATTTATTTGATTCCAAAATTGGAACCCCTTAATTACCTTGATTAAATAGTAAATAAGCTGTACATAAGTTTGAAAAATATGAAAACATTATTGGTATCATATCATTTTACTTTAAAAATCCTGAGTTGTTGGAACGTTTATCTTGAACAATATTTATACATTTTTAGAAAATAACTCTATTTAGTATTTTAATTGTCTGCAAAATTGAACCATCTGATTTAAAATTATTAATAATTAATTAACATTCGTTTTGTTCCTTTCTTTCAATAATACAATTAGAATTACTTATATCTAAATTGTTTGTAAATCATTCATATTATATATGTTAATAGTTATTTGGTTTGTTGACTGATAAACTATTGAAAAATGTTATCTCAAATTTAAGCTCTACATAATTCTTTTAACAATGCAGGAACTGCCTAATTAACCTAGATAATTAGTTTCAGGGATATAAACCATCATGTCTGTCAGTCCTACAAACTAACATTTTATTCCATTTTCATATAAATAGTGGATTTTATTTTATGGAAATGGAAACAAACCCATACAAAACGAAGTATTACTAAAAATCCTTGTATACATGCAAGTGCTTAAATTTTATACCAATAAAGAACGTGCCTTTTAAGGTATTTAAGTATCGAGAGAATGAGTTCAGTTGGCACTAGGAAACCCCCACATACTTACTATGTATTCTTAAGATCCCTTCCCCCCCGCGAAGGTTTAAAAATCCTATTTGGACCACTGATCTGGAGCTTCGAAATTACAATTTGATTTTGAAACAAATAATTTTTTTTAATGATTAATTAAAGGATTAGATTCGAATCGAGATTTAAACAATTACTTTCTTTATTATATATGTAATTTATTGAACCTAAATTTTGATAATTGAATAATATCATGAAAAACCCTAAAAAGTATTGGCTTAAGAGTCAAAAGGCACGAAGATTTAAAAAAAACCATTTCTATAATAGGTATTTAAGATTATTTTTTTATAATGCATGTCAGTAATAGCAATGGTCTCTTCTTAATAACTTAATAGATCATAATTAATGACGTCACAATGATTTATCAGAATCCAGTGTTAAGATTTACTTGCTCCCTTTTAATTGTTCAAGACATCCAATATTAAGTTCATGGTTTTAATTTTACAGTTTAAGTTATGTATTCTTCTTTTCCGGAGAATCTTATTGGTCTGCATCATAGAAATTAGAGTGGGCGCCAAGTACCTATCACTTTATTGGAGTTAGGAACACAAAAATGTACGAATTAGGGAATGAAATATTAAGTACAATATATTCGAAAATATTTCGTAATTACAATTTCTAAACTATTTAATGTTATGTATTAATGGTATTTAATTTTTTTTTTTTTGGGGGGGGGATATGATAGGAAGGTTTAAATAAAGATTTTTGTGCTCTGTGGCCCAAGTACTAAAAGTTGTTGGCAATTCAAGTAACACAGAGTGTTGTCGAGAATGATTGGCTATTTTGGCCAATGAAGATGGGATTTGTGTATGCTGAAGCGACTGAGTCTTGTAGTGGGGTGAAGAAGAGGGAGAGAGAAAGAGATAGAAAGAAAGAGAGATAGAGAGAGAGAGAGAGAAACTGAAAAGAAAAGAGAAAAAGAAAAAACGAAGTGCTTTGCTTCTAACTTTATTGTTATTGTGTTGATACGCCGAATAGTAAGGGAAGATTTCACTTTACTTTGAGTCCGGTATCTGAGAGTATCCGAATAATCTTCAACGATGTCTGGTGGGTCTGGTGGTGTACCCTACCTGGGTTCAAAGATTTCATTAACCTCCAAGTCAGAGATTCGCTACGAGGGTATCCTCTATACTATTGACACCAATGAGTCCACTGTAGCTCTAGCGAAAGGTAAGAAATTAATCTCTTGACTTTTTGCTTGATGACGATTTTGTACTTACAATTATTTAGTTCGTTCTTTTGGGACGGAGGATCGCCCCACAGATCGACCTGTGGCTCCTAGGGACGAAGTTTACGAATATATCATATTTCGGGGATCTGACATCAAGGATATCCGTGTCTGTGGTCCACCTAAACCTCAACCCACTCTTCAGGGAGGTCTACCCAATGATCCTGCCATTCTCCAAGTAATTGAATGCATCTTAGGTCTGGAGACGGGAGCTTGTCAGATCGTATTTGAAATATCTCTTGATTTCCAAAGAGTACTTTAGTGCAACTCTTGTTGATCTACATGGAGGATTAGATAATCTGTTGAGAGTTCTCCCTTCTCTACTTTTTACTGGCCACTAGGAGGACTTGAAAACTCTTTTGTCCTCATTTTCCCTTTATAAATATTTTTTAAATCGTAATTCTTGTTTACTTACAAAGTTTTCTTTTTTGCAAATTAGCATTCTGCGCCCGGGAGTCTTCCCATCTCTGGTCAAGGATTACCGCCTAAATCTGATCAACCTACATCTCAGCAGACATATGGTCCAATTGGGAGTAATATTAATAACGGTCCAGCTGGGTTCTCAGCTGCCCCTGGAAGTTCTAGTGTTACACCCAATGCACCATCTCGCCCTGGGACAAGTAAGGTTTTAAGGGTCTTATGATAACATATTAGTACCTAAGGGTGTTTCCAGCCGGTTCTGCCGTAATGGATCTGTTACGCGAAAGTCGATCAAGCAATTCTAGCCCTGTTGGGGGTGATTCCAAGTCTCCAGAAAATGAGTGGAATGCGAATAAAAATTCTCCTTCTGAAATAGTGACTCGTGAGTATGGTCAAAGTGAATGGCGGAGTAACAATGCTAATTGGGATACAAATCACTCTGACTGGCAGAGGTCGGGTGCTCATAAGGAATGGAGGGGTCAGGGAGATAGACAGCGCAGGTAAATTATGTCTGGCCCTAAAAAAATCCATAATTACATGATTTGATGGATTTTCTCGCCGTATCAGTCGATTTCAGTAATAATATAGCTTTTAAATAATTGCTGTTGTAGATCTCAAGGTGATAACAGGGGAGGTCGTGGGCCTGTTGCGTTCCATCGTAATCGTGGACGCGGTGGTGGTCAGAACGCTGGTTACAGACCACGCGGCGGGTAAATATTTATTTCTTAGAACTTCTGCCTTAAGTTTTTTTTAACTTCTTAATCTGTCCGAGATTGCAGTTGTATCTAACTGTGTATAGTTTACTTCCACAAAATTAATTTTGTAACTTAACGTGTGTACGTGGGAAAAATTTGAAGAAAATAATAATGGGGTCCTACTGAATTTAATCGACTTGGTGGATGTTACACCACTCAATTACCTTGTTTTGACATTAAATTGGGGATTGTAATAAGGGGAATGATTGTAATATAGCTATGCAGTTCTTGATATCTACATAAAGTGAGCTCAACTAAATTTTAACATCTAATAATCCTTCAGCTCATGCGTCTTATGACATAGTATTATGTCAACTTCCTTCTGTAACGGGAATGTTAGATATTTGGAATGTTTAATTAAGTATTAAATTAATGTGTCATGTCAGCTTTGTATCTCTTAACTTGCACTAAAAATTTAATTTTAATATATATGTTTATTTATTAAATGCTTATTTGTTTTGTGAAAGAGTGTTTGATTTTTCTCTTTTTTTTTAATCAGGCGATCCAATTATCCTCCAGGTCGACCTCAATCCAATAAGAAGGAAACTTTGAAATTTGACGCAGATTATGACTTCGAACAGGCCAATGAGCAATTTCAAGAGGTCCTCCTTAAACTCCAAGTAAGTTGTGATCTAAATTGATGTTTGTAAAGCCTGGCTTTTGGTATAATTTATTGCTTAACTATTGCTACTATTGTTTTAATATAGAAATGCAGCACGCGAGATGATGAAGTCGAAAAGACTGAAGAGACTGCAAATCAAAGTCAGAACGGTGATCTTGAAGAAGGAGAAATCAAAGATACTGTGGCAGAAGTTGTTGTCGAAGAGAGTTATTACGACAAGTCCAAGTCATTTTTCGATTCTATTTCTTGTGAGGCGATTGAAAGAAGTAAAGGGTAAGTTATTCAAATGAATTCCTTAAGAGTTCGTCTTAGATCATTTAAAATTTAAGATCCTTCTAAATAGTTTATCAATTAAGCTTAATTTGTAACTATAATTCTAGTAAAATAAATCGGCCAGATCGGCGCGCTGAGAACAAAATGAATCGAGAAACCTTTGGTGTAACGAACCTTGGGTATAGACGTGGTGGTTATAATAACCGAAATTATCGCAACTACAATAATTATCATAATAACGGCGGATACAACAGGTACAATAATGGAGGCTATCAAAACGGCGGTTATAACATGTACAACCCTCGTGGAAACCGGGGTGGTGGTGGTGGTGGTGGTTCGTACAACAATCACAGAGACGGAAGATACTCAAGAGATAATTCTGGGGGAGGTGGTAGAGGTTATAATGGGTCTGGTGGAGGACGCAACTGGGCCGGTGTTGTAAGAAGCGGGCATCCAACTCGAGGAAGAAATCCCACATGGGTAAGTTATTTTGGGCTTGGATTTTGTTAGTTCAGTGAATTAATATAAAGCCTTGTTATGTTCATTTAGGAAACCAGAGACCGGGATTAAGCTACATTTCTGGACCTCATCTATGAATTACCTACTACCTAAATTAACATTACCGTATTATGATAGTCTTTCCCCCGGATTTTTAATTAAATCGGGGTGTATCTCCAATTTGAATAGTAAGGAAGAAACAACTACTACTTGACCGGGAAAATAAAAAATACAAAAATACAAAAAAAATATGCATTATTATGTTACGCCGAAAAATTAACTAAGTTAAATGTGAGTTAGTCTCAATTATTGTTTATAAGTTTCTTCCACATGAATGAATGAAATGACTTTTCCCGTTGGCGTTCTTAAATCAGAAGAAAAAAAAACCTATTTTTTTCTTATTTACATAAGCGAAAGTATGAAATGGTAACAAAAGTTAACGTTAACCTTCCTCAATTATTTGCATATTATATATACCATACTTATTGCCTTTATAAATGTTATTCTTTGAATATATTCAAATATAAAATAATGATCTTAGGATAAGTACCTTGTAGAATGTTCTATTTATCTGAGTAGAATGTTTAGTTTTTTTTTACTGTAATTAGCGCTAGTTACTTCGAGGCGCGAATTTGCTACCTGAATATACATTAATAGCGTTGTAGTCAGACCCACATTAGTCTGAATCAAGAGAGGGATCGAGATCATGAGGTAGACGCGTCTCGAGGACAATATTTCTAGATTATACCTTTATATGCGAAGTGGTTATCTTTTATTACTTCTTTAGATAAGGTACAATGTTGGACTCAATTGGTGAAGTTGATCTGGACTGTGGATTGATCCATGTGAAAATTAGTCGTTTTTATTTTTAATCCGATGTGTAACGGGAAGGTCAGGATATATAACTGATGTATCAAGTGATATAAATTTGGAGCATGGGTTACGAGTTTTATTCGCCTTCAGACTTAATTAGGGCCTTATCGAGATACTTTATGTGGAATTATCACCGTTGTTTCTTGTGTATCTCGTTGCATAAATGCGAATAAGCCAGGGCTTTGCTGGCTTTTATCATTTGGCATGGGGGAGGCTAGCGATGCCACTGCTAGTAAGTATTAATTTTATTATTAGTATTGCGTGGTTGATGGGCTCTTCATAAAATAGAGGCAATATATGTATTGTTAATTGTCAACACAAACAATCTCGGATAATAAATCTAAAACCAATTTTTTTTATTAACTGAATAATTTCATTGATATACTTAATTCCGTCAATAAATATAGCCGTGAATGTTGGCTTTTATTTAGACTGTATTAATTATTGATACTTTATTTGACCTTGATAGTGTTTCCATGTAGAGTAGAATAATTAACGATCGCTTTTTGGTTAAAATTTTTAAATAGAAGGAACATACTTTTACAGGATTTATTTTCAAAAAATACATAATTATGTCCAAATCAAGGCAGAGGCAAAATTTTTAACTTTAAATTTATTTGGGGATAATTAAACTAATGTCTTTTATTTTTATAATGTGAAATTAGTATAGTCTTATTTGAAAGTGTGGAATTTCGGTATATTTTGAGGTACTTTTATCGATGTGTGCGGAACTTTAAAGTTTTAAATAAGTGTGAGGGAAACCTAGGAAAGGTATGCTTTTTATCCATATGAATGATTGAAGGGCCAGCCTTCAAAATTATTTATTTTACATTTAACAACAAATATGTACAGTGCAACTATGGCGGAAGCAGCTAATTGAACGTCAGCTCAGAGAAAATGTCTATTAGGAGTTTGTTTGTTTTTGGCAGAGAGACAAAGATAGGACATGTTCACGAAAATTTCTATTTTAAGAGAAGTAAGATATAGTAAGTGCGAGTTGATTATCTGCTATCGGAAAATCGGTATCTTGTGTCAATAGGTAGTCAATCTATGATTTCCATGTGAAACTAATTAGTAAAATATCATATAACGATGGCAAAGAAGAATAGTGTTAAACTGCGAGCGGCTAAAAATGGGAAGAAATCCTCCCCGCCTCATTTGGACAAAGGGATTACTTTTTATAAAAGCTTGAACTCGGAAGATGATACGAAAATTCAAGTTGTTTCTAAAAAAACTACTCAAATCTCCCAATGGCGAAGTTTATGACAACTTGAAGGAAAAGTTTGAGAAAATAGCTGAAGAGCAAGCTGAAATCAATGAAATCATAGTGAAAAATCGATCAAGAATATTAGTGATTACTTATTTTAATATATTCGTTTATGCCCTGGGATTTTTTCTTCAAATCGGAACATTACCGGTAAAAAAACTATATATAAATTTGTTAATAAATATGTGATTATTGTATAAAATATTTATCTATTGAATATACTTATCTTCGTTCTAATTAAATCTATTTATGACAAAACACGAGCAAAATAAGATCACAAGAATATAATCGTTGAAATTTGAAGAAGTAGACTCAAATCAGTCATAATATGTTGATTGTCTGTTATATTAATTTATTAATATTTTAATTATTATCAAAGTAAAATAGATTAATCATTCATTTTTATTATAGTTTACTTATGTAGAGTTGAGTTACGGTTTTATGAGCAAGAATAGAGGAGAACGATTCTATTTAGTATTATTGGCAAGATCGAATATTTAACAAAACAAAGCATTTACATATTTCATAAGTTGTGAAAATACATATTTTTGGATTTGTTTCTACATAGTTTTAAGTTTAATTAATAACACAATTATCTCTTATTTTTTTAGTACTTAACTAAACGCTTAGGTGCAGATACGACTACATTTGGACATTTACAAACTGTGTTTGCTATTGCTCAATTGATAGGAGGTCCTGTTTATGGGCGTATTGGAGATATGGCTGGCGAAAAGTCAGCTCTTCTTGTATCTCTTTTTGCTGGAGGATTATCCTACTTAATAATGGGCATGGCAAACAGTATTACTCTACTCTTTCTCTCACGAATTCCATCAATGCTTATGCATACGATGCAAGGTTTTCTCTTTTTATATTCTCTAAAATTAAATAACATATTATGATGATTATTTTTTTCAGGGTCTCAAATGATAATCACTTTTTTGTCTAATGAAAAAAATAGAGCTACTTTACTGTCAAGATCTGGATTCAGTTTTGGAATGGGGATGGCAATTGGGCCTCCACTTGGAGGATATGTCGTCAAGTATTTAGGGTAAGCTTGCCTATTTTCTATTATTGTATCTGAACTAAATAGCTTCAGTTTCAAAATATACGGAGGGACTCGGTCAAAGAAGATGTATTAGGACTTTTTATTTGTGCAATTTACAATGTTTAATATTCTAGATCAGGGAAGATTATATAGAATCAGAGGTGTAGATATTGAATTAGCACCCAACAATCTTTGAACCTCAAAAATGTACACAATATTTTTTTGTCAACTATCGATGTTTCTTCTTCTATTTCCATAATCAGTGTTCAGAGCGTTAACTGTTAAATTAGAATTAGCTCTTGTTTAAAGGACTCAAGGGAACCCTGAGTAGAGTAAATTTACTCTTGTTAAGCTGTGAACAGTTTTCAATAATTATTAGAAAATATTTTAATAGTTGGGAAGAATAGGGGATAAGCAAAGTAAAAAATATATAATATCCCGTAGTTTTGGTTTAAAAAAATGGCCAATGCACATAATAATTTTGATAGCGCCCTCTATATGAGAAAAAATATATATTAGTTTTATTAAATAATATTATTATTCAATGAGTTGTACCAAAACATTCGAAATGTAATAGTGAAACATAGAGGGTGCTTCAAATACGGGTTTTTTTTAAATGTTCATTGTAATAATTATAATTTATTACCATAATTATATAAATTTAGAGGTTAGTAAAGTATTTTTGAACAGATTATTTTATGAAGTATATTAATATTTTATTCCAATTTTTAAATTCAAATATAATTAATTCTATTTAGCCTTTCAAAATATTAATAATGGATTTGAGAGATTATTCTGACTCTAATTCAATTTAGGAATCAATAATTATTGATTCCTATGTTGAAATATCTTAACGTCATTGAAATTCCCAAACTTATTGAGGTACAAATTTAAGAGAATATATTCTGCCAAAAAAGTACCGGAAATTACCGAATATATTTTTATGTCAGCTACAACTTAGTGTAAAAAAATTAATTTAAATACCTATAATACATTCAAAATTGACTTTTTAAAATTCTTGATTTAAAAAAAGTTAACTTGCGTCAACTTTCAGACATCCTGGGTAAATTACAGGTATGACCCGGAAAACTGTAGGCTTTTGTCTATAAACTGTCTAAATTTTATAAAAATCTTTCAGCTGACATTGACTTTCTAGAATTTACAAAAAATTGATTTTTAATTACATATTCAGTTTGTTGGCTACGAGACATATTAAATATGGCTACGAATAAATTGTTTTGACCTCTATAACTCTTTCTAAGAAAAATTTCATTTTATATACATAGCTCAAATATTCTCAAAACTCACATTATAAAATTTTTGCTTTAAAAAGGATTCCGTCAACTTCCGGAGATCTCCGGTCAACTACGAGCAGAATTCGGTAAACCTTAGACTTTTACCTATCTAGTGGGATAATTTCATAAAATTATATCCACTGATAATATCCCTATCACATTTATATCAATTCTATTTATAAGTTGGACTCAATAGTTACAAAGCAATCAGGCGTGAGCTTGAAGTGTCCAGCTTAAATATATAATTACCCGTATTGTATATCACGAAGTCCAACTTATAAATAGAATTGATATAAATGTGAAAGAGATGAGTGATTTATGCGTAATATACATCCAGGAAACTGAAGGACTCTTATTAATGGAATAGTTTTCTTAGAGTAGGAGACGAAGCAGAGATTACTTTCAAATTTCAAAGAAGGAGCTGTGGGTGGAGAATGGGGACTCTCTCTGTTCCTCACTGGGTATCTCAGTCGATTATTCTGTCGTTTTATGGAACTCCTTAGTTCTTATATCTAGAAATACGATGATTTCGTGGAAGATCTAAAGGAATTTATGTATAGGCAAAATTATTAACGAGATCAGAAGTCACTAGTCAAAAGTCACCTTGATATGAAGAGGTACCTGCATACTGAACGATCTTTCCATTAAAGGAGATGAGATCCACTGAGTGAAATACTTGTTCATTGGATCGCGCCTTAAGAGTCGATATCTTGACCAGACCATTACATTGAAGAGAGTTACATCATCCACCACCTTGATAAATTCTCAATTCACGTTGTTATATTAATATTATTGTTTTAATTTTTGAGTGAATACAGTATATGTGATGTCACCCAGCTCAGCAAATCAGAATGCAGACGCTAATTGACACACATATATTATCCACTACCTTGGTTTGATGTGTATGTTGCAATTTATATTCATCTTTTTTCTTTTCTGTTTCCTTGGCTATTTTTTCCCCAATCACTTTAGAAGGTGGTAAAATCTTAAAGAAAAATGCCCGTGTTTGAATGATTTCCATACGAGTATATTGCTTCTCATGTAGGATCTCGAAGTCTTGTGGGAGTACTCAACTCTTTCACATTCAACCTTGTATTTCTATTAACCTTGGGGTAGACCATAACGTAATTGGGCTTGCTACCATTTCCAATTTGATGCATCATACAGGTGTCAGGAAAAAATGGCAACGGAAAAAATGTCCAGGAAAAAATGGCAGGAGAAAAAAAAGGAAAAATGGCAAGATTCTTTTAAACTGATATAAAAACTATCACCAATATAATATGTATCTATTATAATAAAAGAAAAATAAACAAAGACGACAGCGATTCCAATGGAAAAAGTGCTAATCACTTAATTCTCCGTTATCAATTATACTGAATTTCTAAAGGAATTAAATGAACTTTTTTATTAATAATTATTATTCTGATAACATAAAATTAATGGATACAAAATCTATTTATAACACACTACCCAATGGTCTCAATTTTATAGTTGATGAGATTGGAAGAAAATTATTCTATTAAATTCTGTTTGCAAGGGTAAAAAAAGGAACAAACGTTATCTACATATTTTATGGACTAAATATATCTCATATTTAATTATGGACTAAATTATTAAATTATCTGCGGATATGGTGCTAAAAAAGGCAGAAATTCCTTATTAATTTTTTGTATACCTGATGAACATACACCTTAAAAACACAGGGAAACGATCACAGGGTAAATTGAAGAGAGTAATCAAATTCATCCATGAGCAAAGAATCCAAAACTAAGCGTTCTACTATCCTTCAAAGTCATTTTTTACCCATAAAACAATCCCCAAATTAAAAGTAGGATTAATAAAACTTATGTAAAAGTGTTTTTTTGATTATATAGTGTTTTTATTGATTCTGAATCTTGTTCTGAGCTTGTTATATTTCCATTTTTAGGCTGAAAATGATGAAAAACGCAACTCTTCTTTAGACCTTTATAACTTATTCATAATAGATAATGATGAGGAAATTTAAAAGTATTTTCGTTCAATTTTGTAGTTTTAAGTCATCCCATTTTTTATGGGGTGTACTAGTAGATAGTCAACATTATCATCATATTTCCCCCCGATTTCAATGCCAGTTTCATGACGTCAGGCTCCGCAAAAGGAAGATCGAGGCAATCGAAGGAAGTATACTTTTAACTTGATTATCCATGTCAAGACATGTTCGAATTCAGATTCCGAATTCCAAGGGGACGACAGAAGGATAATTAATCCGAGGAAAACTAAGTAACTTCATAAGGGAGTGAAGAGGACTCCTACCTTGGGAATGATATATAAGGATCGAAACAATAAAGCAATCCATTCACGATGAGTTGATAATTTGAATATTTCAAAATGGGATCACTTAAAAAACACAAAATGGAACACAATAGATCTTTTTTTTAAATTATACATTGAATATTTTTCTATAATATGAGCTATGATATTCGTCATTACTATGTATTATGAATAAGTTATAAGGATCTAAAAAAGAGTGTCGTTTTTCATCATTTTTCAGCCTAAAAATGGAAATATATCGATTTGAGAACAAGATACATAATCAATATTTTTACATTATTTTTAGTAACCCATCTTTTCATTTAGGGATTGTTTTGAGGGTAAAAATTACTCTCAACGATATTAGTTCCGAATCAATACATATAATCCAAGATATTTCATAATTCAGTTGACCGAAGGACAAACTGAGATCAGTTTTGGAAAAGGTTGTGCCTGGTTCAGATTCAATGATTCTATCGGTCCTGGTCTCAGTTTTTTCATTTCAACGGTTTGGTCTCGGTTCAGCTTTATCGGTCTCGTTTCTTTTTTATACAGGCTCAGTTTGGTAACAGGCAATTCAAACAAGAGGCGTCCCTAGAAAATTCGGGCCCAGAAAATGATAATAGATACAAAGGTGGCTGTAGCTACCTTATCCGCAGAGTATGTAGTGCTCCAAGTTCCAGCAGTGGCCCCAAAAACTAAGGTTGCTTTAGACAATGTTTTTCAAAGCGGGGCCATGAAGGGTGGCTGGGGGGTAGCTCAGGAAGATGGCTGACTTATTTGGCTAACTAATAGATGATTTAGGATCTTTTTTCAGTTTCTTTTTGGAGGAAAGGTTGCATAATAGAATAAAGGTAACGACGTGTTTCATTTACATAAAATTAAGCAGATGGAATATTAAAAGGTTATAAATATAACAAACGAAAATAAGCACAAGAACCGAGACCGATAAGTACTATATTGCAGTCTCGGTTAAAACTTTGTTAGAACTGCTAGAATGATAAAGGCACAATCTTGGCTTTGGATTCTGCGCTCAAAGATAAATTCCTTTTTTGTCTTGGATTCATTTGTCAAAATGAGTAATTTGTAGACATATTTGGGACAATTACATGGTTATTATTTAAATTTCTAGCTTAAGTTGAGATACTGAAGGATATTAGATAGAGTCTTAAACCTTCATTTTTTTATGATTAATTTTCCCCCAATATGGCTTCTTTCAAATAGAATATAGCAACTTCTAATTCTTTCATTTTTACTACCTTAAAAACAATTTGCGGAGCTCCAAAGGATTAGCAAGAATATTTTGTGATAAAAAATGAAGTAATTACTGGAAGAGAACAAATTTAATCCAGACTCAATTTTAGAAAAAAAACAAACATTTTATTTACTTTTCCATTGACATGCTCTTATTTTTCAAAAATTATATTTCAGTTGTACTTTGGATTTTTATTTGAGATAAAGCGTTGCTCTTTCCTGTATTTCTTTCTATTCAGTTTTAATTTTTACATAAAAAATGGTTCAATTACTAAATAACTTTTATTCCATAGGGATCAAAATTGTGCCCTTCTTGCTGGTATTGGATCGTTCATTAGTCTGGGATTAGTCTACTTCTTTGTACCAGACATTCCCAAGGTACATAAGAAGAAAGAAAATATTTTCAACTTTAAAAAAATTATCAAACCTTTATTGGTTTCAAAATCCTGCCTTCTTTTGGTGATAAAACTACTTTGTGGCTTACCCCTGGGTATATTTCAATCCATGTTTTCCAGTAAGTGATATTATAAATTTTGATGTAGCTTTTGATTGAATCAGAAGTCTATCAGTCCCAAAATTTTGACGTCCTGTTCAATCCCGTCTTAAATTTTAAGAACGCGCCTAAATCGTACGGCAAAACTGTCCTATAAAAAAATCTTTGATAAATCGGATCACCATGGATAACTGCTAGTGACGTCATCATCAATCAGTCTTCTATAATTTTAATAAGCCTAATTTAGAGTTTAATTATGTCTAAATCAAGAATATTCACGTATTTTAAAGATACATAAAGTTTTACTAAACTAATTCAAATAGTAAACGAAGGTACTTTAATATAATATTAATGAAAATGAAGCATTGATGAGGGCGCCTTAGAATTTGGTACATTTTGCAAGGACCGATTACGGGGACGAGACGGGACTAGACAGGACCGATACAACCCTAGATTTAACTAATTTGTTAAAAAAAAATTTTTTAAATAATTTCTAGTGATTGCCATTGATAAGTTCGGCTTAGAGGCGGAAAAAACTGGGCTTTTATTATCTTATGTTGGTGTTATCACTCTATTTATGCAAGGCTTTGGAATTCAAGGGATTGGAAATGTCCTTTCGGAGAAATTCCTTATGAAGTTCACACCAGTCACCCTGGTATTTTGTTTTTATATTTTTGTAAGTATACATTGTATTACTTAATTTTAAAATAATGTTACTTTTTCAAATTGTAGTGTGATAGATCGGAGACAAGCTCTTTGTCTCGAGTATTATAATATCTATTGTAGCAAAATTTACATTAGAATTGTATAATATAATACAAATTATTGTGGGGGAAAAAAATCATTTGAGTCGATTTTTCTTCTAGATATTGGATAAAAACTAATTTTCCTGTAACTTTTATCATTTTTATTATTGATTATTTTGCTATCAGTTGATATAGTTGTATCAAAATTCAAAATCAATCTTTGAGTTCAGAGATTTGAGGTATTGTAACGCTCAGTACAAATGGGAGAGTTGGAACAAATATTGTAATTTTTTTCTTAATTATTTTGATATATTTACACATAAAGAGCTAGCCAGGCCTGTGAAGGGCCCAGGGTAAGGGTCTGAAGAGGGTGGTGAGAGGCAATTTATCATATATATGGTATAAAATTAATAATTTTTTACTCAAAAAATATTATTGTGTCTATTTAAAAAAAATTTATAACTCAAACACGTATTTTTTAACTGTGCAACCGACACAAGCTACTATGGTAGTTGCAGTATTTAATGAGCTGTATTCAAATGTAATTTGTGCAAAAGCTGCTGACCAATATAATCTTTAAATAAATTCGCAAAATAAAAGAGATATGTTGCTACTTGGGTTCCATTTTGACATCTCTTAAGTCAAACTAACTCTGAGTAATTGAGTCAAAAAACACAAAAGTTGTCCAATTTTACTCCCTTCCCTTCTTTCAATAATTTAACTGATGTATATATTTTTCATATATACTTTTTGATTTCACCACAATTAATATTATTAATGCTCTTTCTTTCTAGACTGGAATCAATGAAATTTTCGACTTTATTCTCCTTCTTCTCCCATTAACGATCTCTCTCTGTCTCCTTAACTCCATTCTCACTACTTCAATCACAAAAACAGTTTCAAAAAATGAAACAGGGACTGCTCTTGGCATGAACATGGCAATTCATTCCACAATACGAACAATTGCACCAACTCTGGGAGGCTATTTAATAAAGTATTATGGTATGGCATCCTTGGGTTATACTGGTGTTGGACTGTATTTAGTCTCTCTGCTATTGATTCCAAGTGCTGGATTTAAGGAAAATGTTTTATAATGAGGAGGTTTTTGGCCTTTTTTTTATGTTTGCGTTATCTACAAGGTGCACCTGTCCATTTTACCGATCTTTTAATTCATTCTGTTAATGCAAATACTTATACATATCTAGGATATTTAATCAGCATTTGATTATGTTGATCTCATTTTTGTCTGTTGATTTTTGATTTTTTTAACACTATATAAACACCAACTTTATTGTTTGAGAAAATAACTCCTTATTTATTTCATATCAAGAGTCGATTATTTGTACAATCAGGGCCAAGGAGGGCACATCGTTACCTTTATTGTTCACATATGTACATACAGTTTTAGTCGTGTAGGAACCATGGGGCTCTGAATATCTTTTGTTATAATCTTTTTTTTACTCATAATTTATTTTATTTATAATATTGGGAGTACCCGATATTGATTTGAGTTATTTAGGAGTTAACATACAGACAAAAAGATTAACACACTTTGCTTTAATAATAACCACAGTATAAATGGGCTTGTTAAAAAACAAAACAAAAACGAAAATCAAGATGGTAACCCTGACAATTTGAAGAATGTTTTGGAGGAGAGAAAGAATAATGCTCATGCTGACGATTAATTAGAGCAGCTCTTCAGTTACCTGTGCCAAGGGAGAAAGGAAAAAAAGATATAAACAAGGACATTTGCTAGAGTTACTCCGATGTCGATCCCCAATTCTACTCTGAGTCCAACAAGGACTTACAATTACAACTCCGCATAAAATCCTCAGGGTTACACTATAAAAAATGTTATGTAGCAAACGTTAAACACCTTAAAGTTGAAAATTTTTCTTTCTGTGAATGAGAAACTGAAATATGAAGCAGACCCATGTGTTATGATTAAGATAAATCGTTTGTATTATTAATCACAAATACTGTTCATCTTGGTGAAGTACCTCTGAAATTAAAAAAAAAACAAAGACCTGGAAGTCTTTGACTTTTTTAAATAAGAAGACCTCCAGGTCTTCACAATGCTCAGTGAGTATCAGAAATATTATTCTCAATTAAAATGATACTATCAGGTCAAATATATTCATTACCCCCAAGAAACTATGTTTTAACCTGTACAATTGGAAAAATTAAATTATATTCCTTTGTAGATAATCTTCAACTTCTATAAATGATTTCCATTTAATTCATACTGTCTTAGAATATAAAATGTACAACCTACATTGTCAAGAGTGGCTATCAAAGCAATGGGTTTGCATTGGTGCTGTTTGAAAGAAGAATGGGTTCTATTAGCATTATTTAGTGAGTCGATCGATGAAACGGCAAAAAGGAAGAGTATGAGCAAAATTCTCACAAAGAAGAAGCTTTGAAATCCTTAAATAGATATGGAACTAGAATACCTGAATTTCCACATGTAACTACAAAATTCAACTGATTTCTCAGAGTTCATGGGGGAAGATAATTGGACGTTATTTTGAAGACTATATATCAGTTCTGATCTTTTAAAAGTCACTTATATCTACATGGAAATCGAACAATTGCTACATATATAAATATAAAATAAATCGTGGAAAGCCTATGTGTTGTTAATGATCCAAAGAAAGGGGAGCTAAGCTTTGCAATGACTATGTAGATATATCACATTCAAAACTAGTGACAAAATCAATCTGGTACTAAAAGATGGGTTCTCACTCTATGTGATTAAAACCTATATATAGAAAAAAATGATAAATTATTCAAATTTTTAAACAATATATGGATTTTTTGTGAAGTAACGGGCAATGTAGAACTATGCCTTATTGCCTATGGACCTTTTCCTATTGTCTGTATCGTTGTTCGTGGATTTTGTAGAGGATGATTTCATATTTCTACTTTTTGCCTTTTTACCCGATACTCCACCAAAAATTGACATAAGGACTCCACGAAAAACGATACCGACAATTGGGAAGGTTCCATAGGGCAATGAGTCTTACTTCTACTCTGCCTGTTCTATACATATGAATTGTTTATGTTATACAATAAAATTAAAATAATCCAATATGTTTAATTCAAATGTGCTAACATATAGATATTGTCCAATCGTCACTAAGTTTTGAAGAGTTGTTCCAAAGGCTAAGTCTTAGGACCAGAATAAAGGCAAATGACATACTGTAACTTTTTGAAAAAAAAACAGGGCAGAGTGATCACACTAATTAAAACCCTTTTTTCGACCCTGAGTTTTTATAATATTAGGTCTTTAGGTTCCTAATGGCGTGAGAAAGAGGATACGTATCTTAATTTTGGGAGAACAATTCATTTTAAACTAGTCATATAAAAGGTTGGGTCTCCACATTTCAACTTAGTAGCAAAAAACCTTCATATTATACCAATAACTTGCCCATACTTCTATTCAGCTGTTGGAGGGGTTAAAAAAAAGATTTGAAATTTATTTTCTACAAAAAAAAATAATACGAAATCCCAAATTCACTATTCAAAAAATTAATATACTTTGGTAAAATTGTAGCGTAGGAGTGCATTTAGAGGACTTTTTACCCGTAAAAGTTGCTCCAATCTGCCTCTGGGCATGCTTAGTTATTTTGGGAATTTGTTTTGAGCTTCTGATTGATGAATTTTAGATTTCAAAACTTACAAATACCAATAACTTAGTTTTAGAGGGGCACTCCAGACAAGTGAGTGAGTTACACGCTTAAATGGATGTAGCCTTGTGTTCCTTAAACTATAGGGTATGCGCAGAGGAATCAAATCTAGGAGACAAAGTATACAAAATGTTTCATTTTCTTCAGCTGTTAACTTTGGTATACTTGAGAGATAGTATTTTGCCAAAAAACCACCAATATAGTGCCCTGAATTTTCCCTCCGTATTTTAACATATGTAATATCTACAGGAGCGTACTCAGGATTAAATATAAATTATTATTATTATTTTTTTTTTTTGGAGGGCTTTTTTTTTTTGTGAAAATTTTTTCATAAATCCATTGCTATTGGTAAAAAATTAATCTTTTTGGAAGAAAATATCAAAAATTAAATTTCAAATATTCAATGTACTTTCCATGCAAAATTTCACCCTTCCTAGGTCCAACGCTGTGAGCATCCATTTAGGACACAGACACGCACAAACTCACAATATACATACATACACGTATTATTACTTTACTTTTTTCAAATGACCTTTTTTAGAGAAAAGATTAACTTTTATTTTATTTTATGGCCTTTCTTATTTTCCATTTTTCTTTAATGACTTTTTTTTAATTAACATTTCTTAATTTCTCTGAATTTTTTACTAATTTTTCTGACTTTGATATATGGACACTGTGTTTCCTTGCTACACCGTGATAAATGTAGCAATTGTAACAAGTGTATTATTTTTTTAAATTTCAGGATCCCGGAAAATAACAGGATCCCCTTAGTAATAATAAATAATGATATTTATTTTAAATACTAAGAAGAAATAGAAATAAAATTAAGCAAGTATTACCCAGGGTTAATTGAAATACAAGGTTACATTATCATGTAATCGACCTTGCTATAATTTTCAATTTGATCTATCTTACCGACTGCTGGGCAAGAAAGACGAATTTTGACTAAATATGCAACCAAGGTTGTGCCCAGCTCAGGTTCAGAGGTACTATCGGGCTTGGTTCTTTCATTTCAACGGGTTTTGGTCTTGGTTCGGCTTTATCGTACTCAGTTCCGGTCTTTGGTTTCGTTTCTTTTTTTATACAGGCTCAGTTTGGTAACAGGCACTTAAAACAAGGGAGATGGCTATAAAATTCGGGCACAAGAAATGATAATTGATACAAACAGGGCTGTAACCACCTTATACGCAGAGTGCGCTGTGCTTCAAGTTCCTACAGGGCCCCCAAAAACTAAGGTTGCTTAAGACAATGGTTTTCAAAGTTGGGGCCGTGAGGGGAGGCTAGGGGGAGGCGCAGGAAGAAGCAGAATTGAGGATTGCTTCCAGTCAAAAAAATACTTAGTACATATGTTTGTATAAAGGGGGCCTCATCTAAAAATGTATTAGTGTAGGGGGGCCTTGGCATAGTCAAGTTTGGGAAACCCTGGCTTAAGAAATATGATTGATATCATACTATTGGGGCCTGACAAGCTCAGTAGCGGGCCAAGATCTATAATCTACCCCACCCCTTCCCTCTTTTATTTAGTGCGTCTACTGCATAAAACTACTTTCCCAGATCCATAAGAAGCTCTTTGCTATTTGGAACTCAGATATAACTGTATCACTCTAGTGACGTAAAAAAATCAGTAGAAAACGCTGTAATTGCACTAAAAAAAATCAGAAAATCGACTTATTGATTAGAGCTAATTTAATTTTTATAATATATATTTTGTTCATAAATTATATATTCTATATTGGAACAAAAGTACAAGAAACGAGACCGATAAGCAGTATATTGCGGTCTCGGGTCGACTTTGTCGGTTCCGGTTCTAGTGGTTCAAGAACCGGAACCTCTAGAACCGCAAGACGGCTAAGAGCACAACCAAGAACGCAAACCACTCATACACGCCAATTTTAAAAACCGTTGTGAAAGTCAAACATTAGTTGTACACGCGTTATGTTATAACATTGTGTTTCTATTGAATATGGTATTACCCATATATTCTAAATTATCATTTTGTCCTTCTTAAGGATGTTAAATGGGTATAAATCAAAAAGAAAATTATATGTTGGCAAGTTTGATAAACAACGTATATGCTCATAGAGATCATTATCAAACCTAAAATGCTGTTTGATTGCTAATACGTTTGAAATTTCAAAATAGGGTGAAATAATTAATAATTAAAATATTTTGTAGTTTACCATCATATAGTTTTTTTAAATTATATATCAACAAGGATTTCGACAATTATGACATATCTAATCATTATCAGTAGACTTAAGTTTTTTGAGCAATTTTTTAGCCAATTTGAGTAAAAAAAAGAGCGGTAAAATTTTGAAAAATGAGCACCGAAAATATTAAAATGGAGTAATTTGTATTTAGAGAAAAATACAATTTCATAAGTATAATTTAAGTTCATTAATGTTGTCTTATATTCATCATAATTTATTGATAAATTTTGTTATATTATATCTACAAATCAAGATTTTCTTCGGTTATTTTTTGCTTTCGATCAGTAATGGTGGTTTTTAACATATTAAAAGACAGTTTAACGTCCACATTAAGAGTTGGACCAAATTTGAAGTTGGCAATATCTTCAGGAGTCATATTAAACGAAGGCCTCTCACCATTATACGTCCAAACTTATGCCAATTTGGTACAAAAGTATTTATTCTTTAATTAAAGATTCAAGAGGGATTACTCAACAGTCAATTTTGCACCAAATTTCCCTTTCCTCTCAAGGACCGTTGTTGCAATCTGGCTCATTTACATATCCAATCATGTAATCAAATCCCTGATTGCATCATATACATAGTATTACCTCTAAAAATATCTTCAAACAATAATTAAAGCTGTTGTTTTATCTAAATAGAATCCCATTTTTCTCTATGTATTTCAAAAAGCTTAAATAGTAAGTCATGAACGAGCTAATTTGTGGTGGAGCTGGGAGTTGTATGATTGTGAAATAGAGCACCCAACCCCTGAGATAAAAGTCTCCTTGTAACTCTTTTGACAAAAATATGAGACATCTGAAATGAAACCGATTGATTTTTTAGTATGTATTGAATGTTTTATTCAATTCTACTGATATTGTGAAATAATTAAATGCTGGATTTACTTAGAATTTTTTCGTTAGGTGTAAAATCTCGTTAAATCCAAGGAAAACTAAATCCCGGGAGATAAACCCAAGTATCTACGTTTAAAACTTTTCAAAATCAAGATATGTCTTAAACCATATGCAGTAAGTTATCTCCCAGGTCCATGTTACATTTATGCAACAAAGGTTTTACAAAAGACAATCACTATGTATTTGTCAAACATGCATACTAATTAATCTATATTATATCAATCTGAGCCAAAAATCTCCTTTTTGACAAAACGTTGTACACATTTGCTTTACTAGGTCCACAATGAGTATAATTTTATAATAATATATAACGTTGATAAATAAGTAGAGATGTGACGGATTTTTAAACTGATATTCCAAGTGCGTTTCGAGTATCAAGATTGTAGAGTGATGCAATATTGAAAATATTGTTGATTTTTGTAGATTGTTTATTTGAATGAGTTGTTGACGACGTTATAGGCGCTATAGGAGGAGATGTAGGGAACTGTGAGCATCCAACGGTGGGGTGATTTGATGTTTGATAATTTGTTATGAAACTGCCTTCTAGAACAACTGTAGTGAAGAAAAATCTTCGATTTCCGAGGTTTTTTTTGCTGGTTTTTGAGTTATGAGAGGATATTGAGGATAGTGGATCCATACTACAGCATGAGCAACAAAGCCTTTTCTTCATTTTCCTCATTAATCGTCGCATCAATTTCTTCAGTTCCAAATTATGATAAGCGTATACCCAAGGATTAAAGGCGGAGCATAGATAGAGAGGAACATCCAAGACGCGGATCAATACCCCAGTATAATTTCCTAATAAAAGAGTTCCAAGTGGACCTGGAAGACGAGATCCTAAAAGTAGGACAACAGTTAGGGAGAGATTAACTCCATAACGGGATGAGGGAGGCATTTTGGTTTTAAAGTAATTGCGTTTATTTTTCTTTTTTGACAGCTTCTTGGAGCTAAAAATACTGTGATGCTCTTCAATACTGGATTGGTAGCAATAATTGTTATTTGTACTTTTAAGAACTAAGCGATCCCTTCGCTCCTTTGACCGCACAGACACTTCAACTTGACGCATAGCTTGAATATGTTTACTAGCAACGCTATAAATATAGAAATAGGAGGCTGATACAAGGATAACGCATGGAATGAGAAGAATGCCCAAAATAAGTATTTGAAAGTCCTTTTCATCACTAGGAATAAAGCACATGAGGGAAACAGCAGTAGCAATTGCTATAAGTCCAAGAGTCACGGAATATATTTGAATATTAATTTTAGTCATAACACTAGTATATCGTAGAGGTTTAGCTATACTAAACGCTTTATCTAGCGCAATTGAAACCATAAATGAAAATGAAGCAATTGAAACCCCCAATTGAATCCCTTCAAATACTCTTTGAAACACTTCCTTATTATGTAAAAAGCATGAGAAGGGCATGATAATTCCAAAAGTAAGGTCTACAATGGCTAAGTATAAAATCAGATGATTACTCGGTGTTCTTACTCGATGACTTTGTATGAAGGGTATGATGACCAATAGGTTTCCTAGGAGTATTAAAGGACAAAGGCATCCAGTGGAGACGGAAAGTATTGTCTTGAGTACAAAATCATTTTCATCCCTAATGAGAGTTTCATTGAATTCAGCCATAATCTTAGAGTGTCATCTCGAATTCGAAAGATGAATAGCTGTATGGATGAGGAGTTGAATAGTATACTATATCCGCTCATGGAAGTTGTGATTGATGCACACTACTTATGACGATGATGTATTCAACAATGGAATATGAGTTATTAATAACATTATGAGTATGTTCTATTCTCTACGGGTCCAACATAGTCTTCAAACTGAAGTTTTGTTTATAAGATTTGTGTATATTTTCTAACATTCCCTCAAAGAAAAAATAAAAAATAAAATCAATAATGTATATACATAATTGTGTCTCTTTATTGAAGTACTTGATAAATGATAAACTATATATAAATTCAATTCTTCGTTTATTTGAAACAAAATGTTCTGATGTGATGATGAAGAATCGTCTTGATAAAACTGGAATGACTTATGTACTATGTAGTTTCTTCCATGTGGAGGCAAATTGACAAACATATAATGGAAATATAATTATATGAAATATAACTTTTAACGGATCAATGTGGTATGGTATATGTAAGTGAAACAATTGAGGAATAAACTAAATCCTAAATCTCTTCGTTTGCATTATTATAAATATCGTTCCAATAATAACATATAAATACGTATTCAAACGAAGGTCAACTTAACAGCTCAGTTTCATATTTCACCATGTATTTATGTATATTCCTACAACTCTCGTTATTAGATGTAACTTCATTTGGATACATACGCGTGCGTAGTAGTATCAAATTGAAGTCCGTTACATAAATATGATATAATACATTAAATGCTAAGCCTTGAAATGATCGATTATTTGTATGTAAATCAATTAAAACTCCTGTAGTTTCAAAAGCAGGAAGTAAATATGACCGAAAAAGGTTCATGGAAGGATATACATACATATCATCATCATTCAATCACCAGAGTCGTTTAATGACTCGCAGTCCTATAATGAATTAATTTTTATAATGAAAGTAAACTATGTACACTCTGATGTGTGTTTGAGTATCTATGGAATATTGAAATCAAAGTCTCGTCTAACACTTGCTCACATTGAGACAAAGGGCTTAAAAGCAAAAATACGATCTGGATATTTATATAAATAAATAAATACACGGGTTGAAATAACTGATTTGGATTATCATACATGGGATATCATATCTAGGTATGTTACAAAAGAGGGAGTGCTCCAATCTTTTTCCTCCACCGCGTATTAAGTTTCTCGAACATCTGATCGATAAGAAGTTTAATGACGCATAAAACGCCATTAATAAATACATCTTTTAAATAATACATTTGATGACTTTTTCTTAAAGACATTACAAAAAATTTACCCTAATAATGTTTAAGAGGGTTTAAACTATAAACTATTGTCATTGCAAAAAATTCTGGAAAAAGTCGCAATAAACTGATTAATTTAATAACTTAAAATGATTTCCAAATTGCCTTCAATGTTTTGGGCTAAAAATGACCCTTCTAATTAATAGAGATTTTTTTTTTCAACTAAGGAAGCTTGAACATTTTTCTATTCATTAGTGAAAAAAATATAAAAACTGATAGACGGAATCAGTTTTTATGAGATGAAACAGTTTGTAGTAGCTAATAAATAGAAGATGTAATTAACTACAGATTCTTGTCGCAGTTTCGGGCAAAAAATGACACCTTTAGTTGATAGAGAAATTTTTTATAAATACCTGAGGAAGCTTGAATATTTTTACATTCATTAGTGAAAAAAATATAAAAGTTGAATAAATTTTCCTATTATTTTTAGGGACTACAAACTTTTTCATATCATAAAAACTAATTCCGTTGAACAGTTTATATATTTTTTTCACTACTGAATAGAAAAATGTTCCGGATTCTTTAGACTAAAAAAAAAATGTTTGAGCTTCCTTAATAAAAAAATAAATAAAATATCTATTAATTAGAAGGATCATTTTTGGCCCAAAACGTTGAAGACAATTGAACCTAAAAAAATAGTTCTATTAATGATTAGAGATTGCAAACTTCTTCATCTCATAAAAACTGATTCCGTGAATAAACAGTACTAACCTTTTTTCACGCTCTAATCTTAAAAATATATTTTTTCTATACAAAAATCCCATGTGGCGTCATCCCACTGCTAATATAAAAAACTAATTTAGGGCGTTATCTTATTAATATTAATAAACAATACAATTTATATTCTATTGTTACCATTTGTCGATTTTTCTACATCTTTTGCCCTCATCTGGGTTCTAAACGTTAATAGGTTGAATTCAAATTAGTTCATGTTAAGTTAATCTGAAGAATTCCCTAAAATTATTGAATAATAATTCCATAGTTGGGAAGAATTGGTTAATGTTGGAATTGTTAATTTAAATGGCCTTCGATGTAAGGATTTAAAAACTTTTTTTTAATAGGTTCGCAGCACTGTCTTTCATTATTATGCCAAGTTTGAGCTCGATCTGTTGACAAGTTTTCTTGTAACAGCTGGATAAGTAAGTCTACCTCACTAGTACTTCACGATCTCGAGCCACTCTTGGGTTTTATTTGCAGTATGGACAGGTGGGTCATCTTTTAAGAAAACCGAAGGATGATTGCCAAGAGTGGATTTTATCCATGGGGGAACTTTGGTGTCCAGATTTTTTACGTAATCATCACCCTTCTGCCAGTATCCTAAAAGGAACCACATGGGGTTCATGACCTTCCCGTTGGATATAATTAATCTAACATCGTCACTGAAATATTGTTTTTGGCGGTGGAGAAATATCAGTGCTCCTCTGGTACATCCCCTAACGTGACTACTCGATCATTCTGCCTGCTGAAGACAGGGTCAACAGTAAAGGTCCTCTTATCAGAAAATAATCACAATGAGTCCACAGGTTCCTTTGAGGGGGTTCTGGACCTTATTTGCACACTCCACACAAACTTTTCTCTGCTGTTATATCAACATAGACGACGGGATACACCGGAGATACTTTCCTACTGCCTTTTGTAGAGCCCTGGATACTGCTGATGGATACTTTTTCATCATCCTGGCCATGTCAGCAATTGAGGAATTCGGTTTCTTCTCGATGGCTGACTTCACGGAGGGGTTCTTTTCTGATCTTGGAGAGTGTCTGAGGTCCTCTCCGACCTTCTACGGCATGGATACATTGTAAATCGTCTTCCTCCAGACTCTAGTCTGCTCCCAGATCTTGTGCGGAGGAGTGTTGTAATCTGAATCTTCTTCTCTTACTGTGTGCTCATGGTGGCGACTACGTCAATATTTTTCTTAGCAATCGACAGCTAATGAGGTGTTCTACAACATCGTTCATCAGAACAATGTAAAAAAATTAATCTGAACCTCTAAAAATTTGCATAAGAGAGATAAGTAAATAATAACGGTTTCCCCGGTAAAGTGTGTTTGCTCATGAACAAATGAGAGTAACACTGATAATTTGATGGACTAAGAGTAGAGTTGAGGATTGCAATCGTAGTAATTCCTATCATTATCCTTGCCAGAGAAATAATTGGATTTTTATTTATTTTCTTCTACCCAAAGCTGATCAAAACGTCATGACAGCATAAGTTGTTATTCTCCAAAAAATAGATCAAATTTTCGGTTTCTATTTTTTTTTTTTTTTTTTGCATATCGGCAAGTCATAGTTTTTGCAACTGTAATCATCATTCACTTCAACTGTTGGGCTGTTCTCCATTTCATAGTATAAACATGTTAACTGCTTAAAAAGTTATCGATTACAACCAATAATTAAAAGAAAGAATAACATTTTACATGATCAAAGTATATGACCTTGTTTTTAACAATATAATAAAAAAATAACATTTATTAGATTAGGCTGCTGTCAGCCGCCATCACAAGCTCGATCATGTACTTGAAGCTGACACAGGCGTTTCTGACGAAGGATCCAGCTTTCTGGTCTCACTACCGATATTGACCTTTAATGCCTTCTTGGAGAGGTGGTACTTGACACCGACCTTACTTTCTACCTCCTATTAGAAGTTGAAGGTCAAGGGATTTATGTCAAGGGAGCTGAGAGCCAGGTCTGGATGTCCAAGAAAGCTGGGGCATTGGCACAGAGCCAATAAGGGATAAATTTGTCGTCGTGTATATTATACTTCTAGCTAATACGAATCAAGCCAGCACATCACTTAATTAGAGTGTTGTTTTTTGTTTATATTGTTTTTGCTATTTCTTTTCCTTCTCCAGGGATTACTATAGTGTATAAAATATATTATCGGCTATCGATAAATCGTAGTCGATGGGCTTTAATTATTTAATGCAGAATAAACTAAATTATCCCAAATTTCGACAGTTGCGCATATTAAATTGTCAAAATTCTGGATTAGCGACCTACAAATGTGGTTCGGCCATGTCGAGGCAATATTAAAATCGAGGAAAATTACCCCTTTAGTGACTAAATTTAGTTATGTGATGGGTACTCACAATCAGAATGTGGCTACAGAGGCGCAGAATCTGATTATTAATACCCCAACTATAAATTTGTTCAAAGCCTAGAAAGACACTCTCATTGATCGTCTTTCAGGACCTTAGCAGCCACAACTATATCAACTCCTAGTAACGGAGGAATTAGGAGTCAAAAATCCTTCTCAACTACTGCTAGTAAGCATCAGCTGGTGGACAGGATCTCCATAGAGGACAATATTTTGAAAACTTTTAAAATTCCACGTTTACCTACGGCTGCCTTGACAGTTGTCTCCACGTCGACATTTAATTTGGAGGACCTAGCCACATTCGCAGAAAAGGTCACGTAGGTATCCACACCTAGCATTTCCACAGAAAGTAAATCTCAATCTATGGAGTTCTAATTACTTGAAAGGAGATGTCAGGTTTGGAGCAAGTTATCTGCTCACTCACATTGAACGAATGCAATGAGAGAAGTAGAAGTTGAAGCAAAAAATTTCAATGCAATGTCACATCTGGACATTGTTTTTATTACGAACGCTTTTGTTAAAATCTAAAAAATGAATAAGCCCGTGCTCTTGGTCGGAAAACGGTAACAGGGCGATGTTATGACGACAGAGATCCGCAGTTCAACCCAATGTCGACTTTTTGAGCAACATTTTATCCAAGTGACAATTTCTAATATATACTGGAGCTGAATGAAGGGTTATAAAAGCCACTTTAGCAGATCGGAAACAATTCCAAAGAGGAGCATCTTTGACGGCAGCAAACTCTTTACCTATAGCTACATATGGTCAACCTTCGCTGACACTCGATTTCGTCACAGATTTTGAGGGATGTTCACAATCGCTGATGTCTCACATTCCATCATTGGAGCCAATTTTCTGCGTTATTTTGACTTGTTGCAGGATGTACATTAATAATGTGATCTGTTTTTCTGCTAACGCTTCTTTGCAAGGATGCATCTCTAACTTGGTCATCTGAAGCTAATCCAGCATTTGCTAAGGCAAAAATTACAATTGCGAATGCTTCTTTACAGGTATATTCATACCCTTATGCTCCCATTAATATCATGGTCAACGCACCAAACATAGCATTTGGGCAGTACCACAAAATGGTCGTTTGCACTCATCATGTCAAACGAGCATTTATGCCAACGACCAATCCAAATACTCCGTACAAAACAAAATCATCTTTCGTTGAATAAAGTTCCCTCTAGACTTAAAGATTATCGTGGAGCACACACGGGTGTGTGGGGGGTTTAGGGATACTGTGTGCGAATAGAAATGAACCCGGCAGATCAATTAATTGGAGTGGTATTTTTGCTATTTCTTTTCCTTCTCTGGGCATAAATATAGTATGCCAAATGTCGTATTGATAAGACGATGTCGACGGTCTTTAATTATTTAATGAAGAATTAACAACATACATATCCAAGAGGCTGGGAACTGGTAAACTATCGCCTGGAGCTGTTAATCCCAAAGACATGGTAGAGAAATGAACTCTGCCGAGGTCATCCATGTTGACCTAGGGCTAGTAGATACAGCTGCAGGATAGTGCCAGTTTACAGGCTCTTTGACTAGTTCTTCTTGGTGATCTATTTATTTCCGCAAGAAGAAGGGTGGCAAGAAGTCACCCTCACTCGAGAAGAAGAAGTCGAGGACCATGATGGATACAGGGTGCTTATTGTTCTACTTCCGTATGACGTCGGATTTGCTCTCAGTGATCCATCTGTCGTTCCTCCTATTGCTGTGGGCGTCGATAGTGAACATTTTTTCGTTTGACTAAGTTGTGATTTTTCGTTAAAATCTTTTGTTTTTTCTAAAGTACATACATTAAGTTTTAAAAAGAAAATATTAGTGAATACAAAGATTTTTTTTTTTTGTAAGATTATATTTTTAAAATATTTTAATGTTTGTAACATGGATAAAGAGGTCATAAAAAGGGAAAATAATTTTAAACTAAAATGTTTATTTTTAACACAAATTCCTAGTATTTTATCTGTTTAATCATTTGTATTTTTAAAATATAAAATAGAATAAGATGCTTGGTAAATGAAAAAAGTCAAGTAGTCTAATAATATAGATTTATAATATTTGTTTGATGATGAACCTTCTACATGACACATGTTGGCGTGAATCTCTGTCTAGATAAATGATTTTTTTGACAAAAGCCGAATGCTTTTTGATGAATACTTTTGTATATAATTAGTTTTTACAGAAATCTATGTGTATATTTAAATGTAGAAAAACGTCCCAAAGAAGCCTTAGTGTTTAAAACCAGGGACAAAGTAGTCTATGAAGAGTGCAGTGACACAAAAATTTTGTAGTTTTGAAGATGGAGATAGACATTTGTTCTCAAATCTACAAAGTGACGTAAATAAAAACTGTCTCCTGGTGCGTGTAAAATAGTAATATCAGTTGAAAGCTTGCCCATTCTAGAGGAGAAATATTATTCACTATTCTTTTCATGTCATTGCTCAACTTAGAAACAATAACAGGGGGATCCGCAGGATTATATTTGGGGGCTTGGTTTTTTGGAGAAACAAGCTGAAAAACAAGCTGATTTTTTTTATTTTATGAATAAGAATTTCACAAATTTACAGTAATTTACAAAATATTACATTAATCTAGAGATGTTCACAATAAAATAAATTTTTTGGAAAAAAATTTCTAAAATTGAATTTCAAATATTAAATTTTTGAGAGAAAAATTTGAAAAATCCATAGTTATTCACAAAAAATTCTAAAATGAGGTTTGAAATATAAAATTTTTCGGAGAAATTTTTTAAAATCCATAGCTATTAAATTTTTTGGAAGAAAAATTGAAAAATTAAATTAAATTTCAAATGTTAAATTATCTAGAAAGATTAAAAAATTCCTTAATTTGGGGGGGGTACAGCTCCTCCAGCCCTCCCCCTGTGGAAAAGGAAAATATTTTTCAAACAAAGCAGGTACTGCTCTAAAAAACTCTCTGTTAGTCTTGTGAGTAGAAAAAATATACAATGTTTGTATGTAAGACAAAAAAGTTAGCAAAATCACGTCATAAATACAAACTCAATATATATCGATCATCGATAATTCTCAGAAAAATGATCCGCCTTCTATGTTTTGGTATAATAATTTTTTTTTTTAATACCTTTTACTTAAAATATATTCTTAATAAAAGGTACGCAGTAAGAGCATTGGCAAGATTTTAGTTTAGGGGTAATTTTCTTGGTAATTGGATTTAAAAAAAAAAAAAATTAAATTATTTGTAAAAAAAATTGAATTATTCAATTCAACTTAAAATATTAAAAGCAAACATTCTATTGTTATTTTTTTTTTTTTTGGGGGAGGGGAGGCTCCCTCCAGCCCACCCCTGCAGACGCCCTTGGTTAGAGTTTTGGTCTGAAAATCATAGACCAACCTGAGGTTTTTTTGATTTTTACTGGACCAAACTTATTTGGTCGTTTAAAGTCTTTCGATCTGGATCGGTCTAAATGAAAAACTGGGCCTAGATCGGCCCAATATTCAAATTCCGCCTGCATCATATGGAGTTTTATGTATTGCATAAATCATAATTGTACAGCCCATAAATCAGTATAGGAGTGACACTAATCCTTACAATTTTTTTAGCCTTATCCTTTAAGCTACGAAATAACTATAAACGTGTTATGATTAGGACCTTCGATTTATTATTAAATAAGTTTTGTATAAATTGAAGGGTTCACAGAGTGAATAAGTGAAGGAAAAGAAACGCAAATTTAACTGAACTATTAAACAGAAAAGAAAGATACAAGTCCATATAATATAACTAGATTGTCAGAAGCGTTAACAAGGGGAGAAAATCGGTCGATAGATAAAGACCAGAAAAATCGGTCCACGATTTGAAAACGATTATATTTTGGTCTAATCTCTAAGATCGCTGTCTGGACGGAAATATTCGTTTAGAAAAATCGTTTAAGACCGAACTGAATAAAATATAATTTACCCTGTGGAGTAAATTTTTATTCAGGTAAAATTCTCCTAGACATTGCCAACATTTGATTAACAAATTTAACATTTAAAACTATTTAATTTGTCATTGTTACAATTAGTGTGTTATTATGTTCATAGTAGATGCTATAATATGCTCAGTGAGAGAATGATCTAATATGTTTCTATGTTAAGATGAGTTGTCATAATAAACTCGGTAACATAATTATTTTTAATCTAAAAATACATTTTCCACTTAGTAATATTCATTGCATTTCTCAATCTTTTATACAAAAAGAGATATAAGAAAAGGACTCAAATTATCAATCATCGTTTACAGTCAATTTATTTCTAAGAACTTTTCCATACTATCATATTCAAACCTCAACAACTTTCCCTGTCAAAATAAAGAGGTTATGTGATTAAATCATTCTTCCCTACTGATGAAGTATTCTTTATTTTGCAGTAGAGTCGATAGATAATCAGCTGAACAAAAAAATATAGAGTTGTTCACTGCTCGCTTTTTGGTGTTTCACGAAAATACTACATCTTCTCTTCTGCTGTTATCTTTAGTTTTTCTCTTTCTGATATATAACAGTTGACTCTACGACTTATGAATGCAAAAGGGCATCAAAAGTACCTTAGGATGCAAAATTTTACATAGAAATTATCAAGGCGTAGCTCAATAGACAACGTACACGGTAGAAATTATTCCTTTAACTTAATGTGCTTCAGTTCGCGCCCCGGCCGTTCCTAGTGAAGAAAATATACTCAATGTATATTGACTTTAAGAAAGATTTCTAAGTCAAATAGAGTAAATTTAATACTTTAATGATTACTTATACTTAATCAATTTAATACCATCTAACAAATTAATTGAGAAACAGCAACATAGCATTCATACGTTTTTGTAATTTTCTTTTTTTAGAAAGTCGAGGTCTCGTAAAAGACTCGTCGTAAAGTAACACAAATATATAAATCAATGGTGGAATGGAAAGGTGGGGGAGGGGCATGGAGTTTATGCTCCCCCATGCAAGGGATTTTTTATAGGGCGGACAAAATGAAATTCAAAAGGGGATTCATATATCTACTCTTTCTTGAGAGTACCTTAGCATGTAAAATTTTACACAACAATAATAAAAATGTAACTCTATAGACAGCGTACTAAGGATAACTTACTCTTTGTACTCCTTGTGCTTCTGTTTGCGCCCCGGCCATTCCTAGAGAAGAAAATATGCTTAATGTATATGGACTTCAAAGAGGATTTTTAAGTGAAATAGAGTCTTTTTTTGTGTGCGGGGCGATCGAACGACAAACCAATCGAGCCCCTTTCAACAGCAAAGACAAACCTATCAGTAGGATCGAGAAATTAATTCCTGGATTTGCAAAGTGACCAAGTGGCAAAGGCCTGCTTGCGCATTCAGCCTCGCATATTGAGACTGTAGATCAAATACCAAGAAATCTCATATCGGGAATTCTTTAACATTTGTAGTAGAGATCACTTATCTATACTATTAAAAATTTTATTTAATATAAAATCGCTTTATTTATAAGGAACTTCTATTAATAAATTTGGAAAAAATATATTTTTCGTAAATTAATTATAAATTGGGGAAGCAATTGATCTTTATTTGCTGTTACCGCTACTCAGACAATGGAGGTGGGAGATTTAATAAATATCATATCAAAGAAGAAAGCAGATTTGTCATAGTTTCCGTTATATGGGAAATATCGTATCTGGGACAATGCTCTCTGTATTAATAAGAAATTTTGTTTCAGAAAAGAGGGATCATGTTCAGCAAAATATTATATGAAAAAACTTTGTTAAGAAAGATTGAACTAATGAACAAAGAAATATATTAAAATTGAATGATGCGTTGTGAATATGTTAAAGACAAGTTTAATATTATTTAATAAAGTCTTTTTTCTTAATGTTATTTCCCAGTTTTTTGTCAGGCATTTATATTTGTTACAATTCATTATCCACCGTATTATTGATTCATTTCTCGAAAAAGTTTCAAAATATCCAAATTTAGGAAAAAATAATATTATTTTTATGTGTACAAATCAATGTTTGTTATGAGTAAAGTTGATAATATTGTAGAGAAAAACGCGTGCAAGGAGAAGGGGGAAAAAATACATATGGTATCATTATTTAAAATACTGATGTGATTATCATCTGCCTGCTTTATTATGATTTTTGAGGGTACAACGAAAGTATTTATTAGAAAAATGTTTAATGAAGATATACTACGTATAATTGACTTAGACGTTTTTTATCCGTTAAAGTAGATTTTATAACGTCACATTCCATGAAATTGTAATTCATTATGAACCTTATTCTCAGAATAATAGCTAATGAAACGACAAAGTAGAGTATTTCGAAATATATTTGAAGTTTAAAGTTTAAAAAAGAAGGCTTTAATTAAATAAAATATACATAATAAAAAATATACCATCATACATTTCTGTTAAATATACAAAATTAAACAATTGGAATCATATAACTAATAACAATAAATTATATATACAAAATATTGAAATAATAGATTGATCCCAATAATATTTTCTTGTTCTGACACCAGAATCCAGTAAAATATGTCATACCTTTAGGTTGCAAAACACAAACGAGACGGGGAGTTTAATCAAAAAGATAATCACCCCTCTTCTTCATGTGGAAGTTGCTATATACAATCGTGCACAGGGTAGATATATCTCTACCGATGGAATCTAACTAATTATTATTAATAAAGTAAATGTCAAAATCATAAAATTAGACAATAAATATACTAATAAAAAAAGTGTTAGAAATAAATCCATCTTAAAGATTTAGAGCAAAAGCTAATTATGTAGTAATGTCCGGCGATATTACTCCTTATTAAGAGCATCAAAAAAGATATTTTCCCCGTTATTTATGCTCATATAACAACATACTATTATCATAAAGGATATACACAATTGCTAATTATAATGCTACACCCAATGTAACTACACCCGTTGTTGTGACCATTTAAGCAGTTGTTTTTGCATTTTATGAGTTTTCTGAACACCATTTCTTGGAGCCTATCAACCATAGCTAAGTGATAAAAAAGTAATATTTATTGACTATGTAATATTGGAAACATAATTATCATACCCAAGTCTTTAAGTGAAGAAACTAGTCTCAGACAAACTAGTTGCGAACCATCCAAAGCTACTACCCCCGTTGTTGTGACCATTTAAGCAGTTGTTTTTGCTATTTAATGAGTTGTGTATCATAATTCTTGATAATTTTGTCTAAAATACAATCATATTTTATGGTTAGATTTAAAAAAATTGAATACTTACTGTTAAATAGTACAAAATCCAGAGTTCCATTTCGGAATTAGTAAATATTTTATACTTTTTACTGATAACTTGATTGCCATTTGGTGTGGATGAATCAAAACATTTCTATATGTATTTCTATAAATGACATCAGTACCAACATCCTCCATTAATTTAATGATGGTTTCTCGGGAAGGGATAGGTTTACCCGTGTATTTCTCCATAAATTTTTTGAACGTAGATGAATAGCAATGGATAAGGTTATATTTCATGCAATAAGCATCTTTGTGAGATCAGAGTTAATGTTTCACTTGATGTATTCATCATTAACTTGATTTTTTAGGTGAATATCCATCCTCTTGATATGAGATGAGGATAATGAGTGGCGTGTAATTCTAGACAGGGGACTAAAGGCACATTTATATCGACAAATCCGACAAACCATCTGTTTCTCATCCGGTAAGTATTTTCCAAATTCCTGGGCCTCCATTTTCAGAAATCCAGACAGAAGTCGACGTTATTTTAGGCCTTTTATTCAGTTCTCTATCGACTATCACCATCTAATATTATATTAGTATTGAATAATAAAGGCGGGAATGATAACGTTCTTGATTGATAGAAGAAGATGTATATTATTTAATCAATGATGCCATAAGTATTTCTTCTCTTCTCCTCGCACGCTTTTCTATTCTTACCAAAATTATCACCCTTAGTTATGAGGACTAACGTATTGGTTTATTTTTGCAGTTCCCAACCTTGTTAGGTTGTATTATGCATTTAATCAACCAGTATCACAAGTAAATATTGGAAACAATACAAGGCGTTAAGATCAAATCGGTGCATGCGATCGTCGACGATTTTGTTATGATGTAACTTTCTGATGGTGTCACTTATTTTGCTGGTAGGAACGTTGTTGTATCAACAAGCTTTAGTGAAGTTTTGGGGATCTTGTGAACAGCCGTTGAACACATTTTAGTTTACCCTAAGGTTAAGGGGAGGTCTTATGTTATTGCTGGTGTTAGCACGTCTGCTCCAGATGTAAAGAAGATGGAAAGGAGTAACGTTCCCCGTAACGATGATTTTTGTCCACGAAAACATTGATATTTCAAGTTGGGAGATCTCAATAACAGTGCTAAAATATTTTTAAGTCTTTTCATATCACAGATAGGTCGGTGAAGTGGCAAAATGAACAATTCTATGTCTTCATTTGTAAGAAAATATGGCCCTAGTAGTCCAGATCTTAATCCAATCGATTATTTTGTCTTGGTTTACGTTGAATCTAAAACAAACAGAGCATGTCATGCCATCAAGGACTGTCTGATTGCCTTTATTAACATGCCAAAGAACTATCTGATCCATGTCTACTCCTCTTTCTGAGCCCAAATTCAGATCGTGATTGATACTGGAGGAGGACACATTAAATGAGCTCTTTTTCAAGATTCATATGTACAATTCAAGGAAATTGTCAATTAAATCCGCCAAAAAATAAGGTAGCATGGACAATTTAAAGATTTTTGAAAAACGTACCAATTTGATATAACATGATCCAAAAAAAAAAAAAAAAAAAGTTAACACTAATTAATAATGACATACTTTTCTCCGGAACTATTTCATGAATTAAAAATAAATTTTATTTAACTTTTTCCAAAATTCTTACTTTGGCCTTGGCACACCTTGATGATATATTCTTCCAGTATTACATTCTGACTGACATGATGGATGCCTCCAGGGATACTGTTGAGCTGTGTGATTTGTTGCAGGCCACTCCTTTACGATGAACTAAATGCTGTAGTCAATGGGTTCAGGTCTGGAAAGCTGGGAGGCCACCTGTCCTTTTACCAAAAGGAGGATACATATTTTTGGAGAGTCAATCCTGTTTTTTTTTGGCTGTGTGGCATGGAGTACCATTCTGTTGGAAGACATATGGCCCATCTTCAAACAATTCATCAATCCGGGGCTTGAGAATGACATTTTTTCTTCTAATTAACTACAAAAACCTATGATCCTTTTGAACCATATTAAACCATGTTTATAATTAGAGTATGACAGGGAAATTTTCCACGTCATCACAATTAATTTTATTTGCGCTAATTAAGGTTTCAGGTAACATCTCAAGTAGTATTCCGATACATATGTTGTTTTTCTTGCACATTGTTTTGATTTTATCAAAATCGGAGGACAAATGAGTGAACAGGAATAAAAAAAGGCAAAGGGTTTCGGATCTTCTCGACGCAGATGTTGATCTATAAAGAATTTCAGACATTGTCAGCGTGACCTTGAGGACAGTCCGGAACATCAGGGTGGCCAAGGAGAATGGGAAAGGAGTCAAAAGGAAGAAAGGAAGTGGAGGGGATGGTTTGAAGCGAGATGAAACATTTTTCAAGTCCCTGGAGGCCAAGATCAAGGAAGATCTAACAACATCAATGCAGTGATTGGATAAAGAGTTCAACGTGGACGAGATCACCATCAGGAGGGCAGTTCATTATGTCCTTGGCTTTAATAGATTTGTAAGGACTCCAAGATATCTCCTCACCGATAGGATGAAGGCTTTAAGGCTTGAGAGATGCTAAAAAGTCCTTAATTACTTAAAGAGACATCCGTCTACTGTAAAGATCTTCTCAGACAAATCTCGACCCGGATGAAGGCTATCTATCTTGAGAACAACTATGTGTGGCCCAAAGACGCTGCCCCCAGCCATACGGGCTTGGAGAGACATAACTTCTGCAAGGAACAATTTGCTTACTTCTGAGACAAGATATTCTGGTCCTATTCCAGTCCTGATCTCAATCCCCTCGACTTCAGTGTGTGGAGCTCCTTAGAGAACAAGATTGGGAAGAGATCTCACAGAAATCTCCTGGAGGTTAATGGGCCTATATGTTTCCTTCATTGCTTGTGTTTAAAGTGGCTTATCTAACAACACAAGGCTCTTTCTATTCACTTTTTGATAGCTTTATGGATAGTCTGGTGGGTTTCACACTTCAGGGGATTGGCCTGGGCTAGTATGTTTAACTCATCCAGGTCCAGTTTGGCCTTTTTGGCCGACTCTTCAACGTTTCAGACTTGCTGATGGCGTAGACAGTGGTCCTGGAGACGCCCAACTGCTTGGAGTGGGCGAATGGAAATTCATCGATCTCGTTCAAGTGTCCTTTTCTCGACTTGTACGTAAATTAGAGAGCTGCTCAAGTTTGTTTTCTTTTGTAATCTATTGTTTATACTTTAATATATATAAATATGAATTAATTTCAATCACTCAACCTTCATTAGTTATTGAATTAGTAAGTTTTCAGATTTATAAGGAACACACAGTAGTTACAAAAAACTATCAAAGGAAGGAAGTAAATATAAATCCTACTTTGTATTTAAAAGTATATTGACAAGAATTACTCCAATGTCGATCATCAATTCTACTCTAAGTCCAACAAGGATTTAGGACTCTTAGTCCTTCAGAAGGACATGGCCTAATGATTGCACTCCCCAAACAATGTTCAATAAAACTCTCCGTTTTTCATGAGGACAACCAATAGTTATTGCTATATATTTAGATGTTCTCATTTAAAGAATGAAAAAAATCATAATAACAGGTTTGGAAAATAAAGAACACTCTTTAGATTTCCAAGAAGAAGAAGAAAAAAAAAGTCGTTAAGGTTATATTTTATATAATTCTATATAAACCAGGGGCGTCAGCAGAGAATGGGCTGGAGGGGCTGTAGCCCCCATCGCTAATTAAGGATTTAGACCTTTTATTAGAAAATGTAATATTTGATAATTAATTTATGAAACTTAAAAAAAAAGAATTTTTTTTTTTAAATAGCTGTAAATTTTTTAAATTTTTGTGCAAAAAATTTAATTTTCTCTAGACAACTATACATTTTTTAAATTTTTCTCCAAAAACTTTAATATTTGAAAATTAATTAAAGAAACTTTAAAAAAAAAAAAAAATTGTAAATAACTGCAAATTTTTTTACAAAAAATTTAATTATCTGTAAACAACTATGGATTTTTTAAATTTTTCTGCAAAAAATTTAATAGTTGAAAATTAATTTTTGAAATTTTTTGGAAAGAAATTAAATATTTTGTGAACAACTATGGATTTTTCTCAAAAAATTAATTTTTTGAGAACAACTATTTATTTTAAGAATTTTTTCCCAAAAAATTTAATATTTAATTTTTTTTTTGTGAATAACTGTAGATTTTTGAAATGGTTTGCCAAAAATTTAATTTTCTGTTAATATTTGAATTTTTTTTCCAAAAAATTTACTTTGTCAATTTTGTTTTCAAAATAATATAATTCATAATTTTTTTCCAAAAAATGTTAATTTCAAGCCCCAAGATCCAAGCCCCCACTATTATTCTGCTGTGACCCCTCATGATTTTGAAAACTTAAACAGAAAGGAGATCAAATAACAAATACATAATGATAATATAATTATTAATATTTCAAATAATTAATGAGGCTATATTGTATTTATTCCGAATATATTGCTGATATCTTTGTATTCCGTACTGAAGCGTATCAAAATGATTCCGTTTGAGTGATTGATGTTGCGTAAGAGACCAAATAACTTCTTGAAGACAAAATAATAAACTGAATTCCTGGACTTCCCTCATTAACTCCTCCATATCAAGCGACGATACCTAGGCACATAGAGCATAAAATATATAGTCATTAATAAAGAACATGTGTAATGGAGGTATATAATCATAAAATAATAAAATAATGTCTTTGTTAATGCCTGTCCGTTCCGATGATAGGGAACACTTTTTCAAATTACATTCTATAATATACACCACACAAACATTATGTCTTTAATTTATGGTTCCTTTGTCACAAATTAATTACGTAAGTGAACACATTATAGCGGCATAGTTAGGCTCTTAGACCCAATGGGATAGATAAATGCTTGTGTTGGGTTTAGTGGAGGGAACTAATTCGGTCCTTTAAAGAAGTTTGATCCGAATGTTGTGCACGGTGTTAGTTCGCAACCACAAAAATACCCCATGTATTTTGTTGTCAGCTGTCGATTCCCTCTTCTCCCTTGATACGTCATGGCTATTTCATAATGTATTCTTTTTGATAAATACACAAAGTAACGAGTTATTCTATAGTTATGTTCCGTTTCCAAAAGAACAGGAATACAATTTCTTGTAAATCCCTCCTCCTTTATAGGATATATATATATATTGGCAATGATTATATTATATTATTATTGATATATTGGCAATTTTAATATTTCTATGAAGAAATTTTTGCTATTTCTTCATAGAAATAGCAAAATAACTACTCATAACTACTCTGTTAATAATATATTACTAAGCAATATCATAATCTAGTATCGAATAAAATACTATGTATATTTTAATAATATATAATTCATTTTAGAAATGGTGAAGAAATATTATGGCAGTGATAGTCTGGGAGGATATAAGAGATAAAATGCACTTGGTATTATTGACTTGTTCGGTTAACTACCAGATGATTTCGGGCCTTTTTTCTGTAGAGCATAGGCGCATGAAAAAATCAAATGAAGTTAAATTTGATGCATTAAGTACATTTGGAGGGGTCAGACATCATGATAGTGCAAAAATTGGTCTAAACATTGAGACAGATAGAAAACCATTTAATTTTGGTATACGATATGGACAGAGATATCGGTTCTCATCGGTCTATAAAAAATTCTTATATATATATATTTTTTTTTTTTTTTTTTTTTTTGGGGGAGGGAAGACGCTTTGTTTTTGTATTTCTTTGAAAAAAATTTCCTAATCCACAGTTATTCACAAAAAATTTCAAAAATTAAGTTTCATATACAAATAAAAAAAAAAAAAAGAATTAAAATACTAAATTTTTTCGAAGAAAATTTGAAAATCCACAGCTATTCACAAAAATTTTAAAAATCTACAGCTATTCACAAAAAATTTCAAAAATCTACAGCTATTCACAAAAAATTAAATTTTTTGAAAAAAAATATTAAATATTTTTTTTTTCAAAAATCCACTTCTATTTACAAAAAATTAAATTTTTTGGAAAAAAATTTAAATAATATATTTCAAATGTTTAATTTTCTAGTAAAAAGCAAAATTCCTTAATTGGGGGGGCTACAGCCGCTTCAGCCCCTGCGGACGCCCCTGATGATTATTACCTATTTAAAGCCTATAAATTCAGGTCTCAAAATTGTTTAAGGGTTAAATACAGTGGTTTACAACCTCGGCTGGTTTTTAGCGTGATTGTGATCTGGGACAAAGATATATTTCTCTGACCGTTTTCTTTATTTCCTTTCTAAAATTTCTCTGGCATTTTTAATAATTTATTTTCAAAATTCATTTCTTGATTTTTTTTGGAAAATAATATTTTCTTTTTCTAATTTTATGATCTCTTTATTAACCTTTTTTTTCTGTCTGTATATATTTACAAATTATAACTAGCGCGGGATCCCTCTAAATAGGGTCCCCTACGATAAGTGCCACCTAAAACTGACCCTCGTACCAACTGTTACATTGTCCAGGGTTCCGAGAGAGACTACACAAATAATAAACAGTTTATATGCTCTAATATATAAAAAAATATGAAATGCAGTGAAGAAAAGATTTGGAATCAGAGCTTTAATATATACAAATAAATACATGATAACAGTTTTTTCAAAACTATGATTTCGTAAAACGTAGTGGCTTTAATTATATCAATAATTTTCAAGATAAAAATAATCCTAAGTGTTATTTTAGTTTAAAATTTAATCAAAAACAATTCAATATTGACGGAATCGTAGTAATTTGTCTATATTTCTTGAATTTTTATTCCGATAAGGACTGTTTAATGTAAAAGAGTAGCCATTAAGGCATCCTCTATTCAGTCAAAACCTGACAGGATATCAAATTTTAAACACTAAGGAGAAGTTGAATTTCTGTCAAAAAAATATAAACTACTCAGTGGCAATATTTTCTATGCTTTGAGTTTGGATTTTTCACACTTAATAATGTTTTCAGTCATAATTATCGTTATAAATCCTATTGAGTTTTGCCCTGATACTTTCACCGCGACCCTTCAGACAGGTTGTGCCGGACGTTAAACACTCCCTTTTAGGTTGTTCTTTTTAACTCTGAAGCCTGGGGCGAGAAATGACTCTCCATATCACATCCTCCCTTTTAAAACCCTAGAGATGGTTAAAATATTAATAAAAAATCTTTTTAAACATATAATTATATGTTTGTCAATCCCCCTGCCCCCACTTCCGGTGGACCTCAGAAGGAATGCATACTCCAACTATCTACGCTCCTACGAAAAACAAAATTATGTTGCTTCGATATGAAGTTTTAGTAGTTATTTAGCACGCTAATTACGATACTATAGTCGCTTTTTTCATCAAATCTGGTTATTGAGGATTTTAGATTTAAACTTTTTAAGTATTTTAACAATTTTAATGAGTTAGGCAACTTTTGAGTAAGAATAAAATCACTACCCCACAAGAAAATATACATTATTCTGCGATATTGTTTACTAAGGATTTATATTTCATGTAGAATCGTCCAATTTTAAAAATAGAATATTTTGTATGGGATTTTGTACTGAGAGAACTAAAAGCTTGGTTTTTCATTTGATGATTAAAAAAAATAATTTGTTTATAGAGTGCACAGTATGAACGCAATATTGATTTGATTTCAATTTTATTGCAACAAAGATTACAGGAGGTTGGGTGTTATATTTTTTTGAAATGACGTAATAATGAGATATTGTATAAGAAACATAAATAAATAAATTCAAATATAAATAATTAAACTACTTTATTTTTACGTCGAGTGTTTTCTATCTTACTAAAACGAAAGAGGCTCCAAGACAAACATCAATGTAAAAAGAAATATATCCCCCTGAATTCTTATGGATCTACAAAAGTCCCATCCATAGTCCTTTTTTGTTTGAAAGTCTGTAAATAAGTGAACATATTTAAGGAATATATTTTATTTTTTCAACCGTTTCGTCTGAGCCTTTTTCCTTAGAGTATCTCTAAACTGTAAAATTAATTACAGGTTGTAATATATTTCATTTGCCCTTCTTGTTGACTAATATATTTCATTAATATATTTCATTAGGTGTGAACCCCCCTAATTCTTGTTGACTTGTATGTAACATAATTCAAAGACTCATACCTTTTCAATGGGGACACCCATATAACCACTCAGATAATGTGAGCACCATCTAAATTGAAAGTCCCTGGCCGGAACATACTCATCCCTTCCCACAAGTTTCAAATCGTTTCCAATGAGTGATAAAAAATGTTGTGCAATTTCCAGTCCTCGATAATTTTTCCCTGCAAACTCAAGCTCCGCAAAATATACCTCCGACTCCTCAAAATTCACATAAATATTCTCAGGTCTCAAATTTCCATGACAATAGACTTCTCTACTCGTACCACTGAGTCGCATCTCCAGCTCTAGTATTTCTTTTCTCAAGACTTTGATACTCGGTAATGCTCGATGTCGTCTTAAATTATCTTCCGGATGGGTGAGGTTTTCAGGTATGCTGGATATAGCAGCACTTAAAACCACAAAAATATCATCCTTTTTCCTCGTGGGCCTTTTCGACAAAGATAGATATTCCATCATACGATGCATTTCTCCGACTTTCTTTGCAACCAAGGGGTAGATATCAATGTCCACTCCAAACTTGTAATTAAGAGATAGTCCTGGAAGGCTTTTCATACAGAATCCATTCTCAAATGTGGCAAAGACTTTTGTGCAAAGCCCATGATAAAAGAAAAGCTCAACATTGTTCAACTCAACCCTCTACAAAAGTGTAGCATTTTGAATAAATAAATCATTGGATACTGAATTATCTTCTTACCTTGCTCAGATCTGATTTGAAAACCTTGATGAGTATTGCGTCATCTGAATCATCCGTGTAACCTTGAAAATGTGCCACTTCTCCATAGTGTCCTGTGCGAATAAGTAGGATATCTCTTTTGTGCCATTGTGGCCGTAGTCTTGTTAGAAGTTCCAACACGGTTTTCTCTGCTAATAAGTAGTCGTCCGAGTCCACGTAAACATCGTCGAAGTTGAGCATTGGCATAGCTAGTTAGTGTCTCCTTTGTATGTAATCTATAAAAGGTAGGGGAAAAAAGGTTATTTTTGGACTCTATAATAGATTAACTTTAAACATCGAAACTGATAAGGCTTCACCTTATCGCCGTCGTTCTATCCTAATGTTGATTTAAGGTCTTATCTGTATAATTTATACTTGAAAGCATTGCGTATTCATGTTATTATATTATTACATATAATAATGTTTCTACCTACAACATACATATATAAAAAGTTAAAGAAGGCCGGGTGTGGATATCGTATTCTACATAATATGTAACTATACAATAAATCAAATCATTTGTAAAAGAATGTGAAATAAATGTCTTATGTCGTGAAGTAAACTATTTGTTACTTATAGCATGTACAAAAACGAATAGGAATTCGTAGCCATGTATTTAAATAAGAACAGCCTGTGCGATAGAGAGTCAAGGCGCGAAACACAGCAATATAATTGCTCAAGAACCACATGTATACTACATTGTAGAGAGTAAATACTTTTCAAATGGAATATAAATCTTAAAAATTGCATTAAATCAAATCCTATGAATATATCATTGCTTCCTTTGAAATAAACAATCTTATTATGATCCGTGAAAGGAAAGGAATTATATATATGTCTATTAATATTTATTTATTTTTTATTATGTGTAAGTATGTGAGGCACGTTGAGTTATTACTTAAATCAGCAGATAAAAGAGAAGAAATAGTTTCATTGTGCAATTCATTCACGGTATTACCTTATTAATTGTAAAACGTGTCCTAGGACATTTGCATTTTCCTCTCCCCTTTTCAGTCTTTTTGTCTTTTTTCTAATCGATCCGGTCTTTCTCACCATTTGGTTTTTAATCCCTAGGGTCCTAGCTATCTTTTTATTTTCTTTACTTGTAGTTAGATTGAAGAAAATAACAACGAAGAAAAGAATGATTTATAGCTAAAATGTATAATACTTAGAGATGGGATTTGTCTAAGAGTGCACGGAGAAGGCGGGAGCGAGGCATATGCTATTACTGATATAAGACCCTTGTTAATGCCAGCTGCCTGTTATGTGATTTTGGGGAGAAAATTAAAGAGCAGAGCCTTCTACATTTAAATGGAAAATAATATGACTATATTTAAATTCATATAAATATTTATTTTATGATGCATTTTAAAATCAATTTACACCAAAGATGGTCGATAATTCTTCTTTTAGATGGAGATGTTGACACACCTACCACTTAATAGCTAATAAACAAAAAAGAAAAAGAGCACACGCATTCAACGTTTTTCCTTTTCTAATCTCTAAACTTAGTTTTTTCTTTACACAGATCCCTTTTTTTAATAATCATACTTGGTTATTAGACGTTCTAGCTACAAATATCCTAATTTAAACTTTAGGTTATGATCAAACTTCCATAGCAGAAATGACGTAGTTAATCACTATGTCATTAAAGCTGTTGTAGCCACCATAAAAGACCGACAAGGACCGGTTCTAAAAGTGGCACACTTTATTAGGACCGAACTTATAGGACCGCAGTCTTTTGAGACCAATCCAATACTAAATATAAAGCAATTATTTCCGTTGTATTTTGTTTTCAACTGTCAATGTTTCTCTTTCTTTTTCCTAAACAGTGTTCTCAACATTGATTGGATGAATTAAAACTATCTCTTGTTTAGCTGCTCTGAACAATTATTGAATAATGATTCCGTAATGGGAAGATAGGGGTAATTGCTACCAAGAGATTTTGGGCCTTATTTTCTGGTTTTTTTTTTTGACGAGTGTTATATGAAATATAAAGACGTGCATTCCACACAAAATGTCGCAGATATCGTTACTTTCATTTCCCACTCATGACGTATGCAATTTTTTTCCCTTCTCATTGCAGAGTTCACTTTGTTAATAATTTAATTAGAGGGGGGTGAAATGGCATACAAATTGGCTGATGTTATGTTTAGAACATTTCCATAGAATTAATTATAGAATAGTCCCACAGATGGGAGGAATAATTGGCTAACTACCCCATAATTTCAAACCTCCTTTCCTTGTCTTTTTTGAGAAAATGCTTAGAGATATAATGAAGATTGCTATATATTAGATTATTAAGTCCTTTTTTTATGGACAATATACATATAAGCAGGGCTCTCGACGGTCGTTAAAATTAGCCACTAGCCAACAGGTTGCTCAATTTCTTTTTACTAGCCCTGTGAAAAAACTTACTAGCCAAGAATATCACACATATTGGATCATTTTTTATACTAGTGTAGAGTATATATTTTGTTTAAAAATAAGGTAACTTTTCTTCATACAAAAAGGAAGCAATACAGGGTGGCGTTTTGAAATCCGGAACAAGTTTAAAACTCATCATCTTGCAAACACTTGGAGTTATTTTTGTTTGTAAGAGATCGAAAAAAATGGAAGATTTTTTATCCTTTCCTGCAATATAACAGAAATTGATGATGATCGATTGGCATCTTATACAACCCTAAAGAAACCTCTTTGAAGAAAGAAAAACCCTCAAAGTAATCAGATATTGGATTATACATTATGTAGAAAAATAAAATATATCCTTTTACGTTTTCAATCCTTTTTTTAAATTCAACAAAGACATAATGCTTCCAATGTCTTTTTATTATCTTTTATTCCATCTTGTTTTTAGAAAAAGGTTAATTGACTTATCCATTACCGAGTGTAGAATCATTCTTTTTCATTTTTTGAGTAGTTTTGATGTAGTGTTTTTCAGCTTCTATGGTTCTTTTACAATGTACTAGTATTGATATTGAGTTTTGGAAAAAAAATATTTTTTGGAGAATTTGACTTTATTTGAACTTCAATGAGAATAAAAATTTGAAATATTCGTGTAATAATTACTACAATTTTTAGTCTTACTCGCTGTGACAGTAAGGAATCAAATACTCCTTTGTTAACTCATAACGGGCGGGGCAAAATACCCGCCACTATAAATATGAAAACAAAATTCAATTAGTTCATAAATTGCTACCAGGAGTTGAGTACAGTAAGGCAATCTTAAGGCTGTCGGGTTAAATATAAAATTTTTCTTCTATTTTCGAATCACGGTCACCATTTAGCCGATATAATTTTCCAATCATAATGAAAAAAAAAAGAAGAAATGTGATGACCAAATAAACTTTTTATGAAAACCAAACTTACTTATCTTTTCTTTGAATAAAGTTATAAGGAATCAAATGGTAACGATACTTTTGCCCCAACCGTTATATATACAGGGAGCGGGGATAAAATTGTCGCCAAAATATTTTTCTACAAAAAACAACACAAAATATACATTTTTTAACTTTTTTATTAAAAAAAACAAATCTATGACGAGCATATGGGTATAGAGTAGTCATTCATTCGATATAATCACCGTTGGCTTCAATAACGGTCTCAATACGGCCTCTGAACCGGCCGCAGGCTCGTCTGACCATCTTATTGTCCATGTTGCCGAAAACCTCCTTGATGGAGTCCATCAGGCTGGCCTTGGTGCTATGGGGATGTCTGTTGGTATGTCTCTCGACATAGCCCCAGACAAAATAGTCCAAAGGATTAAGGTCGGGAGAGTTAGGAGGCCACAAATCCTTGGTTACGACGTCATAACAGTTCTCGGTTAACCACTGCATGGAGATTTTGGACACATGGCAGGGTGCTGAGTCCTGTTGCCACACCCAGGGCCTGTCTCCAGCCACCCCTTGGATCCAGACAGAACCACCTTCTCCATTACATCCAGGTAGACCTCTGTATTGACCTTTAGACCCGTTTCAAACATGTGGGGAGGCATAACATGACCTTCACTGCTGACCACCCCGAACACCATGACCATTGCAGGGAACTTGGTCTTCATTACCTTCCTCACATGGCTGGTGCAGGTGGCTATCCACCTGTTGTTCTGCTTGTTGACCTTCTGATCTTGACAGAAATTCTTTTCATCAGAGAAAAACCACAGCATCCCAGGCTGCTTTGGGTGCTCGAGCTTGTTAAGCAATTTTGTTGACTTCATCAGCCTGTTGTCCTTTGCCTTCTGGGTCAAGATCTGGCCCACCTGCATCTTGTAGCTCCTCCAACTTAAATCCTCAGATACACAGTCCCTTATTGTTTTCTCATGGCAGCCCAGATCCCTCGCCATGGCCTTCATGGACCTGGTAGGGTCATCCTCAACCATCTTCTTCACCTTGTCGACAAAGTCGGTGTCCCTGACCTTCCTGTCGGCGCCCTCCTCCTTGGGTGCCCTCTTTATGGTGGCATCAACATCCCAGGTATCCTCTAGCTTCTTACAGAAACGCTGAACAGTCTCTAAATATACTCTTAAGGTTGAAGCAATCTTTGAATTGGAGATTTCACCTCCATTATTAACCAATGTCATGACTACGGCGGACCTCGAAAGCTCCTCGTTCCACTTATAGCTCTTTATCTCCTCATATGATGACGGCATGATGCTAACTGTGTCTAACTAAACCAAACACAAAAGTTGATATATTGCCCTACCATAAACATGATTCGACGCAGAGCTTGACCACTCCAATTTATTAAAAAAAACTCAAATTTAAAGCTACTATGTATTACTACAAATAGTATACAGTCGAACCTGTATTGAGTGTACAGGCAAGGAGAAAATGAAAAAACGATCGCTTAGAGCAGGTTACTATTTTGTAACGATTATAATTTTGACAACTGGATATGACCACTTTGTTCGGTGATACGTTTCAAATATGTTTTAATTACGCAAGCAAAATTCCTCAGTTTGGTGATGTTGGACATGTCTCCTAACATTATCTTAAGGTATGTAAGATTGTCAGTAGTAGTAGGTGAGAGTCAAGATACTTGTTACGGAGGAGACATGGGGCTACACTCCCAATAACTTTAAAATGTAAAGTTATCGAAGAACTCTGTTCTTATACAATTGAATGTCTTCCTTTGTTTATCAAATCAACATAAACCCGGGTTGCCTAATGCTTACAATTATATAGCAAATTTTGAATTAAATGTCATAGTCGAGCATGTTGCTCAATTAATTAAAATGCTTGTAATATTATATTATTAGTTTCAATATTCAGTTCGGATCATTTATTCTAATTCCAATACTATTTATATTTTTATTATATATACTCGTATATATGTTTTTTGTTTTTGTGTAATTTCTTGTTATACTTTAATTATCCATCACAGTGAATAGTCAAAAAAAATATTTCTTTAATTTTATTATTAACTATACTCCATTTCTGTAAATGTTTTATTTCTTTATCTGTAATTATAAGTATTTACTTTATGCTGACAAACTGTAATAAAAAGGAAAATAAATGCTTGAATATAACATGGCAGTTTCCTCCTCTTTTAATTTGTCTTCTCCTGGTGTATCAAGTATCCTACTTTTGGTTAGTTTAAAAAAACCCCAATAAATAAACATTAATTATTGTACTGCATAAAAATACTTGAGAATTATTTTTCTTATTTCATGTTGCCCGGGCGTTCCTGTAAAATTTTAGGTATCTCATAATGCAAATAAAAAAGTTACATACAATGATTGCTTTTACTGTATTTTGGGTCCACCCTGAATAGTTTTTGGGAAATATGAAAAAAAGCACATATTTTATTATAAAACAAAGAGGTTTTTATAATATTAAAATTGGGCATTGAACTTTTGATATATTAATATGAAAAAAATATGGTTTTTTTAATGCGTAGATGCTTATTATATTACTTGGACGTACTTACACGTTTTATATATTTTATTTCGAATTATTTTGTTAATATATACTAAGACAAACTCGCTAATCCTCTTATTAATTCCTTTTTTAATTCGTATTTAAAATATTATGTACGTTCTTCCATTTTTTTGGGTGAATTTTCGAATCTACAATCCACACCTCTAAAAACTTTGAGACACGGGGAATCGATCTTGTTTTATGACGAAAATCAACTTATTATCGAAAAAACAAAACTTACTCTCCAGAGCCCAGGTATCTGGTCTGATCAGAATGAAACATAGTCTTAGGTACGTATCTCAGAATTCTGAACAACTATTTTTGTATGTGTAAAGTCTATATCTGTCTTTCTTTGTGAAATAAATACCCTGGTTATGCATTTTTATAAGCGGACATACATACACCAACCATAATATTATACTATAGTTGATATATAAATTATATACATTTTTTTATTAAAAAAAAAAATGATAACTTCATATGTATAAATATTATTGTTGGGTTTTGATCTGGAAATCCTATACCAGTCTGAGACCGTTATATTTTTTGTTGGTCCAAATTAGTTCGGTCCAACAAAAAGCTCACTCTGGACCGGTCTCATAAAAATTCGGTCTACAGGGTCTCCACGATAAATTGGAACTATCTTAAAATTCAGCCTGCTTGATAAAAATGGAATTTGGAGTGTATTTGTTAATATGAAAAAGTTAGACATGATATTAAACAATAAATTTATTCAACATGACCTCCCTCAGAGGCCACCATCTTCTCCATCCTGCCCTTAAAGGATTTGCATGCCCTGATGACTTCCGCGGAATCGACAGCATTCCACTCCCTCGTAATGGAGCCCTTCAGGGCCGCAATGCTCTTGTGGCTGACCTTGCACACCTCCTTTCCAACTTCCCCTACCAGTAGTAATCACACGGATTGAGGTCGGGTGAGTTGGAGGGCCAGGTGTTGCAATCCCAGAAAGGGATGTCGTGGGAGTTGAAGAGGTTAGTGGTCCTCATGGCGATGTGTGCGGGCGCTGAGTCTTGTTGGAATATGAACTCCCTCCCAGTGGCCGTATCCTTCATCCAGGGGATGACAAACTCCTCCATGATTTCCCAGTACCTTATTGCGTTAACCCTTTCCTTGGGATTGAAGAAGAAAGGAGGCATCACCTCACCGGTGCTGCAGATGACACCCAGGGTCATCACGGAGGCCGGGAACTTTGTGGTGAAGACTGCAGGGACCTCTTCTCTCTCCTTGGCAAGCCACCTGTCATTCTAGACGTTGTAGCTTCTGTCGACAGTCCAGTTCTTCTCGTCGGAGAAGAAGATGATTCTTCCTCCATGGCTCTTCAGGTCATTGAGGAGACACTTACCGTTGGTGAGCCTGGTGGCCTTCATGGATGCCGTGAGGATGTGTTGTTTGGCCATTCGGTATGACCTGTACCCGATTCACAGCCTTGGAGACCAGCTGCTTGCTCACTCCACGGTTCTTGGCCAACCTGGACAAGGAAGTCCCCGGTGAAGCCTTGATGGACTTCCAGAGGCCTTCAAGGAAGCGGGGAGTGCGGATTCGGTCACTTCTCATGTTGTGGGCCTTGCAGCAGACCTTCCCCTCAACCTCCCAGGCATTGAAAATCCGGTACAACGTGGTCTTAGGGTAGTTAAGAAGCTTGTAGATAGCAGAGGGCTTGTGTCTTGCGAGCCAATTCGAGGATGGCGTTTCTCCTTGCTTGTTCCATGATGACTATTGTTTGTTGTCAAAACAATTGTGGTGGAAGTTATAGTGTATTGCTCACGCAACCTTTTATACTAGTAGGATTTAACCCTGAATATCCACATTATGGATGCGGAAGAGGTTTAAAGTAGTTCCAATTTATCGTGGACACCCTGTAGTTAGGGTGTCCCACAAAATTGTTATAGACCGATTTTATAGATAAATTGTTTATAACATGACATCTTATGTTTTATCAATTACAATGACGTTATACGAAGTTTAAAGAGAGATAACTTGGATTAATTATCATGTACTTTTGAGATTTTAATGAAAAAAATGAAAGACAGTTGATCTGGAAATAAAGAAAAAGGTCTCTCATAATATATGAGACCGAATCAAAATCGGTCTACAAAGTGAGACCAAAAAAAATAAATCGGTCGACGGTCTGAGACCGCTGTAAGGACCGAAAAAATCGGTAAAGAACGAATCACTTAAGACCGAAAAGAAAACTCGATGCTGGACCGAGTCTCAACACTAATGAATATGTTATACATATAAATATATAATTTTTTTTTTGTTGATGTTAAGGCTCTTGGATGTGAAATATGAATATAGAGTAAATGCTTCTTTTTTTTTTGTGCCTCCATATCAGACATAAAATTGATGAAATAAATAGCAGGAGAAAATATATGGCCGAACCTTATACATAGAAATGGGAGTATAAAAGTATTTCCAATTTGAAAACGTACATTATTTCTTAGAAAAAAAAAACCCTTTTCCATTCAGATTACTATCAAAAAACTTTTGTATATATATAATATATTATATCATTTTATACCTACCTACATAAAAGGAATTTAAACACTGAACAAAGTCAGTGAAACTAAAAAAAAAATAAAAAAAATGAGGAAACTTTTTTTACTTAGTAGGAAATTAGATTTATTCAAACGTAAAATCCTCAAAGTTTCAGGGATAAGAGATAGTACCTATTAGTGTTGGACCTCGGTTTGAAACTCCTAAACCGATCCAAGAGTGTTATTATATTATTTTTAGTAGACCGAGCTATTAAATATCTTTTGGAATCTACATGTTTTTTTTATTAATTATGTTTTATTACTATACTAAAATTTCACTTTTTTGATCAAACATATGAAAATTTTTCTTTTGTTGTGAACAACACTATAATATTGAATTTTTTGAGAATAACTGTGGATTTTTTGAAATTTTTTTCCAGAAAAATTTTAATTTTTCAAAAAAAATTTTTTCAAAAAATTGTCTTTTTCAAAAAAAATTTCAAAAAAAAATTTTTTTTTTGCAAAAATCCCCCCTCAAAAAAAAAAAAAAAATATTCTAGATATAATTTTGCGGAAGCGCCTCCTGCCATTGCAATTTTTTAAGGTTTAAACTAGCCAATTATAAAAATAACTTGGACCTTGGACCTTGATATGCCTGCCTCGAAGATTCTATTAGGACAAATCAGATGCCATTCAACAAGATCGCTGGATGGCCAGGAACATTTACTGTATTAAGATGCTCATGTTTTCCAAGGAAACAAACTACAGCAAGGGCACTATATTCAAGTTGGAGAGGATGAACAAGTTTTTACCTTATTCTAGACCAATCACTTGATGAACGCTACATCTGAAGCTATTGCTCCTATCCATGACTTCCAGCCTATCAATTACATGCTACAATACAATTGAAAATGACAATTTATGTTCTCAAGAAAATGAACAACCACCACTGATATCTGACCAATAAACTGATGCCATTCATCGTGTTCAGTTCACATGACAGCATCAAAAAATTTGCAAAGCTCCATGTACATCTATCAGAAGTTGAGTGACGTGAGAATTACAGAAAATGCAAGCCAGGGGTTCCTGTTACGAAGACCACTAAGCTGCTTTTCAACATGACTCTTTCAGAGAGACAAGATACCTGAAGTTTAAAGTAAAAAATGTGGCTAGAACTTAATATTTTACGTTCTTGCTATCATTCATTATTTTTTTCGTTATAATATTCAATGCCAGAAAGGAGTGGAGGAAATACAAAATATAGCTAGGACCGTAGGTCTGAAAGATCGACGTATCAGTCTTGAAGACCCTTGAATGGTAAAAAAAAGATTGACCGATAAAATAAAAAAAAAATACTGAAAGGGGAAAAGACTGATTAGAAAATCAGTTCTAAGACCGATCCAACACTAAATTCAAGAAACAGAAAAAAATGCCCGTAATCATCTGGTAGTTTACCGAACAAGTCAATAATACCAAGTGCATGTTATCTCTTATATCCTCCCAGACTATCACTGCCACAATATTTCTTCACCATTTCTAAAATGAATTATATATTATTAAAATCTACATAGTATTTTATTCGATACTAGATTATGATATTGCTTAGTAATATTTTAATAAAAGAGTAGTTATGAGTAGTTTTTTGCTATTTCTATGTAGAAATAGCAAAAATTTCTTCATAGAAATATTAAAATTGCCAATATATCAATAATAATATAATATTATCATTGCCAATATATATGTATCCTATAAAAGGAGGAGGGATTTACAAGAAATTGTATTCCTGTTCTTTTGGAAACGGAGCATAACTATTGAATAACTTATTACTTTGTGTATTTATCAAAAAGAATACATTATGAAATAGCCATGACGTATCAAGGGAGAAGAGGGAATCGACAGCTGACAACAAAATACATGGGGTATTTTTGTGTTTGCGAACTAACGCCGTGCACAACATTCGAACCAAACTTCTTTAAAGGACCGAATTAGTTCGCTCCACTCAACCCAACACAAGCATTTATCTATCCCCTTGGGTCTAAGATCCTAACTGTGCCGCTATAATGTGTTCACTTACGTAATTAATTTGTGACAAAGGAACCATAAATTAAAGACATAATGTTTGTATGATGTATATTATAGAATGTAACTAGGAAATGTGATGATTGAAAGGGTCAATTTTAAGAAAAAATCATTCTAGCTTACTTTAGAATTGAAGAGGGACATTTTTTAAAATAGCTTACATTTACGTCTTTATAAGACATAATTCGTAATTCACATTTTTCATTTTGCAAAAATATAATGCATAAAGGGTCGATTTTTGATGGAGTATGAGGCAGAGTAGAACTAAACTTCATTGCCCTATGGAGCCTTCTAAATGGTCGGTATCGTTTACTGTTGAGTCTTTAGGTTGATTTTTGGTGGAGTAAGGACCATAGAGATCAAGTAGAACTATTAAAACATACTCCACAAAATCCATGCACAACGGTACAGACAATAGGGAAATAAGGCATAGTTCTAATTTGCCCTTTCCTTAACCAAAAATCGACCTATTGAATTTCCTCTATATAGAAGGAAAAGTAGGAATGCATTAAAAAGCCTTCTTTTTAGAGAAAGGAACAAAAAAAAAAAAAAAAAAATACTCACCATATAAATGAAGGTATTTGCTCTCTTTCAACATCTTGATATGCAATGTATATCAAGATGATACTGGGGCGTCCGCAGGATTATATATATATATTTTTTTTTTTTCGGGGGAGGGGGGTGGAATTTTGTAATAATAATGACAAATAAAAAATAATAAGAGGAAAACGGACAAAAAAAATAAAAATAACTTTTTTCATTTATTATTATAAAAGTACCTAAAAGTCTGAATTAACGACTATTGTAGGAATGATGAGTTCTTTCTCGATTACACCTTCCAAATTTGTTGCCCTTGGTTTCTTGTTACATCTCCAAGCATATATTATAATTTACACTTGAAAACTTAAAAGCCCTGGGAAAATTCGGATCGGTGGCTCAAGGTTGAGCAAAAACTGCACCGTGTTGAGGACTCGGAGAGTTTTTTGGAGATGTTTTCCTGCAATAAACCAGAGTTGGTATGTCACAATGGACGAAACATTTTATCTAAAAAAACAAAATTGTAGCATGCTTGAAGGAGACTATGTTGATGAATAAAGTTGAATTTTTTTAGTTTGCCTGGGGACTAATTGAACGTGTTGTCATTTACTAGGGGTTCTCCTTTTCCAGGCAATTGTCACGTAGTAGTATCCCCAGAAATATATTTTAAACTAGTCCTATCTAAAGCTATACACCAATTGCTGAAAAGTAGATCATTTGAGCTTTATTTGTACAAAGTAGCACAGGATGTTTATTTCTCTTTTCTCTTAATCTCCGGGGTTCTGAAGGTTGATTGATTGAACAGCTATTGAAAAATCACTCTTTAGTTGGGAATAATTGCTCGACTACCAACTGATTTATGGACACTTTCTGTTTCTTTTAAGATGAAAGGTTGCGTGATAAAATAAAAATTTATACACCTTCTTAAAAGTCCATAGCTATTCACAAAAAAAATAATTTTTTTGAAAAAAATTTCAAAAATCCTCATCTATTCAAAATCAAAATTCAAAAATTAAATTTTTCTCTACAAAATTTTCTAAATCCACAGATATTTACTAAAAATTATTAGTTTGGATAAATAATTCAAAAATCCATCGCTATTTACAAAAAAAAAGAAGACAATTTTAGAGCAAAAATGGTTCCGCTACAGAATTGCTACCTCATCAACTTACACGAATAAGTCGAAGAATGATGATGAGAGTATGAATTGCACATTCTGTAGCGAGAAAATAGAAACGTCAGCACATATTGTCTACGATCTCAGTAGGCTGAGTCCTTTTGACTTATAAAGCCAAACTTATGCCTGTATGACATTTTTTCCCAATAAGAAGCAGTGATATATAAAACACGAAAATGGTTAGAGTCAATTTCTTTACAAACAACAAAAGTAGCGTCACTTCAAACAAATGTAACTTGTAAAGAAATAATTGGATTGTCATACAAAATTGATATGTTGATATGTGGCGCCATCTGTGAGAAAGCCTCGGGACTATAATAATAAAGATGGATAGATGAAATGTTTTACACATTTATATATTAGGTACAATATATCATATATATGAAAAATGAAAATGAGTAAAGAAGGAAAATGAAAATTTATACAAGAAAAGGAAATAAAGAAATGACTTGGAAGAAAAAAATAATATATAATATATTACTATGAAAGCATTGAAAACACTTATTTTGAAATGGGGGAGTAAGGAAGAGGATGTCTTTAGGATACCACAAAAGACGTTCTTCTTACTTTTTAAATACAACCGGGTATGTATGTGTGTGTTGAGCTTCTGTCTAAAAAATGCTAGACCGGTCTGACACCAACTTTATTGTTAGTGGGCCCAACTAATTCGCACCTTTAAAGAAGTTTGGTTTGGAGCTATTTTTAAATTTGGTCTGTAGGGATTCTAAGGTCATATGTGGCTTAAAATGGTGAGATCAAAAGGTCAAATGGAGTTAAATGTGTTGTATAAATTATATTGGTCAACTATAAGGAGTGTTTGCAGTAGGGGGGTTGAGGGGCTGTAGCCCCTCACAAATGGAGAAATTAGAAAAAATGGTCATTCGATTAAATTATGATATGGAAAAAAAACCAAGCCCCCCTCTCCTAAAATCCTATTGACGCCCTGATTATTAAATCAGGTTGAATGAGGAGAAAATCAGTCAGTCCGCAAATTGAAAACGATTACATTTCGCTCAGGGTATGAGATTGCAGTCTGGATCTAAATATATTTCCAACTCGCTCTAGGAAAATCACTTAAGATCGAACCGAAAAAACCAGGTCTTGGAAATAGTTTTAACACTAATATGCAAGGTTGTTTACTTATCGGTCCAGCAGTTCCTGTTCTTGAACCGCTAGAACCGGAACCGACAAATTCGAACCATGACCGTAACCGATACAGCAATATTTTCCTTATCCGTCTCGGGCAATGAGTTTTTTTCCTATATAGAATGTGTAAATAAAATACAATTTATATAATAAAAAATAAATTAGCTTTAGCACTAAATGAACGGAGAGGTCATTTTCACACATTTACAGTTTAGATTTTTGAATAAAGTCTACAAAAATGGTTGAAATTCATTGAGACTTCTTGACTTTTATTTTCAAATGCTTAAAATTAGAGGAATTTTTTTGGGGAAAGCAATAACCTCATTAACTAATTAAATATTCACTGTTCTACCTCAAAAGACTAAAAGGTCAAATTGACCCATAGTGAAGGAAACGTATTTCATGCTTGAATATATCTCACAATTAAAAGAAGATTAGCTATTGTTCTCAACAAGTTAATACTGAGAAAATAATCATGTGTTTACTTAAATAAATTAGTATGTAAAATGTTTCCATATTATTCAAAATAATCTTTTGACAAACTGTTATCAAGGAAAATTAAAACCTTTTTTCTTTCTTCTACACCAAATGATGATTGTGTTGGGGATCTTTTCGACATGGAGTCCTTCAATGTCCAGCACTGAAGATGAATATAACAACGATTATAAAGAGGGTAAGGCAGCTTGTAAAAATTAAGTGCACCCACGTTACATTTATTCCTTAAAAGATGCCGCTTTTGAATCAACCTTCTATGAAACTATGAGTAAAAATATTAGTTACCTTGAAGACAAAAGTATTTCCAATTTTTTTTTTTTTCAATTCTGATTAGATCAATAATTAAAATTAAAAATTCAAAGAGTTGAAGTTTTACTAATGAATCTTATCAAAGACACATTAAGACTACTAACAGCTTCTGGTAAATCGAGTAATGAGTTATTTAGAGAATACTTAATACGGAAGTGAAGCGGAAGTGATTTAAGCGGAAGTGTCCACAGTTTGATGGAAACAAGTTGTAACATATTAATATACACCAAACTCTTATGACAGAACAAACCACGGTCCAATAATAAGTGATGTACTTAATAATGTGTTTAATAATTCTAAAAACCATTGAAAATGAAGAAAATAATTGTCAAAGAAAGATAAACTCTTTAGATGAACAGTTGAACAATACCTATTACAGAGGTGAAGGTGTACGACATGGGAAAACTAAAGTCCTTATATATATATATAGAAGAATTGTATATGATACTTGTTTTTTATGTTAAGCTTTTTATACCTGAGAAAATTGTCTATGGAGTTTTAAATTTAAATATAGGTATAACCTCATTTACAAGAACATATCTCAAATCTCGGATACAGTCGATTCCTTCAGAACATCGAGTAGTAACAATAATATATTTGATGAAGCATGTTCTTTTAGACGCATCGAGTTGGTTGGTTGAATGTTTTATGGAGCAGAAGCTAATGAGACTCCTATAAGGACAATCATAATTATAAAGACACGAAGCCCAGGCTCCATTTAAATTTCTAAATTTCTGCGGAAAATATTTAACCAATGAAGCCAACTGCATCATTTACCTATATGAAAAAAGAAAGATTACTCTCGCATGGTTCAATTAAATTAAATTAAATTCAGAGTCCTAAATTTGTTGCCGGTTCTATTTCAATAAAGTATTAGTATTAAGATACTTGAGTTTAATTAAATCATTACATAGCAATACATATAATGAAAGATTTAAAATACATTCAATCCTAAAAGTTGTTTGCTTCAAGTAATCTTTGTACATGGTCCGTATTTAAATTTATTTATGTCTCCCAATCACATTAAAGGCTCACTATATGTTAAGAGTGGAATGAAACTGAAGGAATATTTACAATTAATTATTGATGATCACTATATACAATTATGTTACACTTTATCCCAATGATGGAAGTGGCAATGTAACACGATCTTTTCTTAGATTCCATTCTACATGCTCAATAAGGAGTCTCTATCTAGTATCTTCCATTTGATGAATAAGGCTTATGACAATTGATACCCATTTATATCATATCATATAACAGTCAATGCAAATTAGTAGTTACAATACATATGGATTGACTATATTTGGTCTTGGATTGAATGATAGAATTGATGATTAACACAGAATAAGCCTTCCATTTGAGTTTTGAGGTTTTACTGAAAGCCACAGTCTTTTTCGTTCCTTGCTGCAGTCCACGATGATCACGATGAGTAACTAAGACTTACTTCATATGCTTCACTACGACGTGGAAGATCCTCAATGGGTTTGGATGTCTTTAATAGAATCAAAAATTTGTCAAATTGTAGAACCAATTATTACTTTTCGAAATCAAATATTTTTTAGCTGTAAAGATATGAACGGCTCTAGCGGATAAAAAGTGAAACTGGAGTCACTTTTAATCAAAAAAACTATAATCAGTTATCTTTGATGCTCCCCTTTCTTTTCATGCTTTAAGTTAAAATAAATCACTCTTGAGAAACTGCGGCCACTCAGTAGAACACTTCTCATTGCTGATTGGCATAAAATTGTCAGCCGTCATAAGATCTATTTGAAAGGTCTTAGTTTTATTTATTATTTTCTTGGGTTAATTTAATTATTCGTTATAATTAGTCAATTATTGCCTTATATGTGTATTAAAAAATAAATCAGCTAGAGATAAAACGTTTATAAGCTTCTCACACGTTCATTTGCCAATAATTATTGACCTATTTATCTATTACCTAAGTCTTCATGTTTCTACGAAAAGAGCTCCTAGATCAGTTTCAACAGGATAGAAGTTCAATCTTCAATAAGAATCTGTCTCTTTTGTGACTAAGGACGGACTCACGACGATAAAAAAGTGCTCACATGGTTTTTGATAAGGATGTTTCAAAAGACTATTATTTAATATAATCAATTCATGAAATACTCCTTGACACGTACCGGATGTAGAAAAAGTAATGTTAAAAAATCAGTTTTGAATAGGTGTTGTTGATTAAATCTTAAAGTTCCGATTATTTTTGAATAGCTTAGACTCTAACCCTTTGATTGATGCACATGTTGTAAACAAAAATTATGTATATGTTGCGATGTAGGAAAGATGAGCCATCTTAGGCAATTTAATCCGCACCGGGAGAACCACCTTGGACATAATTAAGGCCTTAAACGTCAGTTATTGATTAAGCAGATATTTTTTTCTGTAAGTAAAAATTGCTTATTTCAAATTTATTCGATATATGTTTAAATATTATGATATTAGCAGGGCATAGCGAGAAGGATATCGACTTTATTTTTGATTTCCACATAATTTTATGATTTAGTGCATTAGAAAAGTGATGATGAGGATTCCAAGAGTTCTTCAAATATTTGAATGATAATTATTTAAAGATAATTTTCCTTTGTCAAAAAGGTAAGTTATTGTTCGTTTTTATTATATATTTCTGAAAATTGCACTCCCTTGATGTGTAATACACATTAAGTGAGTACGATTTGTGGATATTATAATTTTTAGTATTCCCTCAATGCGTAGATGAAAAGCTTATTCCTTCCCTATATATATATGTCGTTGTTGTTTATTTTTTGTCTGTCTACTCATTCCCTAGGGTCCTTTAAGTTCAACGAATGAAAGGGTAGAGAGTTTTTGATATACATGCATATAGCTAGAGGAGAAGAAGAAAGATCTGGGCAATAAATACATTTTACATGAGAATAATAATAAATATTACATTCGTATCTCTTTAGAATTACTTTGAGTAAAGGATTGAGAAGATGAGAGAAGCAGAATTAATACCCTAAGTAATTATTTTTCCGTAAAACTGTAAAAACGGATACAAACAAACTAGTGTTGTGTCGAATCGAGCAATTATGGAACACGTTCGATACAATTAGCTTATGATTGCTTAGAAAGCCTCCGTCTGCAAGGATCATATATATATTTTTAGGTGGTAAGGGGCTTGGTTTTTTGAATTTTTTGGAAAAAAATAATTCAAATATTAATTTTGAAAGAAAAAAAAAATAATCAAAAATCCAAAGCTATTCACAAAAAATTCATTTTTTGTTGGAAAATAATTTCAAAAATTGATAGCTTTTTGGAAAAAAGCAAAATCAGAAATTCACACCTCTTCGGAAAATATTTTTGTAAAAAAATTCAAATGTTAATTTTTTGGAATATATTCAAAAAATCCAAAGGTATTCAGAAATTTTTTCAAAAATCAACAGTTATTTTCAAAAATTAAATGTCAATTATAAATTTTTTGAAATTTAAATCTCAAAAATAAAATTTCAATCATATAATTTAAAAAAAAATTCAATTATTTTTATAATAAATCTAAAAAAATCAAATATTAAATTGTCTAGTAAAAAGCAAAAAATCTTTTTTTTTTGGGGGTCTGAACTAGATGTTTTTTGATGAATATCTCAACACAAGTCAACAAATGAATACTCTTAGAACGTGAAGGGGTTCCCTTTATTGCTTTTATCTCAAGAAACATGACATATGTCTAGATAATCCAAAAAATTTACTGATTTTTGTGGTCTAATGAGTGCAAAATTTTATATACTATCAACAAAGCTCGATAGTTTGATCGAATATTTTTTCAACTAACACATCCAAAGTAACTTTTAATTTCATGAAAGGTTATAATATGTCTTCACTTTAAATAAAAACAATGATATTTATCATTGTGATCAAAAAGAGGTCAATTTTTTGTCATTCCCTTTACATGCACATGTACTTTGTAACATTATTTGAGTTCCAAGAGAAATGATATAAACATTTTTTTATAGCTCATTTGTAATGCCAAAACATATTTATTTAATAGATGCGTCCTCTACAAAAATTGGAAGGGGAGGAGGATAGCTTTAAAGGAAAGCAAGAAATAAAGCTTGCCAACTAACCTGGTTTGTGAGGGATCACTGCTTGTTAGAAAGAGTTCTTTTCTAACACCTCTTTCTTTTATTTATACACTATAAATGATATCATATCTAGGAATGGGATTTGAAGAATGAGGGGAGAAAGCGGGTATACTTCACTGAAATAAGACTCCTGTTAATATCAGCTGCTACAAATTGAAGATCATTCTACATTTAAAATGAAATTCGTGCAGGGAAAAGAAAATAATTATATTAAAATTTCTATATAGAATTATTTAGTATGCATTTGTAAATAAATACACCATATATAAGTGGGAGTTCTTCTTTCAAAGATGGACGTTAACACCCTGACGATCTACTTAAGAATGACCAAAAAAAAAAAAAAAAGAGCACACGTATCTTTGCCACTCCTCATTTTTAGTGTGCGCTTAATATCTTAAAACAGCGTGATCATCGAGGATGTGTTTTAGCTCTGCACGTCATATTATAAAAATTAGAAGAAAAGATTTCTTTACATTTTACGAATGTGAAAATAAAATTGTGTTGTGAAAAAAGTGTTTTTCTGCAGTAGGACTTCAAGAGACTTTTTCTCCTTACTTTTTGTTCAGAGTTGCAAATAAATTAGATGGTTACAAGAAAGAAGAACTCCAGCACCAAGGAATCAAGAAGTTGATAAAATCAATGCATATCTTATATTTTATACAGGTCTAAATATAACTTTCTCCTATTGAATTTTTCTAAATATCCTACTTACATTCCCCTTATATTTAATAAATCCCATCTGGTCATCAATTATAATTAATTTATCTTCATTCATTTAATTATATACGAGTATATATGTATATATATATAACGAGATAGAGGCAGTTATTATTGTATGACTTGACTTTCTCGATATTACATGTGTACAAGACAAATCATTTCATTATCTTTGAATGGAAAAAAAAAAGATTTCAATAATAGAATGAGTTGAAGTAAAAAAAGTTGAGTTGAAGCTCTCATTGCTCAAACATAAAATTTGTATAAGTCTACCCAGGATCGATTTTTTCATGAGGTTTAATAAAAAAAAAAAAAATTACAATACGGGGCTTACAGACTGATGATTAGGATATATTTATTTATATATATATTTTTTTTGTGAGGTGACATTTTCTTTTTAGGATAAAATTTAAATGGCTTTGTTACTTTTTGATGCATAATTTTGCTTTTTTTTACAAATATTTTCTTACAAGTTTTAAATAGACAAAAAATGATAGTAATTCGTTAAATCTTTAAAATCAAAGAATTCTCATTGATGAAGGTATTGGACCCATGTTATTTTTTGATGTTTTTTATGTATTTAAAAAATATTTTTAACAAATCTAACATAATTTGTACTAAAATGCGATGTTTTTGAAGGAATGTTTTATAAAAATCAAAATACAAAAAAAAAAAAAATTTTTTTTTTTGACAAGTTTATTTAAATTTTGACAACAGGCAAGTTGTTTTTAAAAAAAAAAAGATAATAATAATATGAGATATTCCATAGTTGGTTGATTTTAGTCCCAATACTTGCAATGAGTAGGATTGGGGTTTTCTTCGATGATTTCTTAGGGCTTGACACCTATTAGAAATTCCCAGGAAATCTTGTATTTAATTATGTCATGTAATTATGTATATAGTTAATTTTGGGTTTGTTTTTTGTGGAGTCATCCTAACAATTTGAAGAATGTTATTGAGAAAAGCGGCATAGCTGTATTGACGTTTCATTAGAATACTAAAAGTACTTAAACATAATTTTTTTTAAAAACAAAATCAAGAAACAGATCAAATCCCAATTCATTTTTTGACTTCATATTCGAGTATACATACAGCCCAATAATTCATAGACATATTTGTATACATAATAGGCTTATTATTCAAATTTGTTGGATAAATTTAAATACCTAAGAATTTTAGCTAGGGTTTAATACCTCTATTTGATTTAAGAGACTTATATTGTCCTCAATATGGCCTTTCAAATAAAATATATATTAAGTTCTTATTCTTTAAATGCGAAGATCAGTTTTTGGCTACTTTAAGTACAATTTGTAGCACGCACAAAAAGTTAAGGGGCGTGGACGGACAAAATATCAAAAGAGAGTACGTCGACCGTCAAAACTTCGAATGGACAAAACGTCGACCAGACAAAAAGTCGACCGTAGAATATAAAATAAGGGGCTTGCGATATATGCCATTCAGACATTTCCCATATGAAACATACCCCACTACCACCACTCCATTATAAACTACCAGTAAGGTCCCCTCCCAACCCCATAATAAAACCCCAATGTTGGGTTGTTTTTGGATACCGCCGTGTCCGAAAATGGGATGAAACCCCCGGCACTATTTAAGCAACTATTAAGAGGCAACCCTATTAAGAGGGCATCACATCATTTACCCCCCATGTTGGGGGATACAGGCTGGTCCCAAAATGGGATGAAACCCAAGGCGACTATTTAAGCACAACTAAGAGCCACTCACAACCCTTCATTCACACCTCAAATGTTGAGGCTAATTTGGGGTGACGCCCCGCCACTGCATAATAACCCCATAATAAACCCCAATGTTGGGTTGTTTTTGGATACCGCCGTGTCCCAAAATGGGATGAAACCCACCGCCACTATTTAAGCAACTACTAAGAGGCCCTCTCCATCCCTATTTACCCCCCCCATGTTGGGGGATACAAGCTGGTCCCAAAATGGGATGAAACCCAACGTGACTATTTAAGCAACAACAACTAAGAGCCACTAACAACCCTTCATTCACACCTCAAATGTTGAGGCTAATTTGGGGTGACGCTGGGACCAAAATGGGATGAAACCCACCGCCACTACTTACATTTACTTCCAAAGGGCCCCCGAAATTTGATACTGCTTTGGGTTTCATCTCGTTTTGGGAACTGATGGTACCCGAAAGCACCCTCAAATTCCTGGATAGAAATTGAGGTGTAAATAGTGGTCTTTGACGGTAACTTATCTGACGGTGGTG